>NW_024609838.1:80224553-80547888 GCF_016920785.2 Ixodes scapularis | reverse complement strand
TTTTTTGCGAAGTTATAACATTTTTAAATCTGGACGTTTGCGTGTTTTTTAAACTGAAAGTCTCTACTGACAACCACGAATTAGTGACGCCAACGGGAAGCAGGGGTTCACTCTTGGAACTCTAGGCTTTGCATGCAAATGATTTCAAGCAGTTTCAAGGTTTGAAATAAATGCTTTGAAGACTCGGTTCAGCAGTCCGGCAGCAGCAGAAAACAAATTCTCGCCATCGTCCATTTGTAGAGCGCCTTCTCTATTGACGTGCTTGCTTCCCGCTGACGTCGCGGCATTGAAAAGTGCGGGTTTAATTTAATGTTGGTTTTGGCATCATTTAAACTTAACAATTTCACAATATCTAGTTTGAATTTCGCTATACTAAAGAGAACAGCTGAAAGCCAGAGATTCAGAAACTATAGTTGGTTTGATTAGCTAAACAAATCGCCGAAGTACCCTTTTAAGGGAGAAAGGGCGTGGATGAAGACGAGCGAAACGTCACGCGACGATATTTATAAACAGAAGTGAACGAAAAGATATGGTATTTCGTTCCTTTTACAGAAGTATTGCTCGATGTCTAGTTGATTGATTCATACTCAAGTAACCATCAGTTTCTACTCTATAAATAAGTTAATGTAGTGTTCCATTGCAATATTTATATCTGTATCACAATTGGAAGAAAAGTTACCCACGTAAAACCATACTATCATATCTTTTTGTTCACTACTGTATATATAAAAAAAGAGCTGCTCGGAAGCTCAAAAGCGAGTGGTTTCGAAAAGGTAGCTGAAACTCGAGATTGGGGCGGCCTGAGAGGCAGACATGGAAGGAGCATTTGGTCAGCCGAAGGCCTAAACCGGACCGACGGAGGGTCCGGTGTAGGCCTTTTTTCCAACAACTATAAAAATAATTTTAAATGCTAATGCAACACAAGCTGGTGCGCAACTAACTTGTGTAATAAAACAAGACAGCGACTTGTTAACACGACGAATACGTAAATATTTGTTAAAATAAATGTACGGTTTCGAAAAGTATAAAACGGGCAGGGTTGAACTCTTTGCACCGAGCTAAGCTTTCGGACAAACCTCACTGCTTATTGAACCAAAAAAAAAATATTTTCACTTGGGCGTGAAGAATATATTAATATTAATAATAACTCAATTCCTCATTGACACGAAAGACTAAACATTATACGCACACCCCCACCCCGAGGACCGTCAGCGCTGGAATTCCACTTCGAGCCCTGAACCTCACTAAGGATAACTGTTTTGCAGCGATAGCTGTTCCCACCACTGGAAATGATGCCAGTTGTTAATCTCGTAGCTGTAGCCGTTGTTCGTGTTGTAGTTGGGGTAGCAGGGTGTGCCGTCGTCGATTTCGCCAAATCCTTGTAAAAGGTCGCCTGCCGCCCGCATGTATCGAACCTAGGTCCGTTGCATATGAAGGGGAGAGATTACCATAAGGTTACACCATTTCTTTTATTATTGTCGGGATTTGACAATACAAATAAAATGGACGACGCATAATGTTAAAAGAGTCAGACACTCCACGGCTAACATAGCAGGGTTAAAGGACCTCAAACTCATCGCCTCATCGCTCTCACCAGCACAGAAACAAAATCTGGTACACAAATGTGGGCCTTCCACACCCCTACACCGTAGTTTAGTGACTCTCCAAAATGTTCATGAAACTATCAAGCATCGACATCAACGTGACAACCAGCTACTTCAGAATTTCTCACACTGTGCAGGCCGAAAAGCACAACCGTGTCGTACAGTACATTGTGCACATTCTCTGCAGCCATATACCTAATAGCATAGAAGTCGAATGACAAGGCTTTCCCCAATGTACGTCGGAGAACATTCCAAATGAATACCCCCGCCCAAACACCTACAAGTGCATGCTCAACTATCTCCGCTTTTCTTTTGGTACAAAAGACGCTTTACTTTTTACGCTAGAAACAATCATTTTTTATACATCTATTCTCGTAACACGCTGGCAAACATTCAGCCCAGAGCCCGCAGTATTAACAGATCCATACATTAGCACCGAATTGACTACCTCAAGAAGTGATTTTTACAACTACTTCTTAGAACCATCGCCTAAATGCAAAACAAAAACGTGCCTGAAAGAACGTGTGGCTTCGACGACTCCGCGGACCTAAGCGTGCATTTCTGCAGCGAGAACAATTGCAAAAAAAAAATTTCCTGCAGGATTTTGTGTACTCGCACTTGACAAAAAGAGCAGAAAAACTCGTCGTTCGCATCATGTAGAAAGGATAATTGGTTCACCACCTGCCGCAGAAATAAATGAGCGAATTACCGGCCCACTGAACGGACTCTCCAAAAAAGGTTCCTTCGGCTCGTCCCCTCCCGGAGCGATACCCCTATGAATACAGCGAAAACTTGTTGGAGTGTGTGAATATTCATGTGAATAGTGCAGTACTTGCAGAACATACCACAGACTGCTCGCGAAAAACAAATTGCTCACCGCTGCACTAGCGAACATCGATAAGTCCTCGCACTTCTGTCGCCCCCTATTCGCGCAATTCGACCGTCTGCCTCCGCCAGTGAGGTTCACTGTCACGATGTTTTTTACTGGGACACCCATATATTTCCTGGGTATTGTTACCCAGTTGATGTTTTCTAATATTCAAGGCATAGGCTTACACTGTCCATGTCGAAACCCCACAAATTTTTCTCGCCACTTCATTTATATTTGAAAAAAATGTTAACGGTACCTACTGTCTCACTTATGATACTTTTATCAACTAAAAAATAGCAATCGCGTCAGCATAAAACAGCACTCGTACCTCACAAGCCTGGGACTTAAATCCGTGAATAAATGTGTTTTGAAGTACGCTGAAATCAAAGGCATCGATAAATATACAAAAAAAGAGGAGACAGGGGAAAGCCCCGACGCACAGCACCACGAACTGGAACAAGTTCACAAACACATTTGTTGCTAATAGGATTCGTGGTGCACTCTTCGTGCACAATGCGTACCCCCTCAAGAAGAACAGAGCCTACATTTATATGCATGTAGACCAGGTGATTTCGCAAAGTTTAAAGTCATCTAACGTCTCCTCGACTTGTACCACAGGAATTGCTGCATATGGATCGGCTACTGCGTCATCATTCAAACGCTGTGATAAACCTTTTCAAATCACCTTTAATCCTATTACGATTGCAGATTGATAAGAAAGCAGCGGCTTACAATATTTGCAGGAAGCGCATTTCATTTTTGCCCGCCGACTTGCAATGATAGCGCCACATTTGATTTCCACGAGCTCGTTGCATGTAGTGTGTCTTTGTTTCCGTGGAGAGCACTCTTCTTATCGGTGCCTCGCCCAGTAACATATTTCGCGCTCCCGTCCGTGCCAGTGCACCATGAGAGCGGCCCTTATCGAAAACATCCACTTGCGCCCGGGCGTACGATTTTTGATGCGTATCATAATCATAAAATTGTCTCACGAATATTCCTCACGCCTTCTTTCGGAATTATAAATCGTGCTTTCTCTTTCATACGCTTTTTTTTCTCGTTAAACAAATCCTTGTTTGAAGGGCAATTACACTCAGTTTCTTCCCCTAGCGTTTTTCACTATTTTTGACAGCGTCTATCAATAACTCCCCACTCAACAACTTCCGTTTCAGATTCCGTATCTGCGAACCAACTTTAACCTTACCCCTTGCCTCTTCCAAGGGTAAAACCCACTAAAGAGTGGTCACTGAAGGAGACAGGCGTGACGCGACAACTACAGCATAAAAGAATGAGTTCTAAAACAAAGCTGGCATGACTGGCCAATGAAATGAATGTAAGGGCGCAAACGAGCTGGTTTAAATAGAACACGAAAGAAACTCTGAGACTCCAAAGGCAATATACTTCTTATATTAGTATAAAGAACAGAATATAATGCACAATTTATCTGAGTCTGGGGTCATTGACGAGCGTCTTTAGTACAGATATCCTGTGCCTGTTCAACTTCTATAACACTTTCGCTTTTCGTACTATAAACAAAGATTTGTTTTGCGAAGACAAGCTCGTTAAATTTTAGTTTAAACTGATTATTTCGCAGTTCTGAAAATATAATGAGTTCTTGACGTAGTTCTCGTGTGCCAGAAGAACAGTCTTCACTGATCGCGAGCGAGATGCCCTTGAACTAGAAAGATTTCCCCAGACTTAGATCCTTTCTCTTTGCCGAGCAGAATTTAGCAATGAATGGGCGTTTCTTGTCCACGATGAACCAACCGATCCTCTGGTCGCGTTCAACGCTGCCTGCCTCCACTGATAGCGCACGATGATCAGAACAGGTATCAAGAACCAGCTTCTCTGACTTAGTCCATGTCTCTCGATCTTTGCCTCATAAGCCTTCGAAACGCAAGTCTTCGTGTATTTCCCAAGCATTTTCAGAAGTGATTTTATTTTGAAAACGGTCACAAAAATATCACGACCGAACAAACGCCATGACCTGAACGACATTGAATATTTGTTCTTTTTATTCGTATTGCTTTCGTTTGTTCTTCTTCTGCGCAGTGGCAACGTGTACACTCGAGACCGGAATACAATAGAAAAGAAGAAAAATTCCAGAAGAGTCCCCGTATGCCCACACATCTCAGCGGCACCTGTGCGGTAAACAATGCGCTCTTTCGCGTGAATATTCGATGGATAAAACAATAGGGTTTGAAAGAATGTGGAAACATTTTTTTTATTTTTGATTTCTAGGATTTTACTCAATGTCTTAACAGCAACAAAAAGTGTTCTTGCTTGTACACGTGTAGTTTCTGAGATGATTCAAATGATCCAACTATGTTTGGTGACAGGTTAAAAACTGGTTCGAAACTTCGCTTCCTGCACGAGACCGTTGCCCTCCGCTTGGCTGTCACTGCGTGGTGCGACGAAGTGTGGTCTCAAGCAGGGGTCACGCTGGTTATATGTTACACAAAAGGCAGTATGCAAACAGATTCGAACTCTAGTTCACTAGAGATACGTGCTTCAAATGCCGAGGCATTCGAACCGCCGGTATTGCGGCGACTCGTTTTTGCAAACTAATTTTGTATGACGTATGTGCAGCGTGACCGCGGCTTAAGAAAGAAACCTGAAGCTCGATGTGGAGCATCTATATCGTTCTCAACCTTTTCCAAACTATGCGTCCTTTTTATATAAAGAATTCGAGCTCGTCTGTCAATCAAATGTAAAGAAATAAAAAAAAACGATATCGCGGCAATTCTACATTACAATTACGTACCTGATATGCGTCTTTTTTATCTGTTTTTTGCGTGGGTCCTTATATTCTTCACGAAGAAAAAAGAGGGATGAGGGTGTTTCATCGGGTGTTATTTGTTTAACAATGATTAGGAAGACCACTTAATTCTCATGTCATGTACAAAGTATACAAAACCTTTGTCAAGCCCACGGAACATTCGAAACGGGGAAAGTAAACAAAAGAAATTCAGTTTTTTTTTTCGGGGAGGGTTTATTCTAAGAAACCCCAAACTTCTCCCATTGTTTCACCGGTTATCGTTATCCGCATCTCCAATGGCCGATAACTTCAGTTCTGGGTGGGGTCGCGGGAAAACCGATGTGATTGTTATTTGCTCTATGGATTCAGACGAGCAAGTAACACAATCTTTTCGGGGTACAACGGCAACTGATTGGAATCAGTATAAACTTGGAATGCGTTGACTTATGGCAGGAAATACGGAACGCCGGGGCACATCACTACGAGCATCACTCCAGTCTGTGTTGCATAAACAAGTATATAGTGGCAGTCACTCCGCCCCACTGATCTCTATGACAATCGCTGGATCACGTTTGCCCGCTCCGCGAATGCGGCCACTGGCGGCCATCTTTTTCGTAGAGTTATCTTCCGTTTAGCCAAGGTTCAGCTGCTGCAGCCGTTATCATCCATCTATGGCAGACCGCGTAGTAGTAGTTGTGGTGGCCGGCTGCCATCCAAATAGCGTGGGTGATATTTTGTACTTGATCAAAATTGTTTGACGAAACATATTTTTGAAAACCAGCGTGAACGGTAGCCCGATCTTTGAGGACCCAGTGAAAGTTTTACGAAATCGCAGAATCGATGAAAAGCAGCACACCACACATCGAAAGTCGCATCGAAAAAAGCATCAAAATGAGACGCCGGTACGCAGTCTGCTTTCGATGCGAGCTGCGCTGCTTTTCCCTCAAAGCTGCGCTTTCGTAGAATTTTCGCAGGGTCCTCAAAGATGAGGCTATCGTTCACGCCGGGTTTGAAGAATCAGCTTCGTGGACCAACTTCAATCAAGCACGAAATAGCACCCACGGTACATTTTACTAGATTCACGGCTATGTTATGGCAGCCTGCCGCCATTGTGCTGTTCGCCATATTACTATGATGGCTAGAGATAATATAACGCTACCAAAAAGATGGCCGACCGTGGTCGCATTCCCGTCCATACGGAGAGCTGGTCAAACGCGATCCAGCAAATATACATAGAGATCGGTGCTCTGTACGGAAACACCGTCTTGGCTGCAGACATGATGAGAGAGTTATCGGAGGACTTGCCTGAAGCATGTTTGGAACTCGTTTGCTTCAGACATACATGCATTTGTTTCAAACTTGTCTGCAGAAGGTTGTTGTCTGACTAACGTGAGGGGATCGACATTTATCGATGGAACACGCCTCAAACGGTGCATGCTGACTCTTTTTTTTTCGCGACGCACTAGCAGAGCGGCCAAGGCTTAGCGGGTCATAAAAAGGCCTAAAAAGCGCGAACAAGCCAGACCAAAAAGGACACGAAGACAACAAGACTAACTGAATGAAAATGAAAAAAAATAAATCTATTTAATATGCGTAAACTAGCCGAAAGCCAAGTTTTTATTTAAAGGCTCGTGCACAACAGACCTTGCGAAAAAGAAAAAAAAAAAAACCTGATGCTTACCTTAGATCTGCAGGGACAAGTTCCAGAAGAGTTGTTCAGGCCGTGAACCTTCGGCAGCTATACTGAGTTTTTAGAATTAATATTCTTTAAGTTTTATTGTGGAGCCCTAATTCAATAACCGCTGATAGTTACGTGCAGGTTGTGCTACGCTAAGGAAGGTTTTGGGGACGCCAAAGTAATTGAATCGAATCTTGACTGAACTTCTAGATTAGGATTGTTTCGTATTTTGAAGGCTTACCAAGATCGCCAAGAGAGCAGTAGGGAATCGAATTAAGTGCTTACGCAAAGGATAGCGTGAGTGTTTTTTGTTGTTGTTGTTTTTTGTTTGTTTTTTCGCCAGGAAGATTTGGTGAATGACAAACATGGCGGCAACCAAGGAAGCAACTGCTCATGATCGTTTTCAGCTTAAGGAAATTACTGAAACGTGAAATAGAAAGCAAGTACAGCCTCAGATCGGGGAAAATTGCCATTTACTTCGCTCTGAAGAGCAACATAAAGTTTAAATTTAGAAAGTTCGCGACTGTCAGCACACTGGGAAAATTTGAAATGATAGACAGATAGACAAATAACAGTTTCGTTGCGGTCACGGTTACTAGACAAATTTTGTTTCAAAGCGTTTTTGGTTTCGGTTACGGTTACGGTTTGAGTTTCTGCCCGAGACCCGATGCTTAAAGAGGTACTCCGGCGTTTTCCTCATGGTCCCCATATTTTCTGAACATTTTCTAAAAACACCAAAACACATAGCTATAATGTTATCCCAAATATTAGCACAAAACAACTTTTGCGAAGTTATAACTTTTTTATTTCTGGTCTTTTAGCGTATTTTTTGAGCTGAAAGTCTCTACTGACAACCACGAAAACGTGACGCCAACGGCAAACAGGGGTTCACTCTTTCAACTGTAGGCTTTGCAGGCAAATGATTACAAGCAGTCTTGAGGTTTGAAATAAATGCTTTGAAGACTCGGTTCAGCAGTCGCGCAGCAGCAGGAAACAAATTCTCGCCATCGTTCATTTTTAGACTGGCTTCTCTACTGGAACGCTTGCTTCCCGCTGACGTCGCCGCCCTGAAAAGTGTGGGTATAATTTAATGTTGGTTTTGGTATCATTTTAACTTAACAATTTCACAATAACTACTTTGAATTTCGCGATACTAAAGAGAACAATTGAAAGGGTAAATGCCGGAGATTCACAAAATATAATGGGTTAGGTTAGCTAGAAAAATAGCCGAAGGACCCTTTTAAGGGAGAGAGGGGCTGGAGGAAGACAAGGGAAACGGCACGCGACCACATAAAAAAAAAAAAAAAGAGCCGCTCGGAATCTCATGAGCGGTTGGTTTCGAAAATGTAGCTGACACTCGAAATAAATTTAGTTTAAGCACTATTAAAATAGTAGATACCCAATCAAATGACTCTAAAAATTCAATGAATATCGCGTCAGTTTTTATGTTATTGTGGATGTTACGGTGTATTACATTGCCGTGGTGTGCCAGTTGATTTTCGGTTACGAAACCCACGCTGATCTGGAAAAAGGAGGTGGCTATTTTCGACATGCTTTATGACGTTTAAATAATTTATATGCTCGAGAAGTTGACACGATACACAGGTTAGAGAGATGAAACGATAGCTAGATGGTGAAGTTCGATCGCATAATTTATAGATGTAAACAACTCTGCCAACTCCCCAGTCTCTTGGAAATTAGTCAGAAAGCAATCAGGATTGCTGAAGGACCGTTAATAAAAAACGAGCAGAATTTGATTTTATGTTTTTCTGTGGTTTGGAATTAATTTTGTCGCCACCAGGACTCGGTGATAGCTGTATATTTTTTATTGAGCTTATATTTCCTGAATATTTTTTTTTCAATAGCGATCAGGGGTGGATGGCGCAAATCTTGAAGATGCATGTTGTTGTGGTCATCTGGGGTGAAAATTTAGCTTAAATAATGGTTATGGCTTTTGGGCTTTGTTCGTCCGACAATGGTAAGCCATCCTCACATATTATCTGAATAGGTTTAGCTATTTTGATTAATTATCTCCCGACACGTTATAGGTTTATTATGAAAAATGTTTACTAAATGAATGTTAAAAATCTTGTTTTCGCTTCCATGACATATATTTATAGGTTCTCGCTCTCACATTGTACTTTTCCCATGCGATGCCGGTAAGCGATTGTTTAGCATGCATAAACAAACTTTTACTTTTTTATATTTATTTGTTGAAGCGTTTTTGCGCACCAGGGATTTAATTTGACATATTCTATTTCGATTGTCGAAATGTAAGTGTTTGCAAGTAGCGTAATATTGTCTTTTAAAAAGGTACAGTTTTCGTTCACTGTTTTGTTTTCACAGTCGAACGGCTATCTCTCGAAGAATATATCAAGCTCGTTGTTAATCACTCTATATTTAGCGTTGTTATAGCATTTAAACAATCTGAAATATTGTGACTTTTGCTGAAGCTCAAACAAAAAATTGAGATGAATGACTGCATTATCTTTAACAGGTGAATGACATGTTATATATTTTAGCACTGCACCGTCAGTAGTGAGACAGAGGTTCAGGATATGACTTCTGTAATCGGTTGATCTCGGGGGCTGAGCGATCATCTCAGCCAGATTAAATGCCAGGCAGGTATTCATAAGTGCCATTTAAAGTTTGTTTAAAAATGAAAAATTATCCCACATTATGTCAAAGCAATTGAAGTCACCTAAGAGAATGCATGATGCGTTGGAGGTTTGGGGAGAAATAAAAGAGTCTCCGTCGTGAAGCTATTCAAAGACGACATAACAAGGCCCGATGGTCTATAGTGCACATCGAGTAAAATACACGAGGAGAAAGAATGAAGCCGTAACCACACCGTTACAAGAGAAATGGGGACTTGAACTAGGGAAAGCTACAATTTGGTTATGATTATACTGCCATTCAATGCAAAGGTGCAAGCGAGCTGGACAAGAATGACGAAAATATTCCCTGGAGAACGGGAACAAGAGGGACGAAGGACAAACACAAATCTCCAAACACAGCTAGGTGACTGGTGAGCGACCGAAAGATAATTTGCTTTCGTACAGCAATGAGTACCTCACCCCACCACGTGACTGCCGGTCGCACCGGTAAAGGATATCATTTAAGGGGGAAGGTAACATTTAGGAATCTACGATGTTGGGTCGCAGCTACGGTTCCGTCAGAACAGAGTCGCATGCGGAAGGTTCAGCCAATAAATGAAGGTTTTCACGCTTTGGTAACATACTTCTTATATTAGTATAAAGCACAGAACATGATGCACGATTTATCTGAGTCTGAGGACATTGACGGGCACCTTGAGTACAGGTATCCTATGGCTGCTAAACTTCTATAACACTTTCGCTTTTCGTACCATAAACAATGACCTGTTTTCGAATAATAAGCTCGTTAAAGTTTACTTTAAAATGACTATTTTTCAGTTTTGAAAATATTATGAGCTCTTGACGTAGTTCTCGTGTGTCAGGAGTACGGTCTTCACTCATCGCGAGCGAGGTGCCCTTATACTTGAAAGCTTTCCCCAGAATTAGATCCTTTTCCTTTGCCGATAAGAATTTAGCTATGACTGGGCGTGTCTTGTCCACCGCGAACCAATCGATCCTCTGGGCGCGTTCAAAGCTGCCTGGCTACGCTGATAGCGCAAGCTGCTCAGAACAGGTATCAAGGACCAGCTTCTCTGACTGTCCATCTCTCTCGATCTTTGCCTGATAAGCCTTAGAAAAGCAAGTCTTCGTGTATTTCCCGAGCATTTTCAGAAGTGTAGACAATGCTTTTATTTTGAGAACGGTAACTGAAAAAAATCACGTCCGAACAAAGACCATGACCTGAACGACATTGAATGTTTTTTTTTTTATTCGTATTGCTTTTGTTTCCTATTGTCATGTACGTGTCCACGTACATGAAACCAGAATACAATACAAAAAAGAAAAAAATTCAGAACAATCCCCGTATGCCAACACATCTCAGCGGCACCTGTGCGGTAAACAATGCGCTCTTTCGCGTGAATATTCGATGGATAAAACAATAGGGTTTGAGAGAATGTGAAATTTTTTTTTTTATATCTGGTTTATAAGAATTTACTCAATGTCTCAACAGCAACCAAAAATGTTCTTGCTTGAGTATGTGTTTATTTATGGAAGAACACGTGTAGTTGCTGGGATGATTCAAACATTCCAACTAGGTTTGGTGAAAGGTTAAAAACAGATTCGAAACTTCGCTTCCAGCACGAGATCGCTACCCTCCGCTTGGCTGTCACCGCGTGGTTCGACGAAGTGTGGTCTGAATCAGGGATCACACTGGTTATATATTACACAAAAGACAGTATGCAAACAGATTCGAACTCTGGTTCACTAGAGATACGTGCTTCAAATTCCGAGGCATTCAAACCACGGGTATTGCGGTGACTCGTTTTTGCAAACTGTGTTTCTATGATGTATGTGCAGTGTGACCCCGACTTAGAGAGAAACCTTGAAGCTCGATGCAGAGCATCTACATCGTTCCAAGCCTTTCCCAAACTATGCGTCCTTGTTATTTTAAGAATTCGAGCTCGTTTGTTAATCAAATGTAAAGAGATTATAAAAAAAGAACGACTGAACGGGAAGGTCTCTACACTCTCAAGAAAAAGGGGTGTAAACGAGTGTATCGTTACACCCTTTGTCTCATATAATACAACCCCAAAACTTCATTTCGACCGTACTGAGCCCTAGAGTCAAACAGACGGTTCCGAGTTTTACGAGGGGCTTGATAACGGTGCGATATTGTCACGAGTGACAATTGATGAGGCGATGATAACTGAAGAAACTAATCGTTTAATGGGGCGAACTTGTGCCCAAAAATAAAAAGGAAACGAACGATAACAGCAGAGCGTCGCGGGCGTCGATGTCGGCGAAACCGCAGGATCGAGCGCTGGGGCAAGACTCACTCCGCTCGCCTTGCAGGGTCGCTTATGTACCCTCGTCCGTTTCTGGATCGTTCGGCGTAGAAGTTTCGGAGCGTAGAATATTCGGAACTGGATCAGACGAGAATGTTCTCCAACTTACGAGAAGGCCAAATTGAAAGATTCCAATTCCAGTCCGGTGACTGGAATCGAACCTACACCTACTGCGCGAAAGTCAAGGGCGGTAGCTACTCGGCCACGCACGCGCTTGCTCGCCGACGCGCGTGGCAATATAAGTTATGAAATAGCTAAAGCACGTATCATAGACAACATAAAGAAAACACCGAGTTTTTACAGTAGGGCCAAGAAAACCCAGATGATTTTTTTTCTACTCAGGAAAACGTATATTAGCTATTTTAATAAGTTGTAACACAAGGCTAGGCAGACCCTCGTAAAATTTGGGGCCGTCTGTTCGACTGTAGGGCGCTACACGTCGAATTGCAATTTTGGGGTGCATTATATGGGATAAAAGGTGTAACTTTTACACCCTTTTTTCTTGAGACTATATTACAACTACCTGATATACTTTTTTTTCTATATTTTTGTGTGGGTCCTTATATTCTTCACGAAGAAAAACAGGGATGAGTGTGTTTCATCGGGTCTTATATTTTTAACAATGATTAGGGAGGCTACCTAATTCTCATGTCATGTACATAGTATATAAAAACTTTGTGAAACCCACTGAAGAATCGAAACGGGGAGAGAGGACAAAAGAAATTAAGATTTTTTTTCGAGGCGGGTGTATTCTAAGACGAAAGTTCCCTCACTTTGGAGCGAGCGGTGTTGCTAAGGAAGAAAACGGAAACTGTTGGCCGGCAGCAAGAGACTCTCGAGCACTCTACCGAGGCAGCGCCTGCTGAGACAGCGCATGTGGACGGGCTAAAGGCGCCACAACAAAGGGCAAAATGTTTAACCCGAAGTGTCCACAAAAGCCTTCGGTGGATCAGCCACCCAGTCATGTTTTTGGTGTCGGAATGCAGTCAAGCACCCAAGGCAGCAATGGATGGATGATAATGGCTATGCCCTGTAACGCCACCCAGCCTAACATTTTGTCATCCCTTTTTTTAGATTTCTATGAATTTGTTATTACAGACCCCCCTCCCTTTTCAATTGAATTTATTGCATATTTTTATCTGCATTTTTTATGCTTCCCTAGATCTCTTCCACCAATCTTCCAATCTCCTCTTAGTTACCGCAATTCTTTCCCTATTCATTCGTCCATCCATGTTCAGAAAATCCAGTGCCCCCTCCAAATCCGTAGTCAACCGCCCCCCCCCCCCCCCCAAGAGGGTGGGACGACGCCCCGTGCACCTTAAAATTACATGTTCTATAGCTTCCCTTTCGCGGTTGCATACGTCGCACAGAGTGTCTATTTCCTAGAATTTATCCCTATACGTTTTCGTTCGTAGCACCCCAGATCTAGCTTCAAACAACAAAGAGCTCCACACTGATTATCATACAGCTGCTCCTTCTTTATTTCTTGTTTTTGTGACTTGTATGGTGTTAAAGCTGATTTCCCCTGCATTCGCTCTTCCCACAACTTCCTGTCTGTTTCCTTTACTCTTTCTACTGATATGCTCTGATCGGCTCCATCTCGTTTAATGTATTTAAATCTCAGCTTGCGGGTTCGGTTTGTCCTCTTAGTATTTAGACTTTTCATATATAGATACTTGTACACTTTCGCTGCCCAACGTGTATCCTCAATTTCAGCTAGTCTTCGTTCAAATTTTACTTTACTGATCACCTCTCTACTCTCGAAAGATGCCCGACCCATATTCCCATGTACTCCCTCATTTGGTGTATTCCCTTGTGCCCCCAATGCTGACCTACGGAAACTCTTTCGCTGTATCTCTAAACCTGACAGGATTTCTGACCTCATGCACAATACCGCATTCCCAAATGACAGTCCTGGCACTATGACTCCCTTCCATACATCCCTAAAGACTTCATATATATTATAGTTTCATACTGCCCTGTGATTCATGATAGCTGAATCTCGTTTCCCCTCCTTTATTACAATATCTTCATGGTCTTTTAGACACCGTCTTCATTCACTTAACCATACTCCCAGACATTTGTACTTTTGTGCGTGTTCTATCAATGTGTCCTGTGTCTCCAGGGGCTCCCCCTTCTCGTCGTTGAAAACTATTATACCAGTCTTGTCCCTACTATATTTTAGTCCTAAATTGTCCCCTTCCCTGCTGCAAATCCTAATCAGCTCCTGTATTGTGTCACGAAATTCTGATACGAGTACAATGTCGTCTGCATACATTAACCGCGGCAAAACTTGATTTACTTTATGTCCTTCCTCCATGTAAGTCAGATCAAAACCTAGGTTGCACCGTTCTAAACTTTTTTCCATCTAACTGAGGTATATCATAAAGAGCAGGGGAGACCATGGGCAACCCTGTCTAAGACCTCTTTTTATTGCTGCTGGTCTTGTAGTTTCGGCTTGCCATGTTATAACCACCCTATTCTCCGTATAAACCCGTTCTAGATACTTAACCATGGTTACCTCTAGTGGTGACGATTAAATTATGATCTAGTCGTCTATCTTTCCTGAAACCGTTTTGAAGCTACCTCAAATTCTGCTTTCTCTCTGCCCATACTTCCATTCTTCTTCTTACAATTTGCATAGCTAGCCTGTATATTACTGAAGCTACTGTGATTGGTCGATATGATTTGATACTGTCATTGTCTCCCTTGCCCTTATATAATGATCTCATCTTGCTCAATTTCCAGTCACTGGGTACCTTCCCTCCCATAAGTGTCTGGTCAATCACCTGCCTTAGTTTCAATTTGCTTGTTTTGCCTAAACCTTTAATCAATCTCATTGGTATGCCGTCTGGGCCTGTTGCAGTTCCAGCTGGAACCCTTCCTTCTACTTTTTCCCACTCCCCAGTGGTCATTTCCTCTTCTTCACTATGATCCTCCTCTTGTGTTGTGTAGCCGCTATCGTTCCCTGCGGTCTGATCTGATTCCAACTCCTAAAATGCTGATTCGAATGTATGTCTAATGTATTCTCTTGCCTCTTCCCCCTCTACCTTTGTCCCTTCCCGTCTGTTTAGTGTCTGCTGGTACCCCCGGTCTTTTTTCCCTGCGCACTGATGTGTTCCCAGAAGCTTTTTTGCCGCATTCCTATCCTTCTGGTTTATCTCCATCATCCACTCGGCCCTTGCCCTCCCAATTTTGGCCTGAATTAATGCTGATACCTCCCGCTTTCTTCCTGAAATTCCTCACTTTTTGATGCTACTTCGGCTAGTGTGGCCCCTTTTTCCTTGTCCATCTGTGTTCTTCAAGTGCCGCTTGGCGTCTCGATATTTCTGCCTTAACCTCTTTATCCCACAGGCTTTTGAAATTGCGTTTTAGTTTTCTTCCTCCTTGTTTGAATCGATACTTCTCTAACTCTCTTTTGAAGACGCTAATTAAGTCTACATTTATCCATTCTCTTTCCGGTTGCTTGGATACTATGTTCTCAATTCGCTTAGATACCTCCTGTAGTTGTTTATCATTTAAGTTATTCCTACCTTCTTGTTTTTGATTTTGCATTTCTGGTTTTACTGTTCCAAATCTGATCTTGAGTCTCTTATGGTCGCTCCTCAGACTTTTCATGCCTTCCTCATCTATTTCCATGCCTCCTAATCTGTTGTATATCTTACGCGACATTAAACAATAGTCAATATTCAAGTGAGACTTCTTTCTTTCCCATGTTATTTTTGCATCACATTTTACCTGAGCATTAACCAATGCCAGATCAAGAGCTTCGTAGAACTCCTCGAACTTCCTCCTTGTTGTATCTGTATGTCCATCAAAGTCTTCAAAATGTGCATTCATGTCCCCCAAGATAATTATTTCCTTGTTGGTGCCGATTTCCGTAACCGCTCCGGATATACATTTGAAGTGTTCTGCATTTTCCTCCCTGCATCACTAACTATTTTTAGATAAGCAAAACCCAAGATTGTGCCCAAGCTCCCAATATTGCCTTTGACCCACATGTGTTCCCTGCAGCCCTCTCGTTCCCTTGCCATTTTTGACCCTTAACTAACACCCCTAACCACCTCCCTTGCGTTCCCCATTGGACCGGTTGCATCCCATCTAATGATATCCCAGTATGTATGGTGGTTCTTCCATATCCCTCAGATGTGTTTCTGCTAATCCATACACTGCAAAGTTTTCGCTCTGTAATTGTTCTCAATCACCTCCCACTTTATTCTGTTCCTGCCCCCCTGCATTTTTCTGAACCCTAAGTTAAGCTGTTTCTTTTTCCTAGTCCTGGGAGGGTTCCTCTCACCCTCCGAAACCTTCCCCATTGTATCTACATTTTTGCCCTCATTCACACCGACACCCTCAGGGCTCCGGGACCCCCGAAAAAATGTGCGATGTGACGTCCAATCCTATCGCCTAGCGTGCTCCCAGTGGTTCCAATGTAGTGGATGCCCCATGTAAAAGGGTCGGAGCGAGCCTCGTGCACCACCCTGTTTACTTCCATTACTTCATACCCAATTCGTCGGCTCAACACCCTTATCACGCGATTAGCTTCCACCACCCGCTTCTCTATCGGCAAAGACTGTCCCTGACCTCTGGGATGGTGCATATTTGCACATGCACAGCCTCGGAGACCTCCCTCAGCTTACGTAACCCCAACTCTTTCTGCCTGGCGAGGTTCTGGCTCCGTCGTTTTAACATATAATTTAGTCCTGCGTGTACTACAACTAGGTTCTCTCCCTCTCTCTGCTTTCCCACACCTCCTCCTTCGCTTTGGCCATAGCATCTACCATGCACTTTCCTGACTGAGCCACTATATTTACCCTCCCATCCCCTTTCACACTGTCCAGCAGCCCCTCGCTAACCCTGGTTATGTTTGAGCCTCCTACCACCAGCACTCTCTTAATCTACGACTGCCTGTCTTCATCCCCTCCAGTTATATGTGTTTCTCTGCCTCAACTTCTGCTGCCTTCCTCGAACCCTGTTGTACTGCAGCACTATACAGCTGTGCAGGCTCCTTTCCTACAGAGTCGAACGCCTCGTCACTATTTAACTGGCCCCCTATGTCTGCCGCCCCCCCCCGCCGTCTTCTCAGCCACCTCGCCCTTTTTCTTATTAACGACTCCCGTCAGTTGCTGCACCTTCTCCTCACACTTCTTCTTATGCTCCTCCAACTCCGCCTTCCACTCTTCCACCTGTCTAAGCTCCTCCACCTGTCGCTCAAGTTCGGCTCGCTGTTCCCGTTCTCGCCCAAGCTCTCCCGCCATGCAATCTACCTTACTTTCCCATTCCCTGGTCATCTCCTCCACATCCGCTTCGGCCCTCTTAATCAAATCTCCCACCTGCGCCTAGAGCTGTAACCGCTTCTCCCGCTCTACTCGTATCTCCCGCTTCAACTCCTGAACCGTATCCGCCCATTCCCTTCCTATTCTCCTAAAACCAAGTTCTACCTTCTCGCAACTCCGACAGGTAAAGCTGCTCTACTAGGCTTCTGCTACAGTCTTGAATTCCGTCTCCATCATACAGCACCAACGGCCACAGTCCTCACATTCTACATCGGGTCCTTCTTTCACTTTAGGCTGCGCATCCTTCTTGCGTCGCGTATTCACCATTGTCTACCGACACACAGCGCGACCCCAAGACAAATATCCCACCAAAACTCAAAACCAAGAAAGCCTGGGTACGCCTCTGCCCACACAACGAACTAACCCGCCAAACGTTTCAAATGTGCAGGTGGTTCGGTCTCGTGATCCTACCTAAAAAGCCTGCTTTAACCCGACTATCCTATCGCTACTTTAAAAAATGCTTTCTTCCACCAATAAAACCACTAGTATAAGACCAAAAATGCAAACAAAATGATTTATTGTCCAGGGCTGTACACCTGGAGGATCAACCCCAATGAGGTGTGCGTCTTGCCTTTAGCGCGCAACACCACAAACGAAGAAGATCCAACAAGCAAGCCTATCCTATAGCTACTTTAAAAACTGCTTTCTACGTTCTTTGCTACCCCAAGCTCACCCGCAACTAAAATAAATACACCAGAAATCCCTTAGCTTCGCAGGATCTCTGGAAAACACGTCCTCTTTGTCAGCTGACGAGTCGACTGTCCTTCTGCCAAAGTTCGATACAACAGGCGTGAAAAGCAAGGCCATTTCGCATCAGTCTGTAAAACCAAGCGACTCCGGCAAGTCGCCAAGCTGAATTAAGGGGCGTCGACGGAGAAAGACTTCTCCTTCGCAGGAGCGGCCAACACTGAGCAGAAGAAAAAGCCGTGGAAAGTCAGTGTCGTGGTTTGGTGGTCAAAACGTAGAGTTCCGCCCAGACGCAGGAGCGGACGTTACCGTAAATCCAACAAATGTACTCGTAAGGCAGGACAAGGGGACAACACTCCAGAAACCCAACATGCTCCTTCTTGGACCAGCGAACAGCGGCGGGACATGGCGGGGGCAGTGCAAGCAATAGTAGTATACGATGGGAAAAGTGCCGTAGCGAGCCTCTACGTCACAAAGGACCTGAACGAACCTCTTCTGGGCTTGGACCTCATCGAACCTTTTGGTATCCTGTGCCAGGTCAGTAGAACCGGAGCAGAGCGATGTCTCGACCCAGTCAACGAGTTCCCACAGGTGTTCCGAAGTTTCGAGAAGCCCTCTACACTTGCAAAATCAAGCTGAAGTCGCGGGTGGAGCCTGTAACAGTCACATCACCACGACGCATTCCGTTCCCCTGTTGAAAGCTGTGGAGCGTCAATTCCGAAAGATGGAACACAAAAGAGTGATCACCACTGTCAGTGAGCCAACCGATTGGTGCTCGCCAATCGTGGTAGTACCGAAAAAGGATGGTGACATTCGCGTCTGTGTGGATTACACCATGTTGAACAAGAGCGTGCGGAGACTATCATCAAATTTCAAGTCCGGAGTCTATTTTCCTACTTTGGGACAAGCTAAGTACTCATCACGTTTGAATGCTAACTCTCGCTTCCGTCAAGTGAAACTGAACACCGAGTCAACACGGCTCACCATATTCATCACCTCATTTGACCGGTTCAAATTTATCCGCATTCCTTTCGGCATCTCCTGTGCTCCTGAGCAATTTCAAAGAATGACTCAACAACTCTTCGAAGGACTTGACGGTTTTGCGTGTCATATCGATGATATTCTGGTGTGGGCCAAGACCTAGGAAGAGCACGGCAGTCGCCTACGTGAAGTCTTAGGCAGGTTTAAGGGAAAAAGGATCACGCTTAACCGTGAAAAGTGCGTGTTCACCCAGGAAACAGTCAAGTGTCTCGGACATGTGGTCAACAGTGATGGCCGCACCCCAGACAACAATAATATAGCGACCATCGTAGACATGCCACCTCCAGCAAACGTCGCAGCACTCAAGAGGTTCCTAGGAATGGTGGATTTCATCCTGCGGTTCATACCGAACCTGGCGGTCAAGAGAGGACCCCTGAGAGACCTGCTTTAGAAGGATGTTCCATTCAGCTGGGACAGCTTGCAACAACATGCTGGTCAAGTGTTGGTCTGAAAGCGGTCCTGATGCACCGCCAAGAGGACAAAAGCCTGCTAGCCGTGGCATATGTATCGAAAACTCTGACAGAGACAGAGAAGGGATATTCTCAGACAAAGAAAGAGGCCCTTGCCGTTACGGGGGCATGTGAGAAGTTCAAGGACTATCTCACCGGTCTAAGGTTTCACATTAAAACTCACCATAAGCCATTCACCCCCTCTTCACACGGAAACCAGTGGATGATATTACACCAAGGCTCCAATGGCTGCGTCTCAGGATGACGCGCTACGACCACACCATGCATCACGTGCCCGACAGGGACCTGGTTGTTGCTGATGCCTTGTCTCCTCAACCACTGCAGGGACAGGACAGCTCGCACCTCGCAGAGGCAGTCGCCGACTTTGAGCAAGCCCTCATTCGGCATGTGAGTGTCCCAGATGTATGTCTGCGGAGCCTTGCACATGCACAAGACCAAAACTCTGTGTGAAGAGCTCTGAAAAACTATGTTCAAACAACCTGGCCGAAGACAAAAACACAAGTTCACCAGGAGTGCTTACCTTAATGGCAGTTTAAGAACAAACTTAAGTTGCATGATGGAATCATCATGAGAGGGCAACAATACCTGATACCTGTTTCCCAGAGATACTCAGTGCTAACTTCTCTCCATGATAAACGCAAAGGCATCCTTAGTGTACAAGACGAGCCCAGCAATCCTGTTGGTGGCCTGGTCTATCAAAAGACATTGCTGACATTGTGGAGAAATGTGTCAGTTGCATGAAGCAGAGGCAACCTCGGAAATAATCACTCATGCCAACTCCCTTCTCTGACCGACCGTGGTAAAGAGTAGCCATGGACCTTTTTCATAATAATGGGAAGTGGTACCTTTTTGTGACGGACTACTAAAATTAATACACAGCAGCAGCAGCAGCAGTTATACACACAAATAAGATGAAATATACGGTAACGAACCTGCGGTATATACAGGAGACAATTTGATGATGCTTTGTACCACTGCCGCTGCGGCCAAGTGAAGCGCCGTTGCTGGTGTTCCGAGCTTTTGAAGTCCTCCGCTGGAGACGTGGAATGTCAATGGACCAATCGGGCAGGTAGTCGTCAGCTTTGACGCCGCGACTGATATGGGAGCGCGCGAAGGCATGCATCTTGCTTGTGCCGGCAACTATGTTTCAGAACATTGCAGATGAATTGGGCAGTTTCTTCGGGTTTATCGCTCGCCCGGCAACGTCCTGCGGTAAATACAGGAGACAATTCGACGATGCGATGTGCCACTGCCGCTGGTGGGAAGTATTTATTCATGTTATGAAATCAATACCATTTGCACCTTTGGTAAAGAATACTATGATTTATTGTGTTACGACACATACTATATAGGCAAGAAACAAATTACAACTGTAATAATTATTTTAAATGCTAATTCTACAAAAGCAGTTTGTATGACAAAATTAGACTAAGGTTTTTTTAATAGTTCACATCCGTAACTTATTTTGAACTATAGGTGCGTCTTTGAAAATTCTATAGCACGCAGCGTTTCATTCTTTGTTCCGAGCTAATCTTTGGAATGTGTGTCACTGCTAGTTGAATTACAAATATATAAAGTTGACTTGGAAATGTGATAATAACAATATGAATACAATTTAAGCGCCTCACTTACGACTAGAAGTAAGCCCGATATCTCCACCGTCAACATGAGCACGTCACCGCTGGAATTACGCTTGAAGCTTTGAGACCGCACTTAGGAAATCACTTTTACAGCGATAGCTGTTTTGGGCTCTTCCCACCACCGGAAATGACGTCCGTCTTGATCTTGTACCTCTATTCATTGTTCATGTTGTAGTTGGCGTAGTAGGGTGTCCGCCATCGATGTTACCTGATTCATGAAGATCAGAATCTGGCGACAGCGGGAATCGAACCTGCGAAGAGAAGGCGTTACGACAGAGCTACATCGCAGCCTTAAGAACCCGCTTTACCCTTGGGATTTGTGCAGTACCCGACGCCCACTGCATGCGCTCTCTAAACAAAATAGAAAGTAATATCCGATAACAAAATACCGTCGTAGCCCTGCCAATGCCTAGAGCTTATGCTGGAAGATGCGCTTTTATGTGCCCCGGGAAAAATAAACAAAGTAAGGTTTTCTAAAAAAAACTGTCAACATTTTTTTTTTCGTAAACATATTTTATCACGCGCTTTAAAATGCCTGAACGCGACAGCCGTTCGCCCTGACGTGTCGCAGCTATAGCTGTGGCTGTAATGTGAAGCAACACAGGCCTACTCAATTTTCTTCTAGTGCATTCTGGCTATGCGAGATCTTAGTTCTCAAGCACTGGATTATCACATGGAGCACCGTATAAATCATTACGAAACTGTCGTGACGGGGTATCTAAAAATGTACAAAAGCGATATTTCAGTAACTACAATAACAAGCCTCCGCCTGGAAGTCATCGACTTCATCTATGTATACGTGAACAAATACGTGAGGTTAAGCGCATATTCTTTTTCTAAAGGTAGTTGAACCATATTGGTAAACAGACTCAATTCGTAGCTTTGCTTTCACGGTAAATGCACAGCCAGGGTATTTTATGCGCCCCTCAATTCGTAAAGGTTGGTGCACGCAAAATCACGCGTGTGTGAATAATATGTTTTCGTGCTCGAACAATGACGATTGTTCCCTAGCAGCTGGGTGGCAGGTTATTTTCCACTAACGAAAACAACAAAAGGCGATCTTACATTACGAACTTATATGAGCGCATAGGTATAAAAACGTAACGCTATCTCAAGATATATACGGTGTCTGAGTGTGTATGCGTCTGTAAACCTCAAGTGACAATGATTGCCCTCTTCTTCTTGGGAGTTCTGCTTTTATGTCACAGCCATGCTATAAATTATCCTGATGCCAACGAGGTAAGAAAATACCATTCATCCGACCCATTATTGCGAGGTGATGGATAGACTTTTTTTCAGTAGCTTATACCCCCTACATGAGGGTCCATATATGCACGTTCGACGATCGAATTGTTAGGATGGTTTTGTTAGCAGGAGCGAGGACAGGATAGCACACAATGAGAGAACTCACAAAGTATTTATGAAGACTGGGCCATCAAGTGGGACCTGACGCGAATTGTCGTACGCGCCACTCCCCCGTTGTCATGTTCCCCTTGCTAACAATACTCTCCCGACGAAAACGGCCGACCCGGCAGGTGAAAAGGAAGACATGATATTTACTCACACACGCACACACTTAAAAGAGGGGACAGCTGCCGACAGTGAAGTAGCGATCTAGAAAAAGAGTTCGTTACACTTGGGCCCCTATCTCAAGCGTCACAGACCTTTGCACCAGCCACAGCACGGTTCGGCCTGCGGACTCACATCAAAAAGCGTGAGAAGGTCGGTGGCGGTGGACAGGGGCGGGAGATCGTCTGCCGACTTCATCTCTTTTGGCTCGTCAATGCAACTGGGAGGAGGCTGAGCGACAGAGCCATGGGCTGGTGTTCGGTCCGCTGATGCAGATGACTGCCAAATAAGGGCGGAAGTGCTGAATGAAGTGCTGGAGGAGGGGAGGAGTGCGGGGGGCTCATGGTTTTTACATGAGCTTCTTTCGGTGCGCCTGAGCATGTAACCCATATAGAAGCTGCGCTTAATGTATTTAGATTATTGTTTCCTTGGCACTAACGGGAGGGAGGGGGGAGCGGGTATTTCGCCATTATAAAGATAAGATCGTAAAGGTACAAATTAATATTACGCTTATAATATTTAGTTACTGTGTTTTAATTTTATTATGCTGGTGAAAACTCTACTTGTTTTCCTGCACTTTGCTTCGTAAGTTGTCGGCCTATTTAATTTGACACTCTTTCACCCTTTTCATAGAGATACCGCAAAACGCCAATTTTGAGGTACAACTACGTCTTTCTCCGCACTTGGGAGGAGGTGCAAAGTTGGGAAGTCGATATCACGAGAACTTGACCACCGAAGTGCGGTACCACACGTCAAAATAAATTTGAAGTTATTTTCAACGCGAAAAAAAGTAAACAAAAGAACCTGCGACTTCTCATGCGTGAGGAGGTTCCTCGCACCACGGTACACCAAGTACGCGGCGAACATGCGATCACCTCTGCCACGCAGCCGCAGTTGGCTTCTTTCATCGGCATAAGCTTCTCCTCGAAAGAACTTCGTATCGCACAATTGACATGGCCCAATAGCACTCCCATGTTGTTTTCGGCGACTTACCTCGCACGGAATTTTGCATATGCGACTCAAAGATGACGGCACGGGGGCTGCATGATTGCTTCTACGGGACTCTGAACCACGGGCATTAACTTGTCACGCAACCGCCATCGCCATACTACGCGAGTCAGCGGACGTATCTCTAGCTGCCATAAACAACATATTTGAGACGAGTATACAAGGCACAACACAGCATCGTTGAAATCACTCCCCTCTCATTTCTGGTGCCACTCACACGTAGTTCTCTGGAAATGTGTGCAGCATAGTACACATACCTGAAACAGCGCACAAGCACAGGAGGAAAAAAAATCGAACAAAGGAAGGTGCACTGACTCCCAACTTATATATTGTGAAAAAAAGAGATAGAAGAAGCGTCAGACACGGAGACCACGCGCACCCAGAAGGCAAAAAGAAGAAGGAACAAAAAGAGGTGTATTACTAAGTTGCGGTAGAAAAGGAGAAAAATATATTTTAACGACACGACGAATAAGAAGAGAAAAAAATAAAAAAAAGTGCAAGAACACAAACAAAATTGCGTAAGGTACAACCCGGCCAAGATCACTTGTATGCGCTGGCTAGGAAGTCAACCTCCTTGTCACTCAATGATAGTGAAGGGTGACTCAAACCGCTGGCCTGATTTTGCATGTCCTATGCTACGAAAATGTCTCTAGTTTGCCGTTCTTGATATAGTCCTAATATTCTTGTGTCCGAAAAAGTTGGTGAGCACTGATGGGTGAGGCAGTGTATGGACAGGAGACCGCCCACGGTTTCGTAAAGTGAATAGAAATGTTCACGGAGTCAGCCATTAAGACATCGTCCAGTTTGTCCAAAATAACAACCACCACACGTTAGGGGGATCCTGTAAACAACATTCGCTAAGCAGGGAACAAATTGGTGCTTGTGACGCTTCTGGCACCCTGGGTTTGAGTGATTGTGAATACCGGAACCCACCTTAGAACAGACCTTGGTTATCTTGTAGGGAGCAGAAAACGCCACTGGGACTTCGTACCTGCTGGCATCTTGTTTGTAATTATGGGACAATTTATGAAGGTAGGGAAGCTCTACCGGGCATTTACTCTGTAAATGAGGTCTGTCATTGTGAATCCCATTCGCCTTCCGACTTTTTCAGAAACAACAATATTAGGACGATATCGAGATCGGCAAACTAGAGAAATTTTAGAAGCCCACCACATCCAAAAATCAGGCCAACAGTGTGTAAGACCCTTCACTATCTTTGGGTGACAAGAAGGTAGACTTACTAGGCAGGCATACAAGCGATCTTGGCCGGGACTAACTTTATGCAAATTTATTCTCTTTTTTTGTTATTTTTTTTCCCTTTTTTCTTCCTTTTTTCTCCTCTTTTTCATCGTGACCTTAAAATCTCTTTGCTTTCTCCTTTTCTACCGCAACATAGTAATGAATCTGTCTTTCTTATTCCTTCTTTCTACCTTGTGTGTGCGCGCGGACTTCATGTCTAAAGCTTTCTCTTTGATTTTCTTTCAAAGTACATAAGTTTGGAGTCAGCGCTCTTTCCTGTGTTCTATTTCATCCTTCTGTCTTTGTGCGCTGTTTTAGGTATGTCTTCCAAGTACCAGCTAGCTCCACTATCCACCTCACTACAGCATAGTACACCTATGCACCGACAAATATTAATATCCAAAATAAACCTTGATGCATTGCTCCAATGTTAACCGAAACATACGACAAACATAAAAAACCTGTTTCATAAGTGGTAGATATAAAAAAAGAAAAGTAGTGGTACATGTTCTATTTAGGGTTTATTTTTGGTACTTGCTCTATAATAGGAAAAGGTATTTCATCCATTTGTTTAATTATGTGCTTAAATTAAGGTGATTGCACATTCATTTGCAGGTTATGACGAAGCTACCCCAAACATTCATGATTCAGTCACTTGGAAATTATCCGAATTTAATATGTGGTTACCAGCATTTCTACAATGAGACCCGGAGAGGTCAGACTTACCTAAAATATGATTCACAATTTAAGTATCCGGACCGCTTGTGAGTACTAAATGTATTCATAATATTAAAAAAAGTATCATGCGTGTATCATAACATATGAGTTTTAACGTGTTTGCTTTGCAGAATTGGCCTATCTCTCTACGTAAGAAATGTGACTGGGTACAAAATTATTATGGCTACTCGACCAGGTGAGATCATGTATTTGCTACAAATTTTAAATTAGTTCAATCTGGGAAGCGGTAACAATACGAACAACGTCAGAAATTTTTTATTAAGAACTTTATATTGACTAATGTGAGTATAACTCGATTGCATTATTTTCTAAGCCTGTAGGCTATTCTGCATTGCTTTATAGTTATGTCAACACCAAATTACGAAGAACCTATATTAGTCTGGAACAATATTGCAATGTGTAACTCAATTCATTTATATTCAGTAGCTTGGATCGTTGTGTCCCATTCTTTTCGTTGTGCGTGACATGCTTTTGATACGCTTTGCTTTAAACAATGGGCTGATGTGCTTTAGGAAGAAGTGGGCGGTGTTAATACCATGTATATGAGCTGAATATATGCTGGTCCGCTACGTACCAGCTCTTCTCTTACCTTGCTGAGTAGCCGTGCCACCAATAGCATTTAAGTCATACTGCTTGGTGGTAACAGCTCAAAAACGACGTAGGACTATGACGAAGAAACACACAGACAGGGTGCTGCGCCTTGTGTCTGTGATTTTTCACTCTGGTCCTACGTCCGTTTTGCGCTGTTCCCACCAAACAGTATGTACCACCAACTAGCCCAAATACATGCCGTGTTGCAATTAAGTCAGTATGCAATCTGAGGTTCCGCATTAACCGCCGAAGTATGGTTGTGTTTCAAGATAAACATTCGCAGAGAGCCGATATGCTTCAAATGCTGCAGCAGTCTCTGGAGGGAAGTTATAAGATATTGCTTCCAAAAAACTGTATTTGAAATAACCTTGCTTTCCTAAATTATTCTACATTGGTCAAGTTTTGTCTGTGACAATATTTCATATATTTCTCAACAGAATCCGTGTTTCCTGCAACATACAGTCGCCACATATTGTTTTCCAACATGAAATCTTGTATGATAATCAAAAACCCGGACCCAGCATTTCCTCAAGGTTGGTAACAAAAACTGCCTTGAGCACGAGTGGTGTCTGTTGACGATTCAAAGCATTTACATCAACTAAATGTTTGGAGTTAAGTGTGTATTGCATTGGGCAACTGAATAGCGTGCAAAAGAATACGACCTGTGCTCAAGGTACTCAATAACTTTTAAAAATAGAACACCCCTTTTTGCTGCTGCAATGTAGCAGTAATATTAGTTAAAGTTGTGTAAAAAACATTTGGCGGTGAAGTAGCGTGTACCCCTAAAACCGGAAACACTATTAACTCGCCCTCACAAAGATATCAAGACGGAGTCACAACTTTAATTTTCTGTGCGGAATCCTGTAACTTCACACGAGAATTAGTTTCTTCTGACATAACTTGACCTGGTGCAGGGGAGGAAAAGGTGGACATATAATAAGAAGAGACAGCACGCAACGTCTCCAAACATAGCTTTCGGTTTATTAAAAACATCTTTAAAGTGGATCAGGACAACACCATCGACGCCGGAAATTTCTTTACAAGCTCAGCTCTGCTAGTTTCTTAAAAGAAAACAATTTAGACCATCTCCCTGAACGACATTCACAAGGTGCAGGCCCGGTACTCAGCAAGTGATCTCGATTTTGCAAAAACTTCCCACCCCTATCCTTCTCGTTGCAATACAGCATATACACAGAAGAAAATGTTATACTTTGTAGGAACCCCGTGATTGACACTTCGTTTTTTTTTTTCTCTCTCTCTCTCTTTTCAATCGCAACACCATCGCCATGCAAAAACGCTGATGTGGTCGCGAGCGCGCGGGATTAAAGAGAGATTCCACCTGAGACATCGGAGTCGCCTAACCTGTTTTTTAGAAAAATAAGTTCTGGCTTGTTTCAAGAAATTATTTAAACACTAACACATTTTTTTTTTTCAGAAGTGATATTCATACACTACTTGACGACAGGTCTAACCTGATTAGATTTTCAGCTACATTTCTCGCGCAGTTCCACTCAGGAAAACAACTGCTGCACTCCACTACTTGCTCTGCAGCCTCTAAGTTTTGCAACTCCCAGAAAACCGGCACCATCTGTACTGAAGATATATTGTCAATGCTGCCGGCAGTCTGTCTGATAGACCAAAAACCACACGCTGAATCGATATCACACACAAACCATTCCCTGCACTCAAAACCTGGATATTTATGCTTTTGACCGCCTCCCTGATCAACGGAAAAGGGTGGCAGTCTAGATTCACGCATATTAGTCTTAGTCTCCGCGGTATTCATTGCGAGTTTAGGGTCAAAAGGCAAGGTGAAGTGTTGAAGTTTCGCATATTGACGATTATAAACAACGCCCAACATATTTAAAAATTTGATGTTCCTCGTCTTAATTTTGGCCCTGTTACGATTTCGGGCTCCCTGAAAGATTGTTTCGTGACGTGTTTTTTTTCTGGGAAGTGGCAGGCGAATCTAATGCTCCACAGGTAGTTTGTGTTCGGTCCGCAGGGCTGTCAACGCCTTCTCTTTAGCACGCAAAGCGCTTGACCGCGCTAACAAATTCAAAAATTTCAGTTAGTCACTTCATCGGCGGTTTATCTAAGAGTCAGTGTATATAAACTCTTACTTAATGACCATCCGCTAGAATAACGGTTTACTTCTATTCATTTGTGATACTCTTTTAATGTTTTATCTGCCAAGTTACTTTTTCGTTAAAATGTGTCGTGTAATTTAATTACAAGTCATTTGTTACGACGTTCATTACGCGTTACTTTTTGTAAGTATAAGATATTGTTCACGCTTCAACGCATCTTTACTCCATTTCATGATATGTACGAGCGAAGTCGAAAGAATAAACAAATAGAGCCACGAGAACACACATTATACGCATTGTAAATGACATAGTTAAGCGATGCTATATCCCACACATAAATATAAAAAAAACATCATAACGTTGTGATTTTTACTTTTTTTAATGGTCTCATCGGCTCATAGCGTAGGCGACGCCCAAACGTAAGTTGAAACGAAGCATAGCTACGCATCGATGGTTGATAACACTGGAATCTTGGATTCAGATCACAGAACTGTGCTCATCAAACTTGTCCAGTATTTGTCTTATGTCTTTCTTATCTCATGGGACACCTCGCCTGGCGGCATTCGAAGAACTGCTGCTTGATATCGAGCTCAATGGGGGGAGCAGTGTAAGCTGGGGTGGCCACTCTCTCAAGACCGAAATCCCAGCTGGTCAGGAGAAAAAAAAACAAGTTTACCTAAGATGCGATTTTACGTCATTCCGTGGAAACATCATAGTTTGGTCATTGAATTAGTCAAATATTGAATTTGCAACGTCATCTATGCCCCATCATGCGAAAGAGGCTGTAAGTATTAATTGGCCGGCCGGTAAAAATCTTGTCGTGTCCACAATCCAGGAAGTGGCCTCCCCTGCTTGGGTTGTTCTGAAACCACTACGCCGAGCCATTCTTGAGCCGCCGAGAGGAAAGATCCTCCCTAAAATAAGGCACCGCTTGCTTGTTCCGCTTAAGTTTGGTGACGACTGTACATACAGAATTCTTGAGGCAGATGCCTTCGTCTAGAAAGTGTGCAAACACAAAAAGCCTTTTGTCACAAAGTATTGCGTGCCAAATAATAGGGAGTTTTCGTAGATCGTTTTCGCCGTCCCACGAGGCCCTCCGCAACCCGCTACGATAGCGGGAACTCCACAGTCAAGGCTATCGGTGCGCAAGCGCAGTAGCAGCTTCTTCGTTGCGGGACGCTTAGCGGAGGTGGCAACGGAATCTATGAAAACTCCCTAATAATTGCCTCGTTCTGCTGAGTGCTGTTCCCATCTATCACATAAATGCAATTGGTCACCGTTTATGAGCGCACGCTTGAGAGGCATACACTACGCAATTTCTTATTGTGCAATTATCTATTTTAATATGTTTATACATTTTAAACGGTCTTTTTAATTCACACAATATATCACTCTTGAAGTAGTCAAGTGTTTCGTTTATACAAAACGAAACATAATTATGCAGCAAAATAAATGCGAGTGCTTCACACGAGGGAACAAATTACACGACTAGCGTATAGCCATAGAGCAGGGCTGAGCAGTATCTGCTACACAAATATATCGCGATAGTGTATTTGGGATACTTTCTTGTATCCCTAATTAGGCAAGTTTTATTCATTCTTTGTTTTAAAAGCAATAACCTAATAACGACTTGTTTTTCAGTTCGAAAAATGTCGTTTTTATTAATCCGGCAGCCTTCTGCAGTCTTTCTGTGTGTTCAAATCGTGGCTATGCTACTAAAAATCACTTGAACTTTTGGTTTAGTGAGTGAATTTTTAAACCAGGCATAAAGTGAAAATAGATTTCGCGCAACAGTCTAATGGTATATTTAAAACTAATTATTTTTCAGCCTGTGACCTGATGGTCACAAAAGAACACTTTTCTAAACCACTAACAAGATGCCGAGAGAAATTCCAACAGCACTGCAAAGGTCCTGCGTTCAGCTATACCATAACAAACTGCCCTTACCCAAAGGACTTGAACTAAATTTACACAAACACTTTGAATGCCCAGGAAACTTTAATATTCAAGGTTTATAAAATTTCTTACCGTAACCTCCTTGTTTAAGTCTCGATTTCTCTGATTAAACACCAAAATTGTCGAAGTGATGAAGTTGTACAGTACTGCACCAGAACTTTTTTTATATATGCTGCAGTTTATTCCACTTGTGCTTCATATCTGCGATCACATAATCACCTTTAAAATTTAAGAAGCTAGACATACACTTTGCCTAGATTGTGACCAAATCGTGCCAAACGTCGCCACAAAAAAAAACAAAAAAACGCCTTGGGGAATTTACGTGTTCTGTTTGAGGATTGACTTCTTTTGGCTTATGGTGATTTTTTAATTTAGAAATTATCAGCCAATCAATTTATCAACAGTTTTTATTAAAGCCAATGCTTATTACGCCTTACTTAATTACCACCCACTAAAATAACGGCTTATTTCTATTCATTTGATTTTCTTATAATTTTGTATCTGTCAAGTTACATTCCCTTTAAAATATGTGGTGTAACTTAATTACAAGACTTTTGATATAACGTGCTTTAATTACGCGTTACTTCTTATAACTGTAAGAAATATTTCATGCTATTAATGCATCTATATGTCATTTTATCCTACGTACGAGCGCAGCCCAACGCGTAAAGAATTTGCGCCACGAGCACGCAGACTAAAAGCACTGTATGGTTAAGCGATGATTTAAGGCACTTATAAATATTAAAAAACAAATTATGAAATTGCGCTTTTGAATTGTTTTGATCGGTCTCATCGGCTCGTAGCGTAGACTGCGCACAATCGTAAGGTGAAACGAAGGATAGCTACGCTTAAGTGGTTGAAAACACTGGAATCTTCGATTTAAACCATAGAACTGTGCTCATGAAACTTATCTAGGACTTTGTCTGATCTCGCTCTTAACTCATGGGGGACCTATTCTAGTGGCATCCAAAGAACTTCTGCATGATATAAAACTCAATGGTGGGAGCAGTCTGAGAAGGGGTGGCCGTTCGCTCAAGACCGAAATCCGAGCTGGTCAGCAGGAAAAAACAAGTTTGCCTACGGTGCGGTTTTACGGCATAGCGTCAAAAGATCAAATGTTTACTAATTAAACTATCCAAACATTCATTTTGCAAAGTTATGCACCTTCATGCGAAAGGTGGCGGTAAGTATTGATTGGCCGGTCGGTAAAAATTGGCATATCCAGGATCCAGCAAGTGGCCTACCCTGCTTGGGCTGGTGTTACCACCCCGTCGCTAGTGCTTTCAGACAAAGAACATGCAGCAGTATTTGGTGTGAGGATGGCAAATCAGTGACGGTGTTGTATTGAACATCTGGTGTGCATTTTTCGTGTTTTCCCTTGATTTACGTGCTGTGGCATGTTTGCTATTTAAACTGGATGCCAACATAAATAAATCTCCAGTTCATAGTCAGCGCTGTGTCCTGTCTGTTGCCTTCTACTTTGTCCTCGTCCTTGCGCTGTTTGGTTTTTGATTATGTCTTCATAGATACCTTTAATGAACAAAACATGTACGTCTTCATACAGGTCTAGTCAGGTTCATACAGATCACGACAATTCACGCATCGTCCACTAACGTGGTAATACCGGTCTCCAGTACACGACTAGTGGTCACCCCTAATAGAATACCGGCCGCAGACATGGGTTCGATGGCCACCGATAAAGGGCTACAGTCAATACAGGTACGATGTTATCGGAGACAGAACTCATGGCCAGACGACCGGTATTCTCGTGGTGTTACCGGTATTTTCATACTGGCCTATAAGTCATATTGTCACGGATGAAAAAGGAGAGACGATAAACAAGGAACTGAAACAAAGCTTCGATCGGCAAAGCCATGCCAGAAACAGAAGATAGAACAAGCGTCCAGAAAGTAACGCCCCTGAATAAGAAAAGTAGCGCCATCTTTTTCCCGCTCCTGTGACGCGCAAACCATTTACCTTTATATTTGGCTTTTTTACACCCGCGCATCGACTGTAGTGCCGCCTGGATCGGGCCAAGTTAGCAGACGGCCTTCCTATATTTGAGTCAGACCGTAGTCAAAGGCTGAAAGACACGTGCAAGTGCATACACACAGGCTAGAAGCCTGTGTGTATGTCACGGTTCACCAGCCTCGAAGGATGGGCTCAAAGAAAGACAATGAAAGCCGTGACGTTGCATATTCGGCGTTATTTGATAGGCGGCATGAACTCATAGCATGCACTGCACTCCGACAGCAAAGGCATTCCTTCTCCCTCCTCCTCTGACGCGCACGTCTTTATCTTCATGTTTGGCTTTTTTGCACTCGCGGTCGACTGCAGCGCCGCCTGCATTGGACCAAGGTAGCAGGCGGCATTCTTCAAAGGATGGCGCTGCTTTTCCGTGTAAAGGGGCTTTACGAGAAAGCAGCAGCCAGCGTCGAAGGCGGCAGGAGCGAGCGATGGTGCGCCGGCATGACAGCTGGCTAGAGCGAGAGTGAATGATTCGGCAAGACCACGCTCGGCTCCTTATCTATTACCCTCGGTACGATTAAGCACGAATCTTCTAGATGTACGGAGAAGCGTTCCTTTTTGGTCATGGACGCGGCATTACTCCCCCCTTTAACACTGCATCGCCCCGATACAACCTTGAATAAATTAAAAAATGGTCAACAGATAACAGCAAACATTTAACTGCCCGGCTTAGTCTGAACAATAAATATTCGTCAGTCTTATCGACCCTAGTACGGCTTGAGACGCACGACGTTCACCATCTTGGGTCGCGGTTGACGGCATCCTGATGACCATGTTCCGTCTGGGAGCACCTCGCAGTTTAGGTCTCTGATGCGACGGAGCACTCTTTACGTTCCGAAGCGGCGCTTCAAGAGCCTCTCGCTGAGGCCGCGGTATCGTATCAGTGCACCACTGCAGTAGACCTCTGCGCGAAGCTGAGAATTGGGGCTCCAATCCACGCTGTGAAGATGGTTGGTCAGCGAAGCTGTGGTATCACCAGAGGAGTGCAACTTTGTATACCGCCCATGGAACGCAAATTTGAAAACCCTATGAGGCCGCAGCGCCATTTGAATCCCCTGGTATCTGGTGGCTGTACTAAAATCAACATGGCGGCACAGCGAAACAAAAACCGAAATTGCACGGTAGCGCCATTGTGCTTGGATTGATGGGCGGTAGCTTGCGCCACCTAGAGTTAAAAATATATATATTGTAGCTGTTTTTTTTTTTTTTTTGCTCGGTTTGCGCGTTGTTTTGCTAGGCTTCTGCTGCTTTGCGGCTGGTTTTCGCATTTCAGTGCTGGCTAATGTGCGTTGAAACGCACACGAGCCAGCACTGAAAAGCGAGACCAGCAGCAAAGTAGCAGAAACCTAGCAAAGCAACGAAAGTGACACATACACAAAAAAAAAATATGCAATGCTTGTCCTTTTGCGTTCATTTTTATTCAACAGACAGTAGAAAATACAGACGAAATTCCATACTATTTTGCAGACAAGAATCAAAGAAATGATTAACAAAACAGGATGAAACGTTAAGGTTACGTGCGACGAAGGTGATAATATGCGTCCTTGCAAAAACTCTTCGCTAAATTTACTTAAAATCTCTAGGTTCGTGATCCTTTTCGAGCTTCTTGGCGTATACTCAAAAGCCTTACGCCGTCCAGCCACAGGCGTGGAGCCTAGAAAAAAAAAGTTGAATTGCTTGATTGGCCATTACGTGCCTGATATGGTCATATGAAAACAGCGAGCTTTTTCTGCGCCTCCTTTCAAAAAACGGTACTTGGAGTTCAACACTGCGACACTAAAAACTCGTGTCTCCTCTATTTTTCTTCTCCTTGACTTAAATGCCCCCAACTCAAAATTGACAATCATTTCGAATTTGATTATATAAGTAAGCATATAAGTAAAGACCGACGACGGCGTCTTGCAACTAAAGGAAACTAAGCAATGAGGTCAAGAAAAACAGCTCAGCTCTATGGTATTGAGTCTTCATCGAGAACCTGCATTCGTTTTTAATATTATCACTTAAATTTAGGAGCGCGTCACTGCTAAACGAAACGGGCAACCAGAGCGCATCGCTCCATCGCTCATCCTCAGTTAATGAAAAAATAATTAGGCTCATTTTCACTCCTCGTGATCGGACGCGTGAATTGCTGAAAACAATGCCAAATAAACAGCTAACAGCAAAAAGTTTCGCATCTTTTAAAGTGAGCATATGTGCTCGATCTTGATATGACACAGAAGTCTCCAGTAATTTGACAATGACATATTTCTCGCGGCGAGTGAAGAGCAATCCTGAACAATGATAGGATTTGGTTTTGTGATTGGAAACCATCGTAGCTATTGCCAAAATCAAACAATTAATACTCACTACCACTGCGAAAATTAGGTTTTGTTGCAAACATCTAATCAGGGAGTTAAGCAAGAGAAGACCAAAAGAGCGTACCGCACGTCTATTGGAGCTCGAAACCATTGATGTCCCGGCTTTCGGCAGTCATTGTTTCCCCACTTGGCACATCAGGTGGTGTGGTGATGACGAATATCCATGCTTGTCCACATTACAAAAACAAGGAGTTCCCACGAAAAAGAAAAGAAAGCCGTGCGCTCACGAACGCGGCACGAATCTCGCGCCGCGACGTAGTCCCAGAAGCGAAACAGCTCGCCTGCTCGCGTCCCTCGCGCTTTCTAACGGTCCACCGACTTCCCGGCGCCAGCGGCCAGCGCATGTCGAGGCGCGAGGCGCGGGTTCGGAGAGAGAGAAAGCGCGCCCAGACACGTTGAAAGAGTGAAAGAGAAAGTTACGATAACAAGCTTCAAAGCCATTCACACCTTCAAAACAACTTTACCTTTATTTCGCTTCATTAAATATATGAATCATATTTATTTAAAATAAAATAACAAATGCCAACACCCGCTGGGAGCGCGGCAATCGGAAGCAGTTTGCCGGACCGGACAAACGTCATAAGTATACGCGGCGGGACGGAAGTAGCCGAGAGCTTCACCCCACGGGTATCACCTGCAACGATTGCCTACGGCACTATACGAAATGCCACCGCCGGTCGCAGCACGCCGCTGCTGGTCGTATTGCCGTTTCTTTTTTCTTTGCCGCTCCTAGCATTCACGCTGCTCCTCGGGAGCCCTAACTAGGCGTGGCCCATTCATCGCAGTGCTGCAGCAACAATGAAATTAGTTGCTACACTCCGTTTCATCTTACGTTTAAGCGCAGGGGATGTTACGAGCCATCGGACCCAATCGTAGGCCGTGTGAGTGTCACGTGAGCTTAAAGAGGGAGCGCAGCGACGCGCGGAAAGCGTATCACGGGCCACGTCGATAGAACGGGATTGGCTGGGATAGCTCGTAGCATCCGCTGCGTCCTGACGTAAAGTGGAATGTGGTATAGGCGAGGTCTCCTTTTATATATGAAAGGCTACTGAAAGGGTAGTGACATTACTCCCCACGTCGCTGGCTGCCGTCGCCGTTCCAGCTTGGGCAACAGTAATCTTCACCGAAAACGTATGCCGTGAGCGCTAGGTGCTTCGCATTGTCTTTAGGAGCTCCTTATCATTCATTAAATGGTTACGATGCGTGTTTTATGCTTAATATTTATTGAAACGAATGTTGTGCTGTGTGTTGTATGCGTGGTATTACTACTTTTCGCTTCAATCTCCCGAAGTATTTTTTTTTTCTTAAAAACGCCGACACGAAAACACACGTGCCCAATCGAAAAGGCCGTCAGACTTTCTTGATAGTCCATCAGACTTTCTTGATAGTCCATCGAACTTTTCTGACGGTTCATCAGGCTTCCTGATGGACCATCAAGAATGTCTCATGGACCATCAAGAAAGTCCGATAGACCATCAGACTTTCCTCACGGACCGTCAGAAATTTCTGATGGACCATCAAGACAGTCTGATGGACCATAAGGTGCGTTTTGATGGTCCATCAACGGTTCCTGACGGCGCCTAATGGTCTGTCGGACATTTCTGATGGGCCATCAGGGGTGGTCTGATGGTCCGTCAGAAGTTTTATATTTCACTTCGGGTCTATCAAAAGCGTGTGATTGCGCGACCGTCGGAACTTTCTTTGTACACAATGTTTATGAAAAGTGCTTGATTATTTGTTGCTCATGGTATTGCGCACCACAATACCGTTTAATATATATTGTGAGGGTGTTTTTGGTCGCTTCAAGAAGACAAATGCCAGTTGTTTCCTGGTCGAGATTTATATCAGCACGCGCTACCCGAGTCTGGTGTCCCACCCCCAGCAGCGCGCAGTTCCCCGCACTGATGATTGTGCTTCCCATGCCACAAATGCCCCTTCGAAGAAAAGGCCATCCTGGCCTTAAGAGATCAGGAGGGAGGGAGGCGCGGATAAAACATCTTGAGGCGGCCAACATGTACGATGAGTCGACCGGTGGTTCGACGATCAGATGTTAGGTCGACAGGCTCAACTAGGTAGTTGACCGGGGAGGTCTGACGAATGACTTTGTATGGGCCCTTGAACTTTGTTAGAAATTTTTCACAGTGACCATATTGACGGAACGGGAAGACGATTAAAACGAGGTCACCTGGAAGATAGTGTACGTCACGGTGTTGGGCGTCGTAACAACGTTTTGATGCGTCTTGGTGTTGCAGTGTGAGAGATCGTGCAAGCTGACGAGAAGCTTCGGAACTGGTCGTGAATTGGGTCATGAGGTTGTTGTCGGGATGTTCGTTAGGATAAGGTAGGATTGTGTCAAGGGTTGAAGATAGATCACGGCCATAGAGCAAATAAAATGGGGAAAATCCAGTCGTTGTCTGAACTGCCGTGTTGTAGGCGAACGTAACAAACTGAAGAATAGTGTCCCAGTTGCAATGGTTGGAATTGACATATATTGAAATCATTTTTGTTAGGGTGTGATTGAAGCGCCCAGTGAGGCCGTTTGTTTGTGGATGGTAAGTCGATGTCGTGCGATGGTCCACCTTGCATGCTTGGAGGAGAGCTTCGACTGTTTGTGCCAGAAAGGAGTGTCCCTGGTCTGTGTTTAGGACCTGGGGGGCGCCATTTCGTAGGATGATGTGGTGCACAAAAAATCGTGCAACGCACTCGGCAGTTGCATCGGGAAGAGTTGCCGTTTCCACGAATCGAGTGGTGTGATGGATGGCTACGAGGATCCAACGGTTCCCTGTGGTGGACTGGGGAAGTGGTCCAAGGAGGTCCACGCCCAGTACGTCGAAAGGTTTGGGCGGTGGAGTTAGCGGTTGCAGGAGACCGGTGGGTGCCGATGATGAACGCTTGTAGCGTTGACACTGTGGACAGGAACGGACATATTTGTAAATGGTGCGGTACATACCGGGCCAGAAAAAACGGTTGCGGATGGGAGCGTAAGTCTTGGAAAGACCGAGATGTCCCGCAGTGAGGTCGTCACGAAAATGATGAAGGATTTCGGTACAGATTTCGGATGGAACAGCCAGTAACCAGCGCCGACCTTCGGACATGTAATTCCGGCGATACAGATGACCGTCAATTAGCCTGAAGTTTTGCGTCTTCTTAAAAAATCTCAGTTTAGTAGAGGGGACGGTTCTATTGAGGTGTTGAAGTATTGGTCGTATCCAGGGGTCAGAATGTTGAGCGGAGAGAAAGTTGTGAGAATAAAAGGTGGCGAGAATCGAAGGTGGGACGGCGGTCGACACTTCTGCGTCGTGCATAGTGCTCGGTGGAACAGGGCAGCGTGAAAGTGCATCAGCATCATTGTGTTTACGCCCTGATTTCTGTATCACCGCGAAGTCGTATTCCTGAAGACGAAGTACCCAGCGTAAAGACGGCCGGAGACGTTCTTGATGGACGAAAGCACAGAGAGCGTGGTGATCGGTTGCTACCTTGAAGTGGCGGCCGTATAGATAAGGTTTAAATTTTTTTACTGCCCACACTACGAAAGACATTCTCGTTCAGTAGTTGAGTAATTGGTTTCTGGTTTCGTTAGGGTTCGACTGGCATATGCAATGACTTGTTCTAGAGATGAGCTATTTTGCTGCTGCACCAGCACAGCTCCTAATCCGTGTCCGCTTGCGTCGGTGTGGAGGGCTGTAATGGCCGTGGGATCGAAAAAGCAAAAAACAGGCGGTGATGTGAGTATGGCTTGAAGAGAAGTAAACGCCGTTGAGCAAGGTTCGGTCCATACAAATGGCACGTCTGTTTGAAGCAGCCGATGCAACGGAGCTGCGATTGTTGCAAATGCTCGGACGAAACAACGGAAATATAAAGCGATGAATAGGAAGCTTCTCAGTTCCTTTACGTTTGTTGGGCAAGGAAAATAGGTATCCGCACGAATATTTTCAGGGTCGCTGATGATGTGGCCGAGAACTTTCACTTTTTTTTCACAAATGCTACATTTCTTGGTGTTGAGCTGAAGACCCGCATTAGTAAGGCACGAAAAAACTTGGCATAGTTGAAGCAAGTAATCGTGGAACGTAGCAGAAAACACAATAATGTCGTCTAAATAGCACAAACAGGTCTTCCATTTCATGCCGAGAAGAACTGCATCTATCATTCTTTCAAATGTGGCGGGTGGGTTAGAAAGTCTGAAAGGCATTACATTAAATTCGTAAAGTCCATCTGGCGTCGTGAAGGCAGTTTTCTCTTTGTCTTTTTCGGCCATTGGAATTTGCCAATATCCCGATCGTAAGTCAAGTGATGAGAAGTATAAGGATCCTTGTAAGGAATCTATGGCGTCATCAATGCGTGGAAGCGGGTAAACGTGCCGGCGGGTAACTTTGTTTAGACGGCGGTAGTCAATGCAAAAACGTACCGACCCGTCTTTTTCTTCGAATTAAAACTACAGGTGATGACCATGGACTTGACGAATGTCGTACAACACCTTTTTGAAGCATCTCATCAACGTGTTCTTGAATTATCTTACGCTCCCTAAGAGAAACGCAGTATGGTCGGTGTCGGATAGTTGCGGACTCTCCGGTTTCTATGCGGTGTTCTACGGGATTTTTTTTTTCCCGGAAAAAGGGAATGAGTTGCCAAATATACTTTTGTATTTGTTCAATACAGTAAATAGCTGGTGTTGTTCTGCACTGGATAGCGATGAATCAATTATTTTCCAAAGTAGGTTTGATGTAGACGGCGAGCTAGAAAGGCGTTTTAGCCGACGTTGCAGCTTCCTGTTCATTGAGCGTGGCGATGGCTGCATTCTGAGTAGACTCAGCATTTCCAAGAGAAAAGCTGACTGGTAAGAGTATGCGCTGATTAGTCCTGTTGGTGGCTGTGGTGGAATGCCCATCAGATGAGGAGGAGTTGATCCGAGAGTGCCCGTTGCCCCGATGGTCGATGTGAGTGGGGTTTGTATTGCCGGGGTGAGGGTAGGTGGGGAGGTGGTTGGTACCGTGAGCAGTGATGAAGAAGTGGACGTCATGAGAGGAGATGTTGCGACATACCTTGTGCTGGGGGTAGTGTCCGAGTTCGTAGCTCCAGGTTGGTCAGATGGGAGCGGAATTCAGCCGGTCGTACTTCCCTCTGGAGTATGGGAAGGAAATCCCCGGCACCTCCACCAGATTGTGAGGGTGTTTTTGGTCGCTTCAAAAAGAAGTCAAATGCCGTTTGTTTCCTGATCGAGATCTATATCAGCACGCGGTACCGGAGTCTCGTGTCCCAGCCCCGGCAGCGCGCAGTCCCGCGCACTAACGATTGTGCTTCCCACGCCACAATATTAACATATGATATATGGGTCCCGGCATATTTGCCAGCATGTGATGAGTCGCGGGTTCGCGAGGTGCTGACGTAGCTGATATGTCAAGTGATTTCTCTTTACACACTGAGCCCCCGATTCACAGGCAACTGGACGTTCGTCTGCAATCAATCATACGCACCGTGGAAATCCATACTTACGGTAGCGTCCATCATTTAGCATATGCTTCATCACGACCTTCATTGCCAACAAAAAGTCGACAGACGTCTTGTCGACTTTATGGTTTATCGACACCCCACCCCTGAGCCCCGCGACAGTTTTTGTGCTAGTCGGTCGGTCACGGCGGCAATTAAGTTAGGCTTCGAAACAGACCGCTCGGCCATTGCTTTACTTCGGCCGAAGGTTAAATAATCGGGGAATCAGCGTCCGCCTCGCTGAATAAGCGTCCCAAAGTTGAAGAGGTTCCGCAACTTTGCACGCTACAAAAAAGGCGATTTCAGGTTATGTCGTGGAAGAAAAAAGCTGTCGTTGAATCTCGCGTATGGTATATGATGAGCCGCAGCCGTGTGGTCAATAGGTTGATGTGGTTTTTTTTATTAGGGGGGAAGCCTCATATGTCTCATCGTTTCGTCGACCTTCAAAGTTCTTGAGCGAAAACACGTCGAGTCACGAAAGGAACAAAAACCGGCTACACGAAAAGTAGAAAAACCCACATTTCAGCATCCTGTTGCACCGGAATTCTTCTGGACCAGGGCGGTCGTTCCCGAAGGAGCGTCGAAGTTAGATATAATAAATATTAATATATTAATATTATATATCAATACATATTTATGAATATTTACATGTCGTATTTATTTATATTAATTTATACACTTAATAACATATAAATATATTAGTTACATATAATGTTAATAATTATAGATATAAAAAAATACAAAAAAGAAACACACAAAAAAAATATTCTTTTCTCTCCCTTAGTTACCGTCGAACCAGCGAGATTTCGTCCCGCAGCTAGACGGGGTACCCCTGCGCCACGGGTGGAGAAGTGCCGACGCACCCTTAACTCATGAGTTAGTGTTTAATGTATCGGCTGCTGCCGACGCATCGGCTGCTGCCGGCGCCAGTTTCGTTATACGCAGTGTTCGACACTCGACGATCCGTTAAATTTGATCTATACTTTACATTCTGAAAAACGTGCGCCGCTTATATCCGTTCGAGCAACTGCGTCTTCAAAAGCTTCGAATCCGAATCCAAATCGAAATCGAGGTGTTTCGTGCGGCTTGTTGCCTTGGCAACCTCGCCCTTCCTCCTGGAATCGGTGGGTGCGACTGTCTTCACAACAAACCCGCGCGGGGTGGGGCCTCGCCTCGATGACGTATTGAACGTCACCATTTTTGTTCTCTCTCTCTCTCTGTTTGGCGCCGCGGCTGGCGCGGTCGGTGTGCTGGCGTCGGAACGAACGAAAGGTTTGCGCCGCAGTGGTTTGCGCGCGTGTCGTATTCGCGGCGTGCGTCGTCTTGTTTCGCTTGCGCCCGGAATGCAACGATGAGCGAGTCTCCTGACCGACAGAAGGAGATTGCAAAAAACCTGCAAGGGCCACATGTACTAGGTTACATCATGAAGACGGTCATTCGCATGGCTACCTGATGTCAGATGATGAGCGCTCCTTGGCTGCCGTCAAAGACAGGTATTCTGTGCGGACATCAAGAAGCCTGAACAAGTCTCCTAATTGTAAGGATGTGTTCATTGCTTCTTAATGTTTGGCTCTGCGCCTAGATTTAGCATTTAAAAAAGCGGTAGTAATTTCAACCAGGGATTCAACCCGGCAGAACGATTTGTTTTCAGTTACGGTGAACATCCGGTTATTATTGTTCTGGTTACCGGTTTAGAGTTCCCCTGACACCGATTTATTTCAATTTCAGTGGAGTATTTCACCAGAATCGAAATCAATGAGGCCGGGATATGACCCGATCTTCAGAAATATTGAACAAAATTGATTGCATAGTATTGCGATAAACGAAATTGGAACTGAACTGCTATTTTTCGGTTTCAGTCATGATTAAAACCGCGCATGCAAGATAACCATGTCTAAAAAAAGTGAAAAAGCCTTCCCCTATGCTCTTTACATAATTGCTTTCAATTCAAGGCATAGCTGCAATTGGGCGTTTATTATCTAATGTAATTTTGAAAACAAAAAAAAACAGTCGTGCGCAACACGCTGTACATCATGTCGTGACACAACCGTGTGTGCCATCCGTGGTCCTGCTAGAAGCACTAGAAGTGTGAATTAGACACCTAGAGCAAAGCATAGGCCTGATGTTGAACTCTGTGTATAAGAAGCTGAAGCGCCAGCGTCGAGCGTTTTTGTCGTATTATATTTAAATCCCAACGCCCAACCAAACTGTAACTTGTTGGCTTTTTGGTTCTGCTTGTAAGTTGTTACTTCTTAAAATTACACGAAAAAGTCTGGGTAATGGTTAATAATACCAATATTTATTATTCTGGCTGAGGAGAGCAAGTATTTCTTGCCAAAGCCAGCGCACCTCTTCGGTGCCATTAAACAAATACTAAAACTTGATATTGCCCATTGCCATGCATAAAACTAGGCGCCATCATTAAATCGCTTTGTTGTTTATTTTCAGCCAACGTCGTGCCCTCCATCTCCTCCCGGTGTCCAATCTCTTTGGACAATGTACCCCGCCCCCCCCCCCCCCCAATTCCTCAGTTTTGCTGGAACCTCCTCTACCACCTCTCCCACACGTAACGTTGAACTACGGAAGCATGTCACTGTTGTTTCTTGTACTTACCAAAGCCGCATGATGTTACAGTCGACCTGTGTGTTTTTTAACATGTATGTAAAAACACCAGAAATAAATGTGATTTATTTCATTTCCAGAATTCAAGCACCACTGAATGGCCCAAGAACGAGAAAAAGCGAATGAACCTCGAAGGCAGAAAGAAGAAGCGGGTTCACGAGACGTTTCCCCTTTGCGTGGAATGGCAATGTAGTATGCACCATACCAGCGTCTTTTATGCGCCATACATCGGATCACATGCTTTGGATATATGATTGGCAAAGATTAGGCAGCTCAACATACTGTTTCTAGTTCCACAATACTAAAACTACACGTTAGAGACTTTAATCTAAAAATACTAGCTGATAAATGCTAAGTTTAGTCGATAGCCTTCCGGTAATTTTTTCTTGTGCCGTTCCTGTTCCTTATCCAACCCCTTTTTATATCCCCATTGCCATAGGGCGCCATTGAAAAAAAAAGTTTTTAATCTGAATAATTAAACAGTTTCCCCTCAAGTCAGTAATATCAATATTTATACCTAAAGCGTTTCACTGAAATGGTAGCTCTCACAATTGCCCTCGAAAATGGCCAGTTTGCCCAGCCTAATATCAGTCACAGCTGTTGCAGAAGTCTTGTCGAAATTGCTCTTCTGTGTAGATCACCATACGTCACATTTTGAAAGCAAACTTTTGGTGCATATTAGGCATTCTCCCAAATGTAGTTTTATTTACAGTCTATGCATATTACTAGCAGGCTACTGAATATATCTTGAAGTAACCACCAGACAAAATGTATAGAATAGTGATGGGCCGAATTTTCGTCGAATCGAAAGTTTGGCGCCGAATGTTGGGATTGCAAAGCCGAACTTTTGTCGAACTTCTTACAAAATTCGCCAAAGATTCGTCATAAATACATTGTTACCAAACTTATTGTTGACATTTAGTCTTTTCTGGAGAAAAAAATGTATTATGTTTTTTTCTTAACTTAAATGCAACATGTAATGCATATTGGCACATTTATTACTAAAAAGGTGATATTCTACAAGATAATTGTATTGGTGTCGTTTTTTGTGTTTACTGGCAATTTTAATGACTCGTTGCAGAAGTGGCATGACAACGAGGTTGACGAGGTTGGGTAGAAGCGAGCGAGGCGCAGTCACGAATCACGTTAAATTGAAGGCAATAACGCTGCGTTTTTTCTTTCTCTGGGAGTCACCGTTTCGTGCGCGAAAACGAATGCAACGGTTGCTGAGCTTTCACCAGAAGAGAGAATAATAATATTATAAATATGCATGTTTTTCTATTTGAGTCACTGGACGTCAGCTTTGCATTAAAGTGTGCGTCCCACATTCGCAATGTCTTGTTTTTAACCTTTAAAATGTCAGTTTCTGGTGTTAGGACAAACACGAGCGTTTAGAAAGATAGGGAGTGTTAGGAATGTCGGATGTGCAACGTCGAGCATTATAGTTCTCTGTTTAGTTTTATGCGAATACAAAGAAATTGCGAAATAGAGCAAGTTGAAAAAACAATATTATTTTGTTTTGGCGCACACTACTTCTGAGCCGAACACAGAATTGCTATAATTGCGAGGAGTGCTTTAAAGTAATTGTCGGTCAATGTTTCAACTACCTCGTTGCACCACTGCAAATGTCATGAAAATCACATTATCCAGAATGTACCTCATTATTTGTCACTCGCGCAGTGAACTGCGCAAATTGCTGGTCGATCTTCTATTCTTGAGGCAGAAAATATTGAAGAGAACCACACTCGCTCACAAACGCACTGTTACCGTGTTGCCTACTCCACACCTCGCCGTAACCGCTGGTTGTACTACACGGCACCACCGTGCACTGCACGATGGTAACCGCAAAACTGCGCAGCCTCGATTTGTGATCCACGGCCCCGTCGCGTTCTTGCGCGTGCGTAGACATTTGCCGAATTTTCGCCGAATCTTCGCCGAACTTTCCTTCAAAAGTTCGGCATGTGCCGAACTTTGCAGAATCCCTAGTTCGGCAGATTCGGTCAATCACTTGTATTAACATTTTTTCACGTACAACAGCTTCTATCCTAAAATGTCAAAAGGAAAGTATAAAAGCAAGCACTTTCATAGAAGTACAGAAGGGATGTAACTTTACAAACTGTTTTATACACATACACTGAAAGCACAAGCCTAACACCGCATCTTTACCATATTGAAAAAGGCCAATATGAACTCGGCTTATTGGAAATATTGTATTCCAATGAAGTTGATGGAAACCAATAAAAACTTATTGTCATCCGATTAACCCAATACGCACGACGGGAATTTATATCGGAGCACAATATCGCGATATAGTATACGGTTATTGGTATACAACAGGATATTGGAGCACAATATCCCGATACAACTTGCGGTTATTGGTATACATTACGATATCGAAGCACAATATCCCGACAGAACTTACGGTTATCGGAATAGAATACGACACCGCGTGCATATTGGTGACCGACATGGACATACTGTGCGGCCACACAATATATAAATATCGGTCGTCGATCACGGGCCCAAAGGAGAATACAATATCGCGTGGATAAATCTGAGAACGAATTCCAAGTTACCAACATGAATTACGTCGGCATACACCGCGGACTAAGAGGATACGTAACACAATATTGGTCGCCCGTGAAGCAACATGTGGATATCGGTACGCCCACATATACGACGTCGCGTGAATGATATCGTAGAACAGCAGGAGTTACCATACGGCAATACGAGAGAGAACGATATTGGAGGTGGATACACATAGAACAAAAACGTTCCGCGTTGTGAACACATTCACATTGATCGAAAGCGCAAGTGTACGTACGGCACACAGTACACACAGCCTCGAGCGCTTGAAATGCTAGACAACCACCAAACCATTCAGAATAACTAGCTGGGACACCCGCGACCTACCTTTCAATGAGAAAGCCCAATAACGACGTGCTCATTGGAGTGATCGTTTTCAAAAAAAAAAGTGAAAGCCGTTTACAAACCCCTGTAACGCCGAATTGGAGCGCAGCTCTTGAGGAGGAGCAGTGAAGGGTACTGAGGGGAGGGTAGACCCCACCTCCTTCTCCTCCTCCTCCCCTCATTCTTTAATATGCTCCGGGGGGGGGGGTCACGTGACCTCGGGGGGGGGGGGGGTGTCACGTGACTTCGGGGAGGGGGATCACGTGACCTCGGGGAGGCGTGACCTGGGGGTCACATGACCTTGGGTGTCACATGGGGGTCACCTCAAGGTCACGTGACCCCCAAGGTGACCCCCACGTGGCCTCAGGGGGTCACGTGACCTTGGGGGTCACGTGACCATGGGGGTCACGTGACCTTGGGGGTCACGTGACCTCAGAGGGGTCACGTGAGCTCAGAGGGGTCACGTGGGGACCTTGGGGGCACGTGACCTTGAGATGACCTTGGGAGCGGTCACGTGACCTCGGGGGTCACGTGACCTTGGGGAGGAGACCACGTGACCTCGGGGTTCACGTGACCTCAGAGGGGTCACGTTACCTCAGAGGGGTCACATGACTTGGGGGTCACGTGACCTTGGGGGGTCACGTGACCTTCAAAGGTCACGTGGGGGTCACGTGACCTTGAGATGACCTTGGGAGGGGTCGCGTGACCTCGAGGGGTCACGTGACTTTGGGGGTCACGTGATCCCAAAATGACCCCACGTGACCCCCAAGGTCACGTGACCTTGGGGGTCACGTGACCTTCAGGGGGTCACGTGGGGTCACCTGACCTTGAGATGACCTTGGGAGGGATCACGTGACCTGGACGGGTCACGTGACCTTTGGATGACCTTGGTTACGCCGACGGCGACGGCGACGCCGACGCCGCTCAAGCCGGGAACGGGCCCCTAAGAGCTGCGCTCTAAAATGTTTATTGCAGTTTTAATGCAACAAAAGTTAGGTTACCGATGTTGGAACCCAAATCGAACGCGGTACGTGACAATGTCTGTTCGCACGATAAAATAATTAGGATTAATGGGCTTGACAGCTCACGTGCTTCTTACCCGCACATTTATCGATATTGACCCACCTTTCTGGGTAATCCTACGTCGTACACAAAATCCACAACCACACACGAGCACATTTCACCCACCACTCTTCGTCGCCTGTTTCGCAAGATTCACGTACTGTAAAAAAACGACGGGAAAAATACGTGCATTTGCGCCATCAAACGATACGTTACAGACTCGTTTTATGAGAAAAGTTGTCAACCCGCGCGCGCAAAAGCTCGAGCGCTCCAGCTTCGGAGGCAGTTCGAACTCCGAAGGGAGGCCAGGAGGCGAGCCGAGCGAGATCGAGCCAGACGGGCGGCTGATGAGCGAGCCGCCGAGTGGCCGAATCCGCCGATCCAGCCAAGACAAGCCCAGCCGCCGAGATTGCGCGATTGCGCCATTGCGCAGCGACCGCGACCGCGCCAACCCGGCGAGACGGCGGCGATGGCGGGGCCGACGGATGACAGCTCGTGAAGTTCGTCGCGCACTTTGCTTGTGGGTTCCAAGTGAAACGAAAGCACTTTCAATCGCTTCGAAAGGTACGTATAGACGACTTTATTACTTGCAGCATTGAGTGCTTTGGTATACACAGGTCAAAGTGAACACTGAAGGACAGAAGGGAGACATGAGGTTTTGAAATCGCAGCTTATTTGAACGCATGCGTCCCCTGCTGAAAGCGTCTGGCTGTGCTGTGTTGCAGACGTCATTTCGACTGCGTGTACTCTGATGTAACGTCAGTCAGTGTTTACACTCGGCTAGCTTCGCTATCTTGTTATCTCATGTGCGAAATAGACGTAGAAACCAGCGCCTCGTCTCTTTCGGATATTCAACCTCCAGCCCCCTGGCTCCCAGCGTGCTTACCGGCGCAAACCGTTCGACGTGTTGGATTCGTGGGCTCGTTCGAAGAGGCGTTGTTTAACGCTCACGAGTCGCCGAAGTGTTACCGGAGCTTCTCTTTACGAAAGTCGCGATCGACGCTGGGCTCTGAGCTCGTACTTTTTTCTTCCCTGGTAGACTAAGGGTGCCGACCATTCATCTGTGGTGCCGACTGGCGCCGTACGAAGTTGAGAAAAGCTAGCGAGTCTGTCGGATTTTCGTGACGCCGCCCAACTGCTCTGCTACCGGCTGCGCTCAACAAATAATAAAGAAAAAGCGTTTTATATTTTTTTAATTTTTTTTGCCATGTTTTATTTCAGTCGCCGCAAAGTAAATCGCGGCCGTACATCGGTTGACTCCCGATTACTGTCTCTACATCGTAGATTGTCTCACCACAATGGTGCCCGTTGGTGTGATGTTATTCTGATATCGTTACATCTTGCTTTTTCATCTTGGCACACTTCTAGACGACCTTCTACACGTTGCACTCCTTGTCGACATGTCGCTGGTGTTAGAGACAAATCTGAAGTCGCTGTTTGCTCACTACTTGGTTCACATATTTCATGTTCAACATCAGGTATCTGAGGGAGGCGCCATGAAACCCTGGAGTTTGTTTAGAGGTACCTCAACATACTGTATTCAAGTGTCGTTTTGTGTGTTATAGTTTCCTACAAAACAAAATTGCACTTTGTTCGTAATATACCCTATAACTGTTCACTACAATTAAAGTTGCTATGAAACATTGGCCATGAGAGGTGACTCGGCCGACGCAGCCTGAAAATTCCTCGGATAATTTTCTTCATGCGTCATTTTGGACATTGACAAATTTTCTTGTGAATAATGAGTGTTATGCACGTGTGTTCTACTTTTCGTACAGGTACTTCAGTTAGATAAACCCCAGCAAAGGCAGCGAGACAGTCTCATGGGGTCACACCAAGGATAACTGCATTCCTGCTCGAGTCCCGAGTCACCAAACTTCACTGAACATAATGGTACATTGCGTTTCCTTAACTTTTTCTTCTGAAATGTGTTTTTTTTTTTATTGTTGCTTTTTTGTATTGAAAAAAGGGTAGTACAACGTTTATACACCCAATGTTTTTTTTTTTGCTTTTTGTAAAATATGTAGTACATCGTTTAAACACCCAAGCGTTCATAAATGGTCTGTACCATACAATAGGGTGTGTTATACTCTGTTTCATACTTAGCGTGCAACGCTGTCAAAGGTACCCTATTGAAAATATTTCCATACTCGGCATACTGGGCCAGTATCAAACTGGATTATTGGACGGGCAAACTGGGAATACTGGTAGTGGTTTTACTGGGCATACTGGGCCAGTATCAAACTGGATTATTGGACGGGTATACTGGATGCACTGGAAATACTGGATATACTGGGCATATGATAAAACCAGCCATACTGGTCACACAGGTACACCGGTTTCACTGGTGAAAACGGTACAACTCGTACCTGAGACCAGTACAGCCAGCTTCACCACACTGAAAACTCAGGCTACAAACTATCACAACGATTTTATTTGCATAGAAATTTTAACCACTCCTTTAGTGGTTTTAACAATAAAAAATGGTAAATCCAAGGCTGAATAACCAACTGAAAATAGTCAGCCAAGAACCAAGTGTCTCGTATATTGAAGGCACCATGGTGCCTTCAATATACGAGACACTAACTAGAAAGAAAAGACTGACTAGACAATAAAAACATTCAGCGTGTGGCGCAACATAAAGTCCTAAGGAAAACACAGTTTCACCTTCCATCCCAGCACAGGGGGGAGGGGGGGGGGGCTATGAGTCACCCCAGGCAATCCAGCGCTGGGAGGGTACCACGTGATGTTCTGGTTGGGCAGAGATCAAGGAAACATGGCACTCTCTCAACGGTGGATTGGCTGGGGTGGCTGGTAGCATCCGCTGCGCTTGGAGAGGAGGTGAAACTAAGTATAAAAGAGAATTTAAAAAAAAAACAAAAAAACATTCATGGTGCGGTCAAATATGCTCGAGGCACCATACTGTCGGTCAAATATGCCCGAGTAAAGATTAAAAAAGTCCGACTATACAAGAAAAACAAAAAAACATTGCATGGTGCCTTTACTATGCCTGAGGCACTAAAGAAGATAAAAGAAAGTCTAAATACTAGACATGACTCAACATGGGCTGGAAACTGGACTCTCCCAACTGTGGGTTTGCTGGAATGGACGTAGCGTCCGCCACACTTTGACAGAAGGTGAAACCAAATATAAAAAAGAATTTAAAAAAAACATTCAGGGTGTGGTGCAACGCCTGTCTGTCAAATATACCCGAGGCACCACACTGTAAAGATTAAAGTTTAACTACACAAGAACGAAAAAAACCATTGCATGGTGCTTTCAATATATTCGAGACACTAAACAAGATAAAAGAATGTGACTAGACAATAAACACATTCAACGTGTGGCGCGACATAAAGCCCTGTAGTTAACACATTGTTTCACCTTCCGTCCGAGCGCAGCGGAGGCTACAAGCCACCGCAGCCAATCCAGCGTCCGGATGGTATCACGTAATGTTCTGGTTAGGCGGAATTCAAGGAAACGTGACACTCTCTCAACGGTGGGTTGGCTGAGATGGCTGGTATCATCCGCTGCGCTTGGAGAGAAGGTGAAACCAAGTATAAAAGAGAATTTAAAAAAAAACATTCATGGTGCGGTCAAATATGCTCGAGGCACCATACTGTCGGTCAAATATGCCCGAGTAAGGATTAAAAACGTCCGACTAGACAAACACTAAAAATACTATTGAATGGTTATTTCAATATACCCAACACACTAAACAAGACAAAAGAAAGTGACTAGACAATAAAAACATTTGTGTGGAGCAACATAACCCCCTAAAGCCTTCCATTCGAGCGCAGCGGAGGCTATGAGCCACACCAGGCAATCCAGCGCCCGGAGGGTATCACGTGATGTTCTGGTCGGGGGGAGCTCAAGCAAACATGACTCTCTCTCAACAGTCGGTTGGCTGAGATGGCTGGCAGCCTCTGCTGCGCTTGGACAGAAGGTGAGATCAAGTATAAAATAATTAAAAAAAAAAAAAAAAATTCGTGGTGCGGTGCGACGCCTGTCGGTCAAATATGCACAACATAAAAACATGAAGGTAAAAAATTGCACTAAAAAAGAATAAAAGAAAAAAAAATTCTTCGATTAGAAAAGCGCCAGAAAACAAGGACAACAGGAAGAATAGACGAAACGATGCGCTGTTGTCCTTGTTTTCTGGCGCTTTTCTAATCTAAGATAAACCAACTTGCCCAACTCAACATTCTTTTACAGAAAAAATTCACTCTGCACTGCGGCACCTGGCAGGGCGGCCCAGATCCGAAAGAAAGTTCGTCATTGTATTGTTAATCTGTCGCAGGCGGACAGCATGGTCTTCTTGGGGGTTGGCAGCCTCAGGGTTTGGGTGGTGGTTGATGTAGTAGCTCAAGGCGTCTGAAAGAAAATTGGATCAATAGTTACTAATTAGAAGTAATGTAAGACCCGCATAAAATCAGAGTTCTTTTTTTTCATATTTTGCCATGCAAAATTTGCGGCTCGTATTATACGCGGGTCCCAACAATTTTCAGCTTCAATGAGGCGCGATCTAACGCAGTTTGACATAGTTTCGGTTTCAAAGCAATATGGTGCTCAAAATAGCTATCATCCCCATTAAAGGGTTAGGGAAACGAAATTCCAGCGCTTATTTTCTAGCTTGAATGTGTTGCATGTTGCACCCTAACCTCAAAAACACCAGTCTTCCGTTGAAAGGCACAAGAAAACTAATTCTAAAGCTAAATAAACAATCTTTCAATGTGCACCTGGTGGATGCATGCGGAGCCTATTTGGGAGCTAATCTGACAATGTTGGGGAACTTGCTACGTACTCGTAACATAGCAGATTCCCTCGGAGCAGCGCCGCCCTTTGGAATTTCAACATTTTCCCTTTTAGCTTACCACCTAGCTCAACTCACATATTGCGTATTGTACCAAATGGTCGAAGGAGACAGAAAGGAAGGACTCCCCTCTTTCTTGGACCCTCGTTCGTGCAACCGGAAACAGCCGTTCTCCCCACAGAAGATTAGCCAGTCCCTCAAAACACACATGTTACTTTCCCCACCCCGTTCAGCCCTAAGCTGACAGTGTTGTGGAAGCTACGTCCTCCATGGGCCAGTCACATGCTCGGTTGTAACGCACCGACGCTATTGACACCACCACAACTCTGACAATGCCACCAAGGGCAAAGCTCATAACCACGCCTGCCTTGCTACTCCATGGACGCGAGAAATCTTTTCTTTCTGTTTTTGTTTGCACCGGATATCCCGACGCATCGCGCTCTCCATTCGCTTCTCTTCGAGCGCTTGCTCGAGTGCACCGTTTGGAACGAACAATATAGCCAGTCATTCAAAATACAAACGTGTAATTATCATTTACGGTTATTATCCGTCATGCTTGACTCATTTCCAAACGAAATCTGAATATTTAAATTTTTGTTTCCGTACCCCTTTAAAATAGCAATGTCCGAGGTGCCACCATCTTCCGCAGTCAGGCTAGTTTTCGGGCCCGACGGTCCGAAAGCAACACTCTGCTGCCTTCAAAAGAAAAGTCATTTTGGTTGTGGAAGACATCGGCAACAGTGCTGCCGGATGACAATTCGCCATAAATGAAGGCAGCATCACCCGATGAGACGACAAACGCAAGCTGATCGCGTGCAACGAAACGAGAAGCTTTAGAGGCCCAATGATTGGAGTGTTCGCCGACGTCGAGGCACATCTCAGCGACTTTGTGAAAGAGCAATGTAAATGGCACCTTGCTGTAAACATCGAGCTGCTGCATGAGAAGGCGAGAGAACTTTGGCAAGCCGACCCCCCACTGTGTTGCTTGCTCTATTCGCCGCGCCAAGTTTTCACTGCATCGGCGCACGCTCGTCTCTCGCCCTTTCAAGATGTGCGGGATTTCAGATGCACTTGACGGCACCGAAGCTGAAGACGACTGCCTTTGGGAAGAGGCGTCGAACAAGGAGTCTCATGGAAGTGATGACAGTGGTTGAGGTTTGATTACGACACAAATAAACATTTTTCTTAAAGGACACATGCAAAGGAAAAAAACATTTCTTGTAAACAGGCTAGATGGAAAAAGAATATTATAAAACGAATTTAAAACAAAGAAAAAAAATTGAGCTATATATACGGCACAAAACGAATTTGTATCTGGCGCTCGCGGGTCAAAGTCACGCTGCCGCCGCCGCACGCTGAGCGTTGTGCGACGCCGCTTCAACGCGTTTCTCCGCACCACCGTCTCTGCACAGCACACAGGTCTATCACGTCGGCTTATGCTTTTCCAGGGATTTCCTTTGGGCTGTAGAAGTTTACTTATTAACCTTACTTTTTTGTTATACTTCAAACAAAGATGAGTAAGTTACTTTTAGAGGCCATAGGAAGCTTCCGAAAGAGCACAAGCACCACGTGATAAATATGGGCCAGTCACGTGATAAGTAAGGGCCATTGTTCCGCGGCGCCAACTATAAATTCGTATAGCGCCGTAAATATAGCTCTAAAAATTTTTTTTCTTCGTTGGACTCTCAATTTGTTGTGTGCCACATGCAAAATTGGGAAAAAAAATTACGAATGTACCTCACTGCTTGAATCCAAATGAAACCGGCCGCCGGTCTTTCGAAGTTCGAAGAACTTCGAACTTTCACCCTAAAAGTTCGAGTTCGAACTTTTGACTTTTCTGGAATCAAAAGTTCGACAATTTTCGAATTCTTTAGATTAATAAGTTCGAAAGTTCGAAAATTATCGACTTTCTCAGCGTAGAAAGTTCGAAAGGGTTTGAACCTTTTAGTGCAAGAACTTCGAAAGTTCGAAAATAATCGAATTTTTTAGTCTATCAAGTTCGAAAGTTCGACAAGCATCGAATTTTGCTGCGTCATAAGTTCGAAAAGCATCGAACTTCTCAGTTTAATAAGTTCGAAAATTTGACTTCGGTCGAATTTGTTCATATGGAAAGTTCGAAAATTCGAAATCGTTCGAACCGCTTGATTCGATCATCGAAACTTCGATTCGAAAAAAGTTCGCGACATCCCTATTAAAAACCCTGAATTTTGATACTGCCAGTTGCACAAACCAGACTGGTTTTTATATTTTCCTGGAATCCTTGGACAAGTTGTGTTTTCCTCTTCTATTTTGATTCAAACTTTTGTTCGTAAATGTCGCAGAAAGGTGTCTTCCTGCCCTCATCAGAAAAACGAGGTAGCCTCCCCATTATACAAGCTCTTGATGCTGGTGGCAGATTGAAGACAGAACAACAAAGTTTTGTTCAAGCATTTGAGAGTGCACATGATAAACACTATTCAAAAGCCACCTCTGCATCACATATCTAAATTCTGAAGATACACCAAAACACATAGCTTACTTTTTACTGCGGCCACCTTCCTTGGTGTGAGTGCTTGCTTTGCTGCGGCTCCAAGTTTGGCCAGGCGACGGCTGGCTTGGCCTGTCACGCTTCTTTGCCGCAGCTCTTCGATGGACCAGATGCACCGCATGAGATCTTTAGTGAATCTCTGGTCACTTGGCAGTTTCAAAAGGTGCGTCATTTTTGTTTCGGAGAGGTAGACATCGTCTCCCAGATGAATCTGTGACAAAAGGCACGCAATAATAAGGAAGGATTCTATGAAGAAAGCAGGATTTTGCAGAAATCATTTCGTAATATTGGTCGGTTTCAGGACATGCAATGCTTTAGTCACTCTAATGTTAAGGACCGTTCACACGCTTGCTACCTCTTAGAACCGAGTGCCTTGGAACCTCTTAATCTCTCTTACGACAAGAGGCAGTCCAGCATATTTTCTACTTCTCTTGTGCATTATCCTTTCTTTCTTGGCTCGAAAAACGTTTGTCAACGTTATAAACGAGCCTGGTATTACAAACATTTGACCTCGGAAATCCAAAACCTCCGCTCTTGTGTAATGCAGTTTCAGAGTCACCGCATAGGTGTCACCAGCATGCCAGTGTGCTCTCTTGTCTTAAGTAATTTTAAGAGGTTTCAACAGGTCTCATCTCTCTTGGTCGTACTCGATTGCAAGTGTATGAAACGGCCTCAAGTAACCAAAACACATGATGTCAGTTCAGTCCTCTCTGAACTTTAGTGCTTATATATTAGTCACCGATGTGCACAGAGGGATTGGAATACTGATTAGTGCGCCAAGCGCTGCGAAGAGGAGAAATCTCGAGTCATGACAGATGCATGCGGCACCTGCCGCGGAGAGAACGCCGAGAATGTCAACACATCGCACTTCTCGTAAGAGAGAGCAGTAGCTATGCTGATCATTGCAAGGCATTTCCTCAGCAGATGCACGGAGTGCTGGCTGATTCTCCCCTTACAAGGACAATGAAAAAAAAAATGTAAACCAGTCACTTACATTCCCTTGCCTGACTTCATAGAGTGGTCGCAGTGGACCCTGGACAGCTGCATTCAGCTGGTGTGCTGTCCATGAAATATAAAAGTGTGTGCACTGATGAGATGAAATGGTTAGCTTGATTTTAGGCAGAATTTACAGAAACTCCCTAAGGATTCACAAGTACTTGACAAAGCATAAGTACAGCCTGTTCAAGGCGAACTCCATTCAACCTAAAATTTTGGGATTACGACGAACCCACATAGGAAAGGACTACAGTAAAACCTCGTTATAACAAAATCGGATAGAACAAACTAATGGATATAACAAAGCAATCATAATTCCCCTTGCTTGCTAATAGCGGAAAGAAATGGACATTGGCTATAACAAACTAATGGTTATAACAAAATAATTATGACCGCTCCTTCAACTTTGTTATAACGAGGTTTCACTGTATACTGTAAGTGGGGACAACTTTCTGCGGCTATGAAGTTAGGGGGGCACTAAAGGAGGTTTCTGAGGTTGTTTTGGTGATAACTCACTTTAGAGCTCTAGGCAGCCAAAAAATTACAAAAGCATGATCATGCGCAACCTGACCGAACGACACACGGTGCTCAACAGCTAATCACAACTGCTCGCTTCCCACATGTATTTACCATGTATGTTAGTGTCCCAAATTAGCACTTCCTACGGCACCAGAAATTTGAATGACAGCATTCCGACTAACAAAAAAGCAGCAAAAACTCGTCATAAATCGCCAGCGCTAACAATATCGCGCTTTGTACCCAACTGCTTTCTATGAGAAAACAAACGCTGATATCAATACAGTATAGACCACTTGCAACGTAACCGCTTATAGTGCAGGACCGGGTATAACGCGGCTTTTTTAAACCACCGGTTCGCCTCCCATAGAACTCCATGTATTTACATACCGCTTAAAATGCAGGCGCGCAAAGGGAAATACCGGTTATAGTGCGGTTTTTGGAACAGCGCGCCGACTGACCGGCGCTGCGAGCACGCTTCCCTGTGCGACACTAGATAATGGCACAAGCCGCAAGCGGCACTCGCAGGGCAAGGAGATTGCTCGAAGAAGCGAAGAGAGGCTTCAGTTGCCATAGCGACGGAGGGACGCACGCACGTGTCGTTCACGTGCGTGCGTCCCTCCGCTGCGTTGGAAACAAACAACCGCAACGAGAGACCAATCGCAGGTCAAGGAGAAGTGTTCGCGCGCGTTGCATGCTGGTCGCGGACCGGCTGCTTCTATCCGCAAACATGGCGTCGGTGGTGATCGTCGACATAGACGGCATGGTAGAAGCTCATCGTTCCGCGTAAAAGCGCTATCCTTGACTGTGAATTTTCGTTGTGTGTCGCTATGATAACCCAGCACGTACTAGAAGGGAAGATCCACCTACTCGTGCGGCGATGTTGTGGTGGCACTCTCAAGACGGCAGAAACGCCCATGTCGTCGTGTTTGTTTACTTCGACTACAGTGGTGCTTTCTAAGCATTTGTGTTTTCGAACATCGTCCGGATTTCTTATTTGGAGCATTTCATGCCTGTGCTCAAGTTGAAGGTATTACTGGCGCGTACCGTATAAAGGATGCGAATTTTCCTGCGTTTTTATCGCCGGAGAAAAGTGATTAGGGTTAGCAATCCTGAATGCTCGCAACGTCCGTCCGCAACCCGCGACGCGTTAAAAGGCTGCGCTAGGCAAAAGTCACTAATTTCTTTCAAAATGTGTGACACACTTGAGAGAGAAGTGTACTAGCCTGGTGAAATAAAGACTTTCCTCAAACTAAGCTTAATTTTTCATCTAACATAAAATAAATTCTTTTACAAAGGTAAGTTGTCTGATGGCATGTATTTTGGCCTGAAAAATTGATGTTTCGGTTACAGTGCGGTACCGCTTATAGTGCGGATTTTTGCGACTCCCGCGACATACGTTATATGCGGTCTACACTGTACAATCATCAGACTTTGATGGCTCGGTTTACCAAGATTTCCAGCTTCGCCATGAACAGGACGTTGAGGAAGAGCCGCTGGTGGGGCAGGGTGTTGGTACAGAGGAGGTGCTGCCACAGGGATGGGAGCGGGGCGATCCAAAAGGGGGACAGCTGCAGGGGCAGGAACGGGCTCTTGATCCAAAGGGGGGGCTGGAACGTTGTGTTGATCCATAGGGGGGGCTGCTGCAGGGGCGGGGGCATTGTGTTGATCCATCGGGGGGACAGCTACAGTGGCGGGAGCAGGGTGCTGAGGCGGAGAGGGTGCCGCTGCAGGAATGGGAGAAGCAAGGAGTAGAGCTGCCATTGACACGAGACCAAGGGAGGCAGCTGATGCTAGAGCACGCGGAAAAGATGGAGACCTATTCATTAATTTCGATCATTTAAACAAGCTCCTGGCTTCGAAGAACCTCAGCATCTTTAGAATGCCTGAAAACTGTATAGCTGAAAGATGCTTTATGGCCTTTACTGATTTAGCCACCAACATCCAAAAGCGTGGCCTTTAATCTTCCCTGCGACATCAGAATGTCAGTAACCCAGACTTACCAGAGTGCGACACAGAAGCAAGATCAGACCCATGGCGGCTGTTCGAAGCATGACGACCTAAAAAGTAAATACAATAATTGGTTCCTGGCTTTGCAAAACCTCAATATCTTTAGAATGCCTGAAAACTGTATAGCTGAAAGATGCTTTGTGGCCTTTACTGATTTAGCCTCCAACATCCAAAAGCGTGGCCCTTAATCTTCCCTGCGACATCAGAATGTCAGTAACCCAGACTTACCCGAGTGCGACGTAGAAGCAAGATCAGACCCATGGCGGCTGTTCGAAGCATGACGACCTAAAAAGTAAATACAATTATTGGCTCCTGGCTTTGCAGAACCTCAATATCTTTAGAATGCCTGAAAACTTTCTAGTTGAAAGATGGTTTATGGCCTTTGCCGATCTAGCCTCCAACATCTAAAAGCGTGACCTTTAATCTTCCCCGCGGCATTAGAATGTCAGTAATCCAGACTTACCCAAGTGGGACGTAGAAGCAAGATCAGACCCATCGAGAATGTTCGAAGCTTGATGACCTAAGGAGTAAATACAATTATTGGCTCCTGGCTTTGCAGACCCTCAATATCTTTAAAATGCTTTCTAGCCGAAAGATGCTCTATAGCCTTTACCGATTTTGCCTCCAACATTCAAAAGCATGGCCTTTAATCTTGCCCATGACATTAGAATGTCAGTGATCTAGACTTACCCGAGTGTGATGTAGAAGCAAGATCAAAGCCATCGCGGCCGTTTGAAGCTCGACGACCTGAAAAGGAAATACAATTATTGATTAGCGCATGAAAAGACATGCTCTGAAGAGCAATTTACCAAGGGACACTGCAGCTCCGTTCTGTGAAGCCTTCTTACAGGCCACTTCTGCAAAAAATGGAAGTAGAAGCAATGGAAACACTGTTACACAAACAAAATCCATAAAACAGGGGTAGGACAGAAAAAAAAAATTATTTTGGAGTAATTTTTGGACGAGGAAAATTTGCGTTTTGCAGCAGCTTAGGACCAAAATATCCCACATTTCAGAACAGAAAGCATTGAAAACGCAGCTTTGATTATGGCCACTGCGCCCCAAATAAGTGAGCTTGACCACTGCACTGGAAACGCTGACCATCACGGTAAGTTCAAAATGGCATCACCGTCCATATTTGCAAATAGGTTAAAAAAAGCATCAATATTATGCAGTAAAACCCAGCAGAAAACAATGATTTGGGAAAATGTAACCATTAAAGGGGCTATGACGGATAGATTATTCTTGATATGGAATGCTCATAGGCTACTTAGTAGATACACCAATTGTGCTATTTTTAGAGCTCTGGTAATTGCAATAATCGGTTTATAAATTTTTATCATTTTCATCTGGCGACCAGGCAACACTGCACAAGTTACTCACACCCATGGCGTCCATAAACCACATGATCATGAACGCTCTCTCATTCAAGGCGCCCCCATGATCGCCCAAGCTCTCCCTCGCCGCGGCACAATCAAAACCGCTCACGCAGCACGGTAACCGACACGCTATTCTTGCTCTCGGCCCCGGCCCGTTCACCTTCCACCCTGCATGTGCCTGCGAGACATTCTAGGACGACGGTGACCACGCCGAGTTCGTCCATAACTCGCATCTCTGGAGCTGGTCGCCAGCGGGTTGCAGTCAAAATGAACAGCTTCCAACGTCTCTTGATAGCAATCACCCTCATTGCTGCTGCGGTCAATGTCGAACACTTTGACAAGGCGAGCAGCAATGCCGTAATCGTCACAGACCGTATGCTTGAAAAGCGGAAGGTAAACGAGGAAGCTGAAGCTCGAGACGCCATGAGAGCCAAGTCTGTGAGCTTGCGCAAGGGGACGCCGCGTGGGAGGCTGGTGAAGTCACCAGCCTCCCAGCCAGGGTGGCATTTTGAAATAGGGCGGGTCCGAGGGACCCACATATAAATCGATTCATCCACGAAACTAACGCGCCACTCTCAAAACAAACTTAGGAGAATTATAGAAACATACAATGGGTCCTAACAGTACAGTTATCTCATTTTATTTTTGGCATGTCATAACCCCCTAAAGGTGTATCCACACGACGGACCAAATTGCTGTTTCGGTCCGCGGGCCGCGCATCACGTGATCTTACGTCACCGGTTTTCGAGGTCCGCCGGCGGTCCGCGGACCGCGCTTCTGAGAAATGCCAAGTGACTTTTTTCGCCCGAACCTTGGCGGCGGACCGCGGCGTTTTTAGTATAATTGAAGTGCCAAGTCTGGCAACAAGCTGACTTTTGTTGTTTGGACTGGAATCCAAATCCAAAGTCGTTTTCTTTTGGCGCCAACTGGTGAAGACGAAGAAGACCAACCTTTTGTTGTGCTTCGATGGCGGTATGGTGTGACGATGCAACTTTTTACTTGATCGCGCTCGTGGAGCAATTCCCCGCTCTGTGGGACAATAGATGCATGCCCTTTCCGGTTCACTTAAGTCCTCCACGTCCTCAATAGTCAACGCCAGGGCCACCGCGGCCAAACGTCTCTTTCGTTCAACCTCCATCTTGGCTCCTTACAAATAGCCTCAAAGCAGCTCGCTGCATGCGTTTGGCGGAGCTGTGAGGTCGAGGGTTAGTCTGGCCCGTTCGCTCTGTCAATCTCTCTTGGTCCGCCGTGTGGATGCTCATTTCAGCCGGGCGGTCCGCGGGCCGCGCATCACGTGATCAATCGGTCCGCGGCCCGGTCCGTCGTGTGGATACACTTTAAGGGATGTCGAACCGAAATCTGGATTCCACAAAACATACAGCAAAAGCGTGCAATGGGATGCTACAAACACCAAAACATCACTCATCAGCAATATCTCTAACAAATGACTGTATTTAAAAAAAAAAAAAAGGCGTACTTGACAGAAATGTTTACGTCTCTTTTCTCTGAGGAGAGGCAACGGCCCTCGCGTCTTCACCTCGCCACCTTGAGGGGGCGAAGCGAAGAGAGGAGGAAACAAGATATCTTCACGTCACGCGCCTCGTCGGCCTGGTTCAATCTCGGCCTCTTTTTCCAAAAATATGGCCGTCCATTCGAGATATCGCCCAACGAGTAATGTTGTAGTGATTGTAGCGTCCAGACCTACATCTGCATTTTTTTTTTTTTTTTTTAATCCAAATTTTGGTTTACGATCCCTTAAATGATATTGAGGAATTTCAGATGAATTTTATATCGGACTGAGTTTGATGGCCATACTAATGCAGAATTTTAAATTATAGTTCTGCATTTCTTTAAATAAGCATTTGACACAATTAAGACGAAAGAGTGTCTAAGAGAGCAAATAGTTCAAAGCCGATTGGGCTAACCCAAATACTGCCCGCACCTTGCTGCTCCTAACACGGCAATGCAAGGCAGCAAAGCCCACCAAGCATGAAGGCCGTGACAGTGTGCACAGTGGTTAAGAGATAGGCAAGAAACGATTTGTAATTTCCCCCAAGTGCCCTGGCGCACATCCGACCAATAGACGATTTGCTATTTTCCCAAGCGCCCTGGCCCGCGCGCAAGGAATGGTGGGGAGACTGTCCCTCGCCTGGCCGCCCTGCCTTGAGATCGCATTGCCTCCTCTTAATCCTCTGTTTTTCAATTCCATTACTTACTTTTATCTATTCAAGCATATTTTTTTACGGCTTCTAAGTGTTTTTATTCTCATAGTATTTGTGTCTTTATTTTTCCTTTTTCGACGAGAGTGCCAACGGACAACACGCCGCTTCGCGCGTCGTTCCCCAGGTGAGGTAACACCTCTTGGAACACTCGCCCGCTTTCTTGCGGGCGAGTATACATTGGCGAGACTGGACGTTGTTTCAACCTGAGGGCACGAGAACACTATCTGTCGATAAAAAACAACACAGGCGGACATCTGTCTGTACATTGTTTGAAATGCGGTTGTCATCCTGATTTGCAAAGGACACGTGTTCTCGCAAGAGCAAATGAGGCAACGGAAAGAAAACTCGTAGAAGCCTACTTCATTAAAAAGAAAGGTCACGACTGCATAAGCATGCAATCTGTTTCACTATCAGACAAGGAATTCTCTTTTTTGGACGGTCATGTTTAAACCTTATTTAACCGCAAACTGATTGCTGCTGTCATATATACTGTTGTGTCTGCGCCAAATAAACAGTTGGAAGTCTGCGCTCTGTGTGTCGTACTCGTTTCTACCTCTGTCCTCGTCCTTTGCGCAGTTCATTTATTTCTAAAACCCCAGGTGAGTACTACCGTTGCCACTGATTCCTATCGCGCTGTTCATTATAATTCAATTTGACCCGCATGCAGTCGAGAGGAGCCATTTATGAACACCCGCGTGCATGTCATAGAGATAGGCAGAGGTCTGAATCAACAATCGCGACGCGAGAGCCCAGTACGCTGTGATTTGGCCGCCCGCACTCGCTCCGTTGACTCGGACTGTAGCGTGTGCCTTCGAGTGCCGCTTGCTTGACCAAGATACAGCACGCCGCTTTGTCGCCGCGGATCATTTGCCCGAATGCCTGCGAAACCGTAACACCATTCAGCATATCCAACGCTGCGGCGCCTGACAACTGCATGCAGTTGTCAGCACTTGAAAAAGGGTGTTTGCAACTGAAAACCGCTTAGCCTTAGCATATAGATCAGGGGTGGCCAAGCTGCGGCTCCCGAGCCGCATGCGGCTCTTCGCGTGTTAAAGTACGGCTCGCAACTCCCTCCCCTGTTCCCCCCCCCGTTAAAAAGAGAAATGGAACGCGTTTTAAATCGAAAGACAGGTTGCGGGATTGTAGTCTTGTGCTACTGCTACCTTACGTACAGAGGGACTGCTTTTGACTCGGATAGATTAAAAGTAGTTCAAGTTCCGTTTATTTGTCTGAACGCTGTGTGAAATGTGAACATATGACATCAGACTACTGTTTGCGTGCCCAATATGGAAGAGGCTGCTTTGTCATCACGAATAGTGCATTTGCACGATCCTTTCCTGGCTTGCCGCAGTTACGATCTGATGGCCATGTCTGGACTGCGATTTTCGTAAACAGTCGTATCTTCACCAAAACACACCTCAGGAGCAGCGAAAGAGGCGGTTTGGCGTCCATCAATGCCCACGTCGAAAACGACAGAAAAAACATGCAAGAGCAAATCGTACACAAAAAATACAGTAGGCAGAACGAAATAAGTACACTTATAATCACGAAAAAAAGACTGAGTCAACAAACACCGTTCCCACAAATCCTAGGACGCACGCCGTGGCATCTGGGAAAATGACATTGTCTATTCGGTTGTCGCTGAACTCTCAATGGTGCAATACACTGTGCCGAGCCTCCAGATGCGTGCGACGAGTTTAGGCACATGCGCAGGAGATGTATAATGTCTGCAGCAAAGAAAGAAACCCAATTCAAGTGAAATGTTTCACTAGCATTTGTTGCCGGCTCATTTTCGTTATTTACTTCAAATGTCTCCTACCAAAAGGCAGGCATGTTTCTAGTTAGGGACAACATTTCTTGGAATATCACAAACGATGAGGACATACGCACGACTATGACGCTCGTGCCCATAGCTTTTGACTGCATTGCCAAGAAAGGCGGTCCCCGAGTGCTCACTCGCCGCATCTTCCCTGGTGCTGGGGAATTTGGCACAGTCTAGTGGCAAAGCTGTCACACCCCTGATAAGACCGGTTCAAAGAAGCATACCAATCTTGTCCAGAAGGGCAAGGCCTAGCCGCCTGCTGTATTCCTTTTCCTCTCTCAAGCGCTTTCGAAGTTGGACAATGACTGCATTTTTTTGACGAAGTGAATTAGTCTCTTCATCACTCTCGCTGCTCTCTGACCTCGTTCTCTGAAATGAGAATAGCAATAAGTGGGTTCTATGAGCGCATAAAAATTGTTTATTTAATTTTCTACTTATAGAGAACGTTAATTATTCCCAGGCTTTTTCACCTTGGAGGTTTCTGTCCTGTTGGAGTTGTAGTCTTCGCACAATTTCTTTTGAGCAATAAGCTGTGCTTGTTTTCCGTTCTTTGGGTTTTTTGACGACGTCTGTGCACCCAATGGAAAATATTACGCCAATTACATTATTGTTTCCTAAAGGTTGACAAACAACTAGCACTTTGTGCCATGCAGAACACCCTTCTTCTCCAATGTCCTTCTCTCTCATCTACTTGCACAATGTAGCCTAAAACAGTACGATGAGCCGATGCACAGGCTCCGAAATTTCTATTTCGTGAAATTCTATAAAAGGTGTCTTCAAACTTATGCCTCGATTTATTCACAACATCTGTAGTCAAGACAGTCTATGAAATATTTTAGCTCTATGCTCCGTTCCATACATAGCGTGCAACGCAGTCAAAGCTAGTGCACCGGTTTGCACTGCCGACCATTCGTACGTTTGCCCCATAAGATAGTGCTGCCCCTGTAAAAAAGAACAAAGTAAAAAAATGTGCATCTTCGGAGCTAGTAACTGATAGCGGCGTTACAATTTCGACGAAACACCAATATATTTTTTTCTTTTCTTTTTCAATAAAAAGGAAAAGATAATGTTAACTACTTTAAATTGTTTTCCGTTTTCATTGGTGCGGCAGCCACTTCGGGCTTTTGGGTTGTGCGGCTGGCCCCTGCCTCGCCGGTTTTGAGAACAGTCTTACACAGCAAGCCCAAGTACCTCTCCTGCTTGGTTATTTTCAAAGATTCGTTGTGCGGAGATCTCGAAAGAGTGCCAGCAGGTGAGCGCCAATGTGTACATGAGTACAAGAACAATTTTCCCAGAGACGTGTCAGTCCGTGAAGCCCTGGAGACTGTCAGTAACGACACCGGAGCGTGCGGCCATACTGTCGCAAAGTGCAAGGCACAGTGTCTATCTGGCAAGGTGGCATTTCCGAAGCGAAGACCTTGCAACGCGAGTTTTGAGCACGTGGACCGTGTTGTGAACTGCCTTCAGTTATGTCTGGTGTTAAAATCGGCCTTATGGCTTCAAAGTGAAACAAGCCTTAAGAAGGAACCGCGCCGGTGATGAATAGTGCCTAAGGCTCAGTTTGCTTGCAGGACATTCTTTCAACCGAGTATGACCGAGAGAGATGAGATCTGTTAAAACTTCTTAAAATGTTAAGGACGAGGGAACACACTGGCATTTTGGCGCCATCTATGCGGTGACCCTGGAACTGCGTTTCACAAGAGCAAAGGCTTTGCGGGATTTCTAAGGTCAAATGTGCGTAATACCTATAAGAACGGCTCGTTTATAACGTTGACAAAAGCTTTTTGGGCCAAGAAAGAAAGGATAATGCGAGAGAGAAATAGAAAACATGCCCGACCGCCAAGTTTACACTTGTACCCAATGGATGGCACCAGTGTGTCCTCTTGTTGTAATAGATATTAAGAGGTTCTAACAAAACCCGATTCTAAGAGGCCACAAGAGTGTGAACGGGCCTTTAACCTTGGTTGGCTAGGCAGACAATGCCCGTGGCTGCATTTAGGTGCGTCTGGTTTCTTCTGCCTAAAGGCCCGTTCACACTCTTGCAACCGAGTACGACCGAGAAAGACCAGACCAATTTTTAAGCCTCTTGCGACCTCTTAGGACCGGATGCACTGTAGTGGAGCTGGTCCTAAGAGGTCGCAAGAGGCTTAAAAACCGGTCTGGTCTCTGTCGGTCGTACTCGGTTGCAAGAGTGTAAACGAAACTTTAGGGACCGTAACCTTGGTTGGCTAAGTGGACGACGCATGTGCCCGTGGCTGCATTCCGAGGCCCCTGCTTTCCTTGAAAAGAAAACAACACTTGACCCTGACCTCGAGTGCCATGTGGTGTGTACGCGTCTATTGTGAATCACTCTCAGTTCATGGGGCGCCGGCACCAGAGCAGCGAGAAACTGCCGTCTGGATGACTTCCATACACCAGCGCCAGCATTCCAACTCTTAAGAAAACTTGGATGAAGTCGCATCCCAGTATTCGTTATATAAAGGCCCGTCCACTGCACTCTCAAGGTACTCTCAGATTTTCACGGTATCATGTAAATAAACGGTTTAAGCAGACACCCTGGATCTCAACCATTCTTACGTTTTAATGGGGCCGGCACTAGGTTCAAGCGGAACACCAACCCCTAGTCTACCCCCTTATAAATAAAAAGAAACAAGAAAAGAGGAACTGACCTATGCACTTCCGCAATGCACACAATCATGCACACAAATTATGTAAAAAAAAAAAACAAATCTTACACGTTAAGTGAATTTGAGGTACCGCCACCGAGACGTCGGTATCGCCAGAGCAGCGCCTTTTACAGTTCGTCCCCGAAACGCGTAGAGTAACACATTTTTTAAATATTTTTTCATGTGCACTACTTCAGTACCTTTCCCAGCTTTGTACGCTATGTATGAAACGGAGTATAGTGAAAATCTAGGAGGCAGTAGGCAAGTTCTACCACGCAGTCCTGATGTTGGGCCGAGACCTAAACAAATATCAAAAAATTTGATTTGTAAGCTATGACTAATCAAGGCAGGAGTGACAGGCGGTACGCTACAAACTCCCTGACATCACTTGTACAGCAATATTTCAAAGGGATGGCCGTATTTTGGGAATGAAAGGGAGCAATTCAACAAGGCTGACGGGACATACTCTCGTCATGATTCTTCATTCCCTCTCCTCTTCGCTAAGTTGCCTTGAGAAAGTGAACCGAAGCGAGGAGAAAAGTGAGGCCGCTTCTCATTCTAAACTGTTCTGTGAGAATTGTGCCGCTCTTTGTCCTAATTACAGCCATCCGTCTGCAAGTGCTGCTGTGGGACGAATATTTCAGACACGAGCCTAATGTACTGCATTTGGGACAAGATGCTTGAAAAAAGTGCAATTAGTCAATACGTAATAATAATAAAAAAAATTTCACTTAAAAAAATAAAAATCTGGAAACTTAGAATTTTACATATAAGCCAACTACTGAGTCTGCTCGGCTGGCTCAGAACAGATGCAGTGAGCAGCATTGGTGGCGTATGCAGCGCGTTGTCTGCTACTGAAGCTTAAGCGCGAAACACATGTACGACGGAACCGTCCGATCTGACGTCCGACCACGCAATACGACGGTCGGAGGCGAGGGTTTTCAAAGCTCTCCGATGCTACGAAAACCCTCGCTCCCAAAGTCATTCCGGCAGTCCGCACGTCGGATCGGACGGTTTCGTCGTACATGTGTTTCATGCTTTACTGCGTCTGCACTGAGCTTCCCGTTGCCCCAGCAGCTGTCAAAACGCGGAGCACCGTCCATCCATCAGCGAGTTCCCCCTAACAGTAGGTAGCTCTATACATTCCTACTGGCAAAGGCTTGCTGTATCAGCAAGCTTTTGCCAGTAGGTGGCACATTTCCATGTGCCAGCAGGCACATGGAAATTAAGCTATTTGAAACATGAACTTGCCTTCTGCATGGAGTCTCCAACTCCACCTTCAGGGAGGTTGTTGAGAATCCTTGGCACTGCTACTCTTGCCTTCTGCATTTTTTGGATGAGAAGTTCAACTGTCCCTGCGAAGATTGTGGGTAACGTGCCAAACCATAGCATTACTTTTGAAAATTAGAACAAGCAATCACGCACATCACATCGCCTCGCACTAGTGGAGAACATGAAAGCTTCTTATGTTCTGATTTCAAAACGTCTTAAGATGGAGTGACTCCATTTTTAGCACACCAGCTTACGGAGCCTTTACTCGACTAGCATAGGTGTCTCATAGCGAGTTCGTTTCACACGCACTGGCGCTGTTCGAGTTCTCTCCCAGAATGCATCGCACTCGCAGAGTGTTGCACGGAGAACTGGAATCAAACGAACTCGCCAGATGCACCGAGTGCAGAAAACCAAGTCCAGAAAACTGATGCTGTCGCCATCTATGTCATGGAAAAGGTACCAACCTCAAACCGAAAATAGTGTTTTTCTGTTCGGAGTCATGGGTGGAAATGCGAGAGTGCAGTCGCTACCAACGTTTATCTACAAACGTTGGTCGCTGCAACCTGTAGTTTATCATTTCGTCGTTTACCCTGAGACTGGGGGGTCTCAGGGTAAACGACGAAATGGTTGACTTCCACCAGCTAGCCTGTACTTTGACTCTTTTCTATAGTTTATATTTGCGATGACTTCAAGCAACTGGGCTGTCGTAAAGATGGTTACAGACGGCGTAAATTTCCGCAGCCAGCTGTCTACAAAGCGGCTGGTTGCGATCTCTTTATAGCCGCTTACACTGAAGAAAACTGATGATGCTGTCCGAGCAGAAGCTTGACCCATTTGAGCATGGTATCATACGTGAACCACTGAAAGGGTACGGCTTAAAAACTTGTCTCTTGGAATATCCAGCAAAACTTTTCGTGGGACTTTCGATTTCGATCATCATTACAGGTGAATCAGATATCAGCCGTGGTGAGGCGTCGAGAAAGAGCTTTCTCGAACAAAATACGACGGGGTACCTTAGCTTACGTAGGTAAATGTTAAACATTTGTCGACAAAACACGAGTTTTGTCGACAAATGTTAAATTTTTCACCCGCGCACGGATGGTGATAAACATATCGAGGGCCGCTGATGCGTCTGTTCTGAGCATTTCTTTACACACCGGTATATTTCAGCGTCTGTACGGCAACGGAGCGACTTAAAACCTGCAAATAAAGCACGGTTTGTCAGTTGCTTCCTTCATGAAGTAGCAGACGCTTACAATTCAAGCTCGCATTTGATTCCTTTGCCCGCGGGACCCGATTTCTATCAAAAAATCTACTTTTTTTTCCTTTCGGTTCCGCGACACATCGTAGCAGACGAGTCCTCGTCGTCTGCTCATCGCTCCTCGCCGGAGCGAGGCATGACGGGATTGCATTTTGGCGCACTCACGATTTCCTCGGTGCAGCGAGTCCATGCACGCGTGGGGTGTTGGCGCTGAAACGAACTCTTAAGCGCGAAACACACGTACGACGAAACCGTCCGATCCGACGTCCGACCGCGCAATACGACGGTCGGAGGCGAGGGTTTTCAACGCTCTCCGATGCTACGGAAACCCTCGCCCCCAAGGTCATTCCGGCAGTCCGCACGTCGGATCGGACGGTTTCGTCGTACATGTGTTTCGCGCTATAGAGTGCAACCACTCGCGGAGTGCCGGCTGAAACGAACCCGCTCCACGTTGCGAGTGGGCACGCGTGGGCACGAGTGCCGTGAAACGAACTCGCTATAAAACATTTCATGCGTGACGCTCATGGGTGGCGCTTCACCTTTGTTTTTGTTCCTCGAATGCAGCCTTCACACTAAAAAAGTACAGTACATGCATTCGTAACACCCGTTTTCAAATAGCCCGAATTACAGCTTTTGTGAAACCATGTGCCTTCACTGCGCAAGTACTTGAACGATGGAGGCATTTGTTAGAAGTAAGGCGCACTTGTTCGTGCCCGGCCGCCCTGCTCCACGTGCGTATTAGCTCACACAAAAATCTCCAGAACCGACGATTCCTGAGCATGGTATCTTAAAAAAGGTATCACACGAATACACATACCTCCAAGCATCTCCACCGTCGCTTCGTAGTAGCCTTCTTCCCCTCCTTTCTCAGAGATCCAGAACGCTTCAAGCTTTTGTTTTGGGTTGCAGTCTTGATCATCCCTAGGCCTAAACTTCTTTATCATCGAGATCGGCATAACCAGTCGGCCACCGTCGGTAAACTTTACAAATGCGTACATCGCCCAACGGACGCCCACAACACCCGCGACGCAAAAAAACCGAGCGTACGGGCGGTCGAGGTCCAGCCGTCCACCTCTAACGGTCGAGCAATGATGGGGACGCGGGCAAGCAACGATAAATCAATTATGGCGACGCAGACGGTCAAACGCAGGCACGCAAGAGACGACAGAAAGCGCGCGCAAGACAGGGACTGGGCTTGGCTAGGCTGCGCCCACTGGCTGCGCCTGTATGAATAGACAAATAAACAAAATTGACTTATTTTTATATTGGACGGTAGCTCGCGCCACCTAGGTTTTAAGAGACGAAAGCAGTTTTTTTTTGGCCTCTAACTTTTTATTTTGGTTTTGGTAAGTCTTGACATTTTGGCATCTTGCTGGAACTACGTTTTACTATACTCCGTTCCACCATCAGTCCAAGCGCAGTGGACGCCACCAGCTATTCCAGCCTATCCAGCGCCGGGAGAAAATCGCGTGACCTGCCGGTTGGGCAGAGCGGCGCAGGGAGCTCAAGGTCACATGACACTCTCTCTACGCGGGATTGGCTTCGATGGCTCCTAGCGTCCGCTGCGCTCGGACTGAAGGTTAAACGGAGTATAGTTCTATTTTATTTTTCCGGTGTAAGAAACCGGGTTCCGATTGCTCACAAACACCTAGAACGTAGTCAATCCAAGTCTCATTGACTATGGTCTCCATTATCCTTTCAACAGGTGGCGCCAAGTTCTTTGTCTGTTAAGTTTTAGCTGCAATGGAAAGCTCACCGGGTGCCAAGCGTCGGAAATGTTACTTGGCAGAGAGTGAGCCTTTTGTGATGCCTAGATCAACGCAATATTTTCACAGTACAAGGGATGCTCAGTACCCTGGAGACCCCCCTCACGACGTGCTCACCCCGTTAACTCGAGTTCCCCAAGCACTAAAATCCGCTGGGAATAATTCTGATGACGAGGACTGCCATTCCGACGAATCCGAATTGAGCACAGATGCCGAACGCGAGCGTTCGGAATCGTTAAATGCTAGCGACGAGAACTACGATGTTCAAGACGACGTCGTGAACTCTGGTGAGGACTATGGAGATGATGATGACGAGATGAATGGAAATGACCCTGTACCACAGCCCTTGCTCGAACACCTTCTGTCATCCTGTTTCAATCAGTTCGGGACGGAGACACTTCCCCATTCTACGACGACAAAAGCCGGCGCCATCGCCATGATAATGGCCCACGTCGTATCGCAGGGCATGACGTGGTCGGGCCTCGATTCTTTGCTCGTGCTCATCAATGCCCTGTTTGGAAGGCAAGTCGTGCCGCAAAGCAAATATGCTTTCCGCAAGCTTTGGTCAGCAACGACGCAAAACTTGGTTCGCCACTACTACCTTTGTGAGGGCTGTGGAGCAGTTCTGGAAGACGCAGAGACTGCAGCCAGCTGCTCAGTGTGCCAGCAAGGGATAGATCTGAAGGTGCTAAAAGAGAATGGATCCTACTTCGTAATGCTTGACATGACGAAGCAACTGTCCTTCGTTATTGAGAAGACCAAGGAGCTTCTTCACAACAACCTCCTGAAGCTTGCCATGGAACGTAGTACCTCATCAAGCGGAAGTGGTGTCACTGACATAACAACAGGTGAAGCCTATGATGCTCTGCGCAGAAAGACTGGGATGGGGGACAGTGATCTTTCTTTGACTTTTAACACTGACGGCAGTCCTCTCTTCGTGTCATCCAAAACGTCTGTTTGGCCTATTCAATTCACTGTGAATGAGCTCCCTCCAAGCATCCGCTTCAAGCACACCACACTAGCCGGACTTTGGTTCGGAAAAGGCCATCCAAACATGACTGCCTTCCTCGCAAAGTTTGTTGATCAAGTCAAAAGCATGACGCCCGTGATGTGGGAGCATAGCTCTGAGATGCACAGGTCCAGAGCTTATGTGCTCTGCTGCTGTGTCGACGCACCTGCGAGGGCAGCAGTTCAGAACATGGTACTTTTCAACGGCTCGTTTGGATGTCCCTGGTGCCTCATAAGTGGGGAACACCTGGAAGGTATGTATCGGTCTTCTTGCACGTGCACATTGCAGTTCAAACTAAACATTATGTTTTTCTGAGCCTACTGGGTGCAACCTCCTAATATATTTTCGTTTATTTTTATTCACAGGAAGCATGCGCTACGTGCCCAAGGAACCACCGGCTCCAAGAACATCTGAGCTTGTGGTCCGAGATATGCAGCTTTCCTTGAGATTGGGGATCACCATAAATAGAATCAAGGGTCCTTCTCCGCTAATGAATCTACCAGGTGTGGCTTTTTCCCTGAATGTCTAAAGAACAGGGTGAGATTATCCAAGGTTCAAGCGATCGAAGCAAACTGTTTCACACTGAGAACAGAAAGTATTAGTCACACAAAATCTTTGTGATTTTGATTCTGTTTTCGAATAGCACAATGCTCCGCACGTTGATCACTTAATTGTGCTAATCTCTTTGGGTTCCGACTGTACTCTGATATGTTACATTCTTACTTTCTGAGATTATGAACTACATACTTTTGTACTCTCAATGCACTGTTGATTTGCAAATGTTCAGTAGCAGATGCTCAGCGAAGATGACCACAGCCGTGCCCCCAATTTCTCCCCAAGGTCTGTTAGCTGATGTTACGACGGGCTACTTGGATGCGCTGTGAATTAATTTTCTATTTTAAGTTTGCAAGCCAATACTTATTTCAGGCTGCAACAGTGGAAAAATCGGTGATCAGTGGCGCCCAACTGAAAGATGCGAAGTACTTTGCACAAGCATACTGACACAAGCGTGACACAAGTATACTCACACGTAACACTGCTGAGCCACAAGTTTTGTGGTTGCTGTGTAATCTCAAGAGTAAGACAAGACTGTTCCCTTCCTTCCCTCCTTTGCAAAGCTTGGGGAAAAATTCATAGGGCCACGGCAGAGGCAGGGCTAGCATTCTGCCTTCCTATGCTTGTAAGAGTGCCACCTCCCCCCTAATTTTTTTTTTCTCATAAGCTTAGCCAACAGTGGTCTCTAAGAAAGATGCCGTTGAAACAGACAGTAGAGGCAGTACATACACGCAAATTTCTTCTGAAATTCACGTCCATGCTCATTTGTACGAAGCGCTAAGAAGAGCATTTTGTAATGGTTTTCGATGGTAAAACCTGTCAATATTCTCTGATCGGCAATCGACCGTTCAATAAAATTGTACTCTATTTCGGTTTCAGAGAAACCTTTTGGAACACCTAATTGATGTTTTGATTTTCCAATTCACAGAGTAGCTGACCAGCATACTTGCGGAGTTAATATACTAATATTTTTTCTTTCACCGAAAAAGCAGGAGGTACACTAAAAGATTCAATGTCATGAACTGTTACCAGCTATACTCTTGGAATTATTGAACTTGTGATTTGTCAGTTGCATGCTTTTTTGCAGTCCCTAGAGTTAGAAACTGAGAGACATGTAACATTTACTTTCAGGATTTGATCTTGTGGCCGGAGTGAGCGTCGAGTATATGCACGCCGTTCTTCAAGGAGCAGCAAAACAGTTTACAGAACTCCTGCTTTCTTCATCCAACTCTCAAAAACGGTTCTACATAGGTACGTCGTACAGTACCAAAATGTCTCATTTCCAGTTACAAGTTGGCGCATAAGTTGCTCTTTTCATAATTTGTGGCACCTCTTCGACCTATTTTTACCTTAATGGTGTTTACCAGGCCAATTCCTGACTTGAATCTTTACATACTAGTACTATTCGCGTTTCCTGCTCGTTACTTGCCCACTGAGCAGAAGCAGGGAGTTCTCCAGTGAGGGTCCCCCCTTGTTACTAGCTCCACAGTCCGGGCCAACCTAAAGATGTTGCAAACCTCCCAAGGTTCGAGTTCGAAAGTTTGAAGATATTGAATACTTTGAACCTTGCAACCTCGGACTTTCAGTCCGAGATCGCAAGGTACAAATTTTATGGGGTCTGGGTTTCGCACAGTCTCAAATTCATCTTTATGCTATTAATCATTTTTATCAGAATATCTTCTAGGTGTAACTCTATATATAGCAACATTTTCGTCCACTTTGAAGCTGACACAATAGCCATTAGTGGTTGCCAAGGTTTTGCCAAATCTCCAGATCTGGAAAATCAGAATTTTAGCTTAACCTTCAAGAAGATTAGGCATAGATTGGGCAAAATAGAATTGCCAGGCTGGTTGACCGATTTTGATTAGCTCTACAGCTGCTTGTCACATTTTTTAATATGTATCTAAAACTAAGTATATTTACAGATACATATAACAATCGCTAAGCAAAATGTTATCGATACAGGTGTCTTTGTTAGCTGCTCCAAATTTTCAAAAAAATAAAACATGAAATAGGGTAATGTGAGCCCTGAGGCAGTGTTAGTAGCCATGGTGGCTACTAGAAAAAAAGGCGAAATTAGGTAACAATTGTTAGCGACTAACTCAAATGTTATATTAACTTTTCAGTTTTTACTTGAGTGCACCTAATATGTCTAGAGGATGTAGGCTTGACCTCAATATGGTCTAACGGTGCCATTAAATTTTGATTAAAGAATTTGTGGTAGGCACTATGGGGTCGAGAAATGTCACGGTACTGAGCATCGGACTGAAACAAAGCGGACAATCGCACCGGTAATGTCATCGCTTTGCATGACACTGCTGACGTCCCCTGTGGCGGGGCACGTGAATCGACGTTATTGCAGCCGGCTTCACTTAAACAAGCCAAGCCGGCTGCGATAGCTTCAACCCACGTGCCCGCACCGCAGCTGACATCAGCAGTGTGACACAAAGCAATGAAGTCACCGGCGCTTTTGCTCTCTTAGTTTCAACTTGGCACCGTGTACCAGGGTAACATTTCTCGGCCCTGTAGCGTTCACAAATTTTTAACGAGAATTTGACGGCACGGCTAAACCATTATAAGGTCAAGCTTAGTTCATTAGCTAACTAATTACCCAAATTTGCCTTTTTTCTAGTGGCCACCATGCCCCGGGCCCAATTTACCCTACCTCCCATTTTCTTTTTTTTTAAAATTTTGTTGCAGCTAATAAAAATATTACGTATATAGTAATGGTAACAGTGTCATTTTAGCATGTTTATCTAGAAAACAACGTTGATTTTCTTCAAAATGGTCACGGCATTCAATTTTAGTTCGTGTTTTGCAAAATCATAGCATGGCTGCCCATCTTTGATGGCCAGAGTGCATCCAATATATGCTTTATGTTATGTCCACTGTATTTTGCTGATTGTCACTCTTTGTACTTGCACGGCGCACTGCACATGCTTGATCTATGGCTTTTGAGACCACCCACAACCACATTTGCAGAAGCAGACAAACATACAGTGCTGTCACCACTTGTTAACATGTAGCGTAAGCTTCTACTTCGCTGTGAAATGGACTTTCTGTACCACGTCGCTTTGGCCATGCCGAAACCAGATCAAACATCGAGCTGACCTGTTGTCTGATATGTGCTTGTTCCTATGTTCGCATAGTCTGCATGCATGAACAGATAGGTACAATTTTTTTCCAAAGCTTAGCCCAATCAAAACAGGTAAAACTGATTTCATTACAGCCTGGCGTTGGAGAAATTCGACTGACCTTCGAGGTTCATTGAACTTTTCAAATTGAAGAGTTTGAAAATTGTCATATTTTTTAGCGTAATGAATTTAAATGTTAGGAAGATTGATTCTCAAATTTCTCAAACCTCTTTAAACCTCAGGGTTTGACTTTTCACTTTTGAACCTCGGGTTTGAGCCTCAAAATTCTGGGGAGGCGAACTTTCATGAATACATTTTCGAGTGGTTGTACTTTGTACACAGCCTCATATATGGTTATTAAAGCAAGATAAATTACTCATGTGCCCAGTCACTTATGTTGCTTACAGGAGCACCATCCTGCGTGGCACGGGTCAACAGCCGCCTCCTCCAGATCAAGCCACCACACTGTGTGACAAGGCTGCCTCGTTCACTCAACGAGCGCAGTTTCTGGAAAGCGTCAGAGTGGAGACTCTGGCTTCTGTTTTACGCTCTTCCTTGCCTCGTGGACATTCTGCCTCTGGAGTATTGGAAACATCTCTCCAAGCTCTCGCAAGCAATACACATCTTGCTACGTGAGACCATCACAGCCGACGAGATCAAGCGTGCAGGTAAGCTTCATACTTTTTTTTCTCCTATTTGCCTCATAAAGGTCTTTTTTTTATACCGTATGACAGTCTCATGGGAGTGTCAAGATCTACCCGCATTGATTAGACAGAATGTTGTGTGTAAAGTCTCAGAGCATGCAAATCAGGTAACTGTGGTAGGAAATCACACCCAAAAATCATCCAATGAGCTGCACGGCATTTGAAATTTCAGTTAATGTTATGCATTCATTTTATAGTCTGAGATTATATCCTGTGCATGCTTCTTTTTTTGTTTTCAGAAAATCTGCTGATCGACTTTGTTGGTCGCTGTGAGGCCTTGTATGGGGTGGCTTCGCTTACGTTCAACGTGCACCAGCTCCTCCACCTGCCAAACTCCGTGCGTCAGTTGGGACCACTTTGGGCGCAATCCGCATTTGTTTTCGAGGGAGGAAACGGAAAGTTGGTGAAGCTGGTCTCTGCAGCTAGAGGACTTCCGGATCAAATCGTAGAGCGAGTCGTAATGACGCAGCAGCTTGAATGCCTTCTGGCAGATAGCAACGTGGCAATCACTGCCAATGAGCGGAGTGTGTGTGAAAGATTTCTTGATTATTCACACATCCAGAATGCCTGCTATGTTGATGAAGCATGCTTGCTAGGACGTGAAAAAGCTGCCATTCTAACAGCTATCGAGGAACGTGCGCTAGAGGTCTACGGTGGGACAGGCACAGTTGGCAGCGCTTTGGAATACCAGCGTTTTGTGTACAAGGGGCAGGTGTTCCATAGCACCGCATACACAAGAGCTTCAAAGAGTGACACCACTGTAGTGTCAACTGCTGATGGGGAGTATTTCAGAATTAAGATAATTCTCCATGTTGCTGGTCTCGGGTGCACGCTCCTTTGCAGACGGCTGGTGTTACGGGAGACACCACTCTTTCCTGAGCATATAAAGGAATGTTTTCCTTCGCAGGTAGACATCTGTAAGGTGCTGAAACCCGAGGACATTAAGGCCAACTGCCTTTTCATGGTGTTTCCGGCTGACAGCAAGTGCTTTGTGTGTGACATGCCGAACAAAATTGAGAGGGACTAAAGTTCTTTAACATGTATACAGGGCTTTTTTTTCCTCATTCTTTACAGAATTTAAAAAAGCGTGTGTTGGGTACATAGATTCCGTCTTCTCTGTGTACTTCTGGGGCTCGGCAGACATTAGATGAGTGGATAAACGTCACAATATTTTGACTAATTAATCAAAATGTGTTGATTGATGTTTTAATTAACAGTTTAATGGCCACATACACTATCAGTTTTAAAGAGCGCAATGTCTATCTGCCATTTAAGTGATGCGACAGCTCTCTATGCTGTAGATGAGCAATTTAGCCAGTGCAGTGTAACCGCTAGACTCGGGTCTTTAATGTGCATCATGCAATAGTAATACACAAACATGTGCCAGCACGATGCTCATCCAGATCGAAATGGGTAGGGGTTGTGGATAGAACCGAAGAATATTACCGCTTGCATGTGATCGCACATACCTCATTACTTTTCTCTTTCAAACTTAAAATGCATTTGGTGGTGCATGTTTGTGCACTTTTTGGCTTGAGTTTGCTGTGCTGCGCTTGAGCAGACCTCTAAAGAGGGTAATACCTTCTTTTGGGTAATGATGCAGAGTCGTTGCATTTCATGCTTTGTCATTGTTGAACTTCACTGTCATCAACCATGTTCTATTTATGTCCTTTGCTGCTTGTTTTAGATGCTATATTCTGTCAAAATGGTTTTATTGTGTAAAGCATTGCATATTATCAAATGTACTAAAGTGGAAAGAAAAATAAAGCACTGCTGCCTGATTGCAATAAGGGTTAAAGACCACTACCGGGTGGTCTGTGTGTCGGGCCCAGACTTAAATAGACCTAAAATTCGGATTTCTGAAGTACAACACTGTAATTTACCATACAAGTTCAGCTAGGTGGTGGAAATTTTATATGTGATAATATTGATGAAACTTGCTCGAGTCAAAAGTTACAAATAAAAACATAAAAAGTTGCATGAGCCGACATGTGGTTAAGCCTTTTCCTCTCAAAGCTAGAAAACGTTCTGGTCCACTGGAATGTTTTATGAACAAAAACGGGGAACACCAGTAAGATGAGAGCTTTTTCTTTCCCTTGCACTTTTTGTTAAATAAAACGTTTTAATGGCCTACGAGGATGCTTTTTTGGTTTCGGAATGAGTATTCTTGTGTATTCCTTCGTAACTTTTGACTGAGCCAAGTATTTTTTATCACATCACTAATGAAATCCACGACCTTGCGAAACTAAGGTAGTAAAGTACAGTGCCATAGTTTACAGATCTGATTTTTGCTATAGGTCTCGGACCGACATATGCTGTTATATGAAAGTATTGACGTCGGGTATCTCAAAGGATGGTAATTGACTGAGTGATTTATTTGCACTTAAATTGGTCCGTACACGGCGGTCTGCCAAGCAAAGCAGATAGGCAAAAACCCTTACGCGTGTGTCTCTGCCAGCCTGCTGCTGTGTCCGTTGGGAATAATACTACCCAGCTTTAGAATTAAGCATTAAAATTATGATGGCGGTGATGATGGAGCTGGTGGTGATGACGATGATGTTGCTGGTGGCGGTGGCAATGGTGATGATTCAAGAGGAGAGGGTGACGGAGTGAAGATCATGATGTCTGCAGATGCGAAGGCATTCGTCTCGCAAATACCTTGCAAAGTTCCCGGGATTCATCGTGTGATGTGGGCAGAGGGCTACGAGAAGCTAATGGGATGGTCAAAAAGTCTCTAATGGCGGCGGGCAGTAGGGATTCGCTGTGACGAACAGTCCTGCCTCGAAGAAGTTCGAGCTGACCTGATCTTCTACCGAGACGCACGGCGGCCGATAGGCGAGTCCCCGAAAGAGATTCATTGAGCAATCGGCACAGCACGCAGACTCGAGAAATCTTTCGTCTCTGATCGAGGGGCCGCCAGCCAAGTTTTCTGAGCCGTGCGTGGTACGGCACGTCAGTCGTGCCAGGGACCAGGCGCAAATTTTGCGGGTTGCACGGCGCTGCACGCTCTACAGTCTCTCAATTAGATGTTGTTGAGGGGGAGACCAAACTGCATGCAGAGCAGTATTCCAATGAAGGCAGGACTAAGGATGTATATTGTGCCTGCAGGACCGCTGGCCCACCTGGCCTTGCGACGCGGGTGATGAGGCCAAGCGTCCTGCAAGACTGCGCGATAATGCCGGCAATATGTGCGGAAAAATCCAAGTTTTGGGAAAACGTGACACCTAAGATAGGCAGGTGGTCTGATGTGCGCAGTGGAGTGCCTGCTACAGTATATACAAGGCAATTGTCTGTTTTTTGCAGTTTGAGAAACGTATCACGGAACTCTTGGATGCGCTCAGGCTTAGGTGTTGTCTCGAGATCCATCTCTCTACATCTTCTAGATGGTTTTGCAAGTGACGTGCGTCAGACTGGGACGAAATTGTCATCGCGATTGATGTATCGTCTGCGTATTGCACTAGGATACACTTGTCATTGCGTGGCATGTCGTTCACGAATATGAGAAAGAGCGTCGGAGCGAGGACAGAGCTTTGTGGCACTCCTGATGACATGACCCTCTCTGTAGAGCGTGCCCCACAGTACACAACTTGTTGGCTGCGATTCTGCAGAAAGCTTGATATCCAGGTGAATAGGAAATCGTGTATGCCTGCGTGCGTAAGCTTCTCAAGCAGGAGGTTAATGTCGAGCATATCAAATGCATTGCTTAGGTCAAGTTGGATAAGATCTCTCATGGTTCGATTATCCATGTGATCACTGATAAAATGGGTAATAGTTGCCAGTGCTGATTCGCAGCTGCGACCTCTTCGAAAGCCATTCTGACTGTCGGAGAGATAGCCGGATTCTTCAACGTGGTTGAGAAGCTGGCTGTTAACTATCCTTTCAAATGTTCGACAGACAATCGAGGTGATTGACACAGGACGGTAATGTTTTGGTTCATTCGTCGGCTTCCTTTTCCCTTGTGTAGCGGAGTGACCAAAGCTCATTGCCACGTTCCTGGCACAGTACTACTGTCGAACAGCCTTTGCAGAATCTGGCAGGTGGTCGGCAGCATTAGCGGACAGAGCCTTTTGAACCACGTCGGCGTGGTTCAAAGTTCAAAGAAAGTAATGCCATTGTGAAATTGCTTTCTAAAAGTAGCCGCCTCGGTGGCTCCGAGGCGAGAGCGTCGGCCTACGGATCCCCATGTGGCGGGTTCGAATCCCGGCCGAGGTGCCCGCAATCTGACGGAGGCTTATTGTGGAGAAGACGCCGTGTAACCGAGCTTTCGGTTGCACGTCAAAAGATCCCCAGGTGGTCGAAATTAATCCTCAGTCCTCCGCTGGGGCGTGCCAGATGCCCGTCGTTGGTTTGGCACGTAAAACCCCCAAATTTTTGACTTTCTAAAAGTAATGTAAATTGCAATGAATTACTTTTTGTCCAGTAGTTCTAACTGTAATTACCTTATTTCGGACAAAGGTATAGTTTTGCTTGTTTAGACCACAGCTCTGGGAAGCTGGAGCAAAAGGCGGCAAACGTTGTAACTATAATTAAATTACATTTATGAAGTAATTTACCAAAGTGTGCTGCTAGGCAGATTATAAAACAACCTTTCTTCGGTATATATACACGATTTTGAATAGTTCAACTGCCTGTTAGAGGAGCTCGATTTCCAATTTGAACAGTTTGACTACCAGTTTGAGCAGTTAGCTACCAGTTTGATCAGTTCCACCACAATGCTCTGCTACAAGTTTGAAAAACAGTTTGATTATCAGTGTAACCAGTTCAGTCGCCATTTTGAACAGTTTGAATACCAGTAGGACCAGTTCTGCTACCACTTTCACCTGTCTAGCACTCAGTTTAGCCTGTTTGGCAAGTTCAGCTGCCTGTTTCCCCAGTTTGGCAAGTTTTGCTTCCCATTTGGCAAGTTCCGCTGCCCGTTTTGCAATTTTGCTTCCTTTTTGGCAAGTTTAGCAGCCTGTTTGGCCAGTTTTGTTTCCTGTTTAGCCAGTTCGGGAACCTGTTTGGCAGGTTTGGCTGCCTGTTTGGCAAGTTTGTCTGCATGGTTGGCAAGTCTGGCTGCCTGTTTGGCAGGTTAAGGTGCCAATTTGGCTTGTTAATGTTCCAATTCGGCCAGTTTGTTTTCTTATATCGCCAGTTTAATCAGTTCGATTTCCATTTTGCCCAGTTCAAATTCGGGTTTGCCGGGTTGAGAATCATACTGTTTTTTTCAATAGGGGTGGTGCACATGGAAAAATAGAAAAAGTGTTACTCCGCGCGTTTCGTGGACGAGTGGTAGAAGGCGCTGCTCTGGTGATATTGACGTCTCGGTGGCCGTGGTTCGAACCCATTTTAAGCGCGAATTTTTTTGGTTTTTTTTTTTTTTTTTTCTTTTTTAGACATACTTTTCGTGCAAGATTGTGCGCATTGACGAAGTGCATATTTCAGTTCCTCCTCCTTGATTTTTATTTATAAGTCGCCGAGAGGCCAGATTTCTACCATCTGGTCTGCCGCTTTGCAAGTGTTATTTGCCTCCAGCACCGAGTTATATTTTTCTTTCGTGCAGCGTGGAACGAGGAATCGCCCTGATAGCGGCCTTGTCCCAAAATTTATAATCAGGCGTTAATCGACAATAGTTGTGGCCTGTGCAGTTTATTTTGAAATAGCTGTCAAGGGTAGGAATCTTCCTCTCGGAGCACCTGCGATGCACCTTCAGGCGAATGGCGTTCTGTGTGAACTCGTCATGCTTGACGGTCCCCGTGCTCGAAACTTACACGTTGCGAGGTCTTTGCTTCGGGGACGCCACCTTGCCAGATAGGCACTGCGAATTGCACTTCGCGACAGTACAGGGCACACTCCAGTGTCGTTACTGGCCGTCTCCAGGACTTCATGACCGAATTCTCCGGGGAATGTGTTCTTATACTCCCGTACACATTGGCGATCATCTGCTTGCACTCTTTCAAGATTTTCGCACAACGAATCTTCGAAAACAGCCGAGCAGGAGAGGTACTTGAGCTTGCTGCGTAAGACGCCATCTTCTCAAAACCAGCCAGTGCCACACAACCCGAAAACCCACAGCGGCTGCCACACGGATGAACACGAAAACATTTTAAGGTGGTTTACGTTATCTTTTCCTTTTTCTTGAAAAACATTTGTGCTCCGTTGAAATCATAACGCCACTATCAGTTACTAGCCCCGAGGAAGCACATTTTCCGACTTTTTAAATTTTTTTTGCAGGGGACGCACTATCTTATAGGGCGAACTTAGGCACGGTCAGCAATGCAAACCGGTGCGCCAGCTTTGACTGCGTTGCACTCTATGTATGAAACAGAGTATAGGATCGCTTCAGACAGGGCAACCTTTCCAGCAATTTTGGGGCTGCTGGCGGGTTGTTTCCTAGCGTTCCCTAGATCGACAGGAATTGCTGATATCGGGTCCGGCTCGAAGTGGACGAGCAACTCTGACTACTGGGAGATGTTTGAAGCGGCAGCAGCCAATCAGGAATGCAATATTTTCACGTGACACCCCTGTGGTCGTGATGATGAGAACTGAGGACTTAGTTCTGGTGTGAAATGGATCATTTTTATAAATAAACCGTTTCAAAAAGATGAGTTAGTATTCTCAGCGCAATTTAAAGATATAAAAACATGTTTTAGGATATAACTGTGCGTCTAAATGCTGTAAGAAAAATAAAATTTCATGATGATGATGGCAAGTCGTAGCAATTTGGTTGCTGCATGTGAACGCGGGCGGCCCGTGTTGCTGGTGCTGCGACATGAAGTTGCTGGGCGAAATTTTTCGTCTGAAGCGGGCTTTAGGGAACTGAATTCAAGGGCCGTGGAGCTGTGGGTGCAAGCCCACCTGGAACCATTTTTTTTTCTTTTTTGCCTTTTTTAGTATTTAAATATATATTAAACATTAATATATATTAAACATATATATATATATATATATATATATATATATGTATACATATATACGTTTTTTAAGTTTTCACATATAGATGCATAATTTACGCACTAATTCATTTTCAGAAGCGCTTTTATTCACACTCTGTGGCTTTCTAGTGCTTGCAATAGCTTCTCGGTGAGCTAATGCCAGCTCTGCAAAGGGAGAGGGATCTTGCCACGCTTTGCAGGCTGTAAAGCTGTGGCTTGCACAGCTTTCGTGTGTCACACCTCGCTCACTGGCTCCATCGCGAAGCATAGGTGCTGCATGAGTAGCGCCACACCGTAAGCCCATATACGGTCAGGTGACAAACCTGGGACCATTTGTCACTGCACTCACCTATGGTATGGTGGCATGGTCGGGGCATGAAGCAGGGGTACAGCTTGGAAATGCTGATCTTCATGACATTTTAAACACATTTTTCATTACTTTTGTGTCGAGTTGTCAGCATTCTAAAGGTGAGAAAGCAAGCAGCAGCGACAGCAAGAAAAGAAAAATTTAAGACCGCTTCCACCAAGAATCAATTACGAGCACTAGAAAAGCATGGAGTGTAATTAAAACGCTTATAAAGGTGAATTAGCCTATAAATTAAGTAATTGTGCCTCAAAAATACAAAAGAAAACAATGTAAATATAGTTATAAGGATAAAAATATACACCAGGAGGACTTAAACCAAAACCACAGTCTGTAAGTCTGAAATTTGACACCTTAAACCACTTGGCCACCACCCAATTTTATTTCCAGGTCGTTCATCGAGGTATATGAATTGTGTTTGCAGCTGTCGGCTGCAAGAGAGATTGCCTTATTTTCATTTACTTTACTATTCCCACCAAATATGACAAGTGATAAAGAATAGAACCTCATTTGGTTGGCCGAGGCACTGTGCTTGCATCAAGGCAAAGTAGCCCGTCTTGCTGGGTTCATATTTTGTTTCATCACCTGTTTAGGATTCTGTTGTCGCTCATCAAAAGAAGAAAAAAAAACTGACTAATTCTGACTTATTCTGGTGTGCAGGTACCCTTGGCAGTAAACTCTGCTAAATGGGGCAAAATATAGATACTTTTTTTAGCAAATATGCATCGTTTTAGCAAAATGAGCTACACTATTTGACTAATGTGAAACAGAACGAGCCTCTCCACTTAAATCTTTTTTTTCATCTCTCGCAGACACTATTTACTGCTTTTTGTGGTTTGTTTCAGACTTTTGTATTCTGTCCGGGCAAAGCATCTGTGTAACACTAAGACCGGGTTCCTTAGGATATCTACAGGTATTCTTCGCAGCAAATGGCTTCCAATCAGGAACACGAGTTTGTTCTCGGCCACCGAGAGCAAGTATTTTCAAGGTGAGCTATTACCCGCCTATATGAGTTTTGTATTTCATTCCTCTTGAATACCATAACCTATGTGTAGTGGTCTTGCATTAGTATTTTGTTGTCTCTCTTCTGCAAAAAACACCCAAGTTTGACTAAGACCGGGTTCTTTCTTATACATGCAGGTCTTGGTGGCAAGCACCAGCCAATCAAGGCCAGAAGTTTGCTCTTTGCCGCGCATGGCAAGTGTTTTCAAGGTGAGTGATTGACGCCTATCTGAGTTGTGCGTTTCATTCCTCACAGACACTCTATGTCCTGTCTTTATAGTGGTTTTGTGTCAGGCTTTTGTGTCTCTGTCCGGTCAAAGCATCTGTGTTAGACTAAGACTCGGTTCTTTAGGATATCTGCTGGTATTCTTTGCAGCAAATGGCTCCCAATCAGGAACACGTGTTTGTTCTCGGCCACTAAGAGCAAGTATTTTTAAGGTGAGCTATTGCCCACCTATATCAGTTTTGTGTTTCATTCCTTTTGGATGTCATTTCTTATGTGTAGTGGTCTTGCACTAGTATTTTGTTGTCTTTCTTCAGCAAAAGCACCCAAGTTTAATTAAGACCGGGTTCTTTCTTATACATGCAGGTCTTGGTGGCAAGAACAAGCCAATCAAGGCCAGAAGTTTGTTTTTTGCCGCGCCTGGCAAGTGTTTTCAAGGTGAGTTGTGACGTCGTCCGGGGTGATGGTTGGAGACGCCGGCGCGGCGCGAGCAAGTTCGGACGCGCGCGGTTGGGGGTGACACATGGGAGCGGGGAAGGCACGGACAGGAAATGGACAGAGGGGGCCAGGGAAAACTGGAAACAGATGAGGGACGGGGAGAGAGGGAGGCGAGCCAGGCGGAACGTGGGAAAAGAGGACGGTCTTGGAGGGAAGCGAGTCGAAGGCGGAGGACGGGTTTTTGGGATGCAGGCAGCGACGAACAAGTGAAAGTGATCGCGACGTGCGCGGTGAAACGTGAGAGCCAGCGCAAGAGCACAAGAGGACGGCGTGCATCGACGGACATCCGAGCAAGCCCGATTCGCCGCATCCTGAGCCTCCTCGGTTCAACCTGCCCGTCGAACCAGAGCCACGTTGATGACCGGTCCTTCCAAGTCCCTTCTCCCAAGGAACCCCTGCGACGGGACACCCAGAACACTCCGGGCGAGAGGTGAGCAACAGGCGGCCCCAGCACGGATATTAACATTAAGATTATTCTGTTGAGAGACTAAATATCGTCTTCTCGCTTCTCTTCTCCTCAGCGTGGACCCACCACAAAGTATTTGTGCTACCCCTACTGGGGTCGTCACAGAGTGGTTGATGTCTATCTGAGTTGTTTGTTTCATTCCTCACAGACACTCTATTTCCTGTCTGTATACTGGTCTTGTTTCAGGCTTTTGTGTCTCTGTCCGGCCAAAGCATCTGTGTTAGACTATTCTTTAGGATATGTGCAGCAATTCTTGGCAGCAAGTGGCTGCCAATCAGGAAGACGAGTTTGTTCTCGGCCACCAAAAGCAAGTATTTTCAAGGCGAGCTATTGCCCGCCTATATGAGTTTCAGCATTCATCAAGGAGCGCTAAATCAAAGCCCGGGGGTTGGCCATTGCAAAAATGTTGACTCGGAAGCGCATAGGGAGGAAGCTTTATAAAATTATCCACCTGCTTCTACAAGACAGACCAAAACTAAAAATGTGAATTCCATTTGAAAAAAAAAAAAACATTGTCAGCCCGAATTAACTCGGGGGCGGCACGGAGCAAACAAGCCACGGTACGAGTATGCTTGGTTCAGGCGTTTGTAGGCGTGGTAGATGACTCTGTGTTTTCTAAAAAAATATTTTGTTTTCTAAAAGTGTGGTGGTCTACTATTTAGGGATGGGCATTCAGTCGGGATGTTAAGGTAAAAATTTCATCCACATGCCGGGATTCATGTGCCTTGTCCCCCTAGCGAGGGGGACAAGGCCTTCAATATTTTAGGTTCGCAAAAGGGGTGCGTCAGTATTGACGTCTCATTTTACATCATGCGTCTCAATTTAAAACGCACTATAAATGACATGCCTGAGATTCGTTTGGGTGTGCTTCCTCTCAGCAAGTATATGGTTCTGTCTCAAAAAGGTCTAATCTGATGTTGACCGCTCCTCAGGTCTCCACCGCCGATTCATCAGGACGGGACCCAACCGGGACACTAGGGAGGAACGGCTTAAGCAAGGAAGGCTACATATACGACAGCTTCTTGCGGACAAGAAACGAAAATAGATAGACGGTGGATGTTTCATTTGCTATGCCTTTTGGCATGCACATTCTGTTTCTTATGGTTGAAGATTCCTGCAGAGCTCAATTTCAACTATTGTAAAAAACCGAGCATGCGCTCAGATCGCAGAAGCGCCTACCCTCTGATTCGAAACGATCCGCAAATAAGCAAAGGGCATACCAGACACCCATACACTTGCTTTGAGCCATGCTCGAAATATTAAAAGAGCACATCAAGCGCCAGGTGCTTTGGCGTCTTTGCCACAATGGCGCCGGTTGCAGAGCTGACAGACCCGTGACTGGCACAAGCCATGGCATGGCCTTTGGGAACCAGGGAATCGAGATTTAAAAAGTAGCACAGAAATTGGAGGCGGGTGGTGAAGGTGGGCAGAGTTAACAGAAAACAAGGATGAAGGAAGTTCGTCGCATGAGGCATCTATGTCCCGTGCATATAATTTTGAGTGTGCTGTAGTTGGCTACTCAAAAAAATTGTTACTTGGACGTAACTAATCGCAAATCTCTTGCAGTTTCCAGGGCCCACAAGCCAGCAGGCGCCAGTTCATTCTTGTTCAAAGGTGAGGATTCTAGATTTTCTAGATTGCTCTGAAGCAGCAATACTGAAGCCAGACAAGCGGTACGGCATATTTAATTGACGGAGCCCAGAACGACTGGGGACGCTTTCACTGAAGCTTGTTTTGCTGCAATACACGCTTGTATTGCAGCAAAACAAGCTTCATTGAAAGCGTCCCCAGTCGTTCTGAGCTCCGTCAATTAAATATGCCGTATCGCCTGTCTGTCTGGCTTTAGTGTTGCTGTAGGCGACAAAACATGTGCCAAGTTTTGTCACAAGAGGCATATTATGTCACGCACATGTAATTTTGATTTTATCCGGCTTAGTGTGCTGTAGGTGGCTGGTCAAAGAAATTGGTACTTGGACGCAACTAATCGCAAATCTTTCTGGCAGTTTCCAAGGCCTAAGAGCCAGCAGGTCCCAGTTTGCTTTTCCTCAGAGGTGAGAATCCCAGATTCCCGAAGCAGGAATACTGAAGCCAGACGACCGGTTCAGCATGTTTAATTGACGAAGCTCAGAACGACTGGGGGCTCCTTCATTGAAGCTTATTTTTCTGTAATACACGCGAGCGCAATTGACGTATGCCTAGTTACGTCGCAAGAGGTTATCTATGTCCCGCGCATGTAATTTTTTTAATCTTTCCGACTTAGTGTACTTGAAGCTGACAGCGCAGGAAAAATCGAACTCACACCAGACACTCAGGAAGACAAGCACACGCGCTGAACTTACAACTCTTGTGTATTCGACTGCTCCATTTTTCCCTTTAGCATCTGGGTTGACTTTTCAGAACGTGATAAGTAGAAGAAGAAGCACGAAATACAAAGGAAAATTCTAAAGAGAAGGCAAAAGAACAGTAAAAGACAAGACAAATGCAGAAACGGAAAAAAATATCTATACGAAACACATTTACAAATCGTCCCTCTCCCTCATCGCTATCATTTAGATAGAAATTGCAGCTCTTTGGTCGACAGCGCTATTGAAAGACTACTTACACACTTGTCCTTCAGCTGTGCTATCCTTTCCGCTTCCATTATTTCTCTAGTCAATGCGTCTCTAGTCCTACCTATTACAGAACAATTTTCAAAATGTGCTATACAGCCACAATCGCGACAATGGATTCCCAAGTGTCCAGCTACGACTCGGTGGGTGTTATAAAAATGCTCTCTTAAACGATCATTCAAACACGTTCCAGTCTGGCCTACATACTCTCTAACACCTGAGGGGGGGACAAAATATACAACTCCTTCAGTACAGTTTACAAAGCTCTTTTGGTGCTTTTTCGAACAACCAACTTCCCGGTCTGCCGATCCGTTTACCTTTCGGCACAGGCTTAGAAGCTTATTTGGTGCTGAAAAAGCAACATTAATGTTAATGCAGTTACCTATCTTTTTTAGACCGTGCGAAACTTTATGTATATATGGAACAACGGCCGTCCTTTTCTTTTCTGTATTGCTTTTAGGTCGTTCACCCCATCTTATTCTCTTTAATAAATCCTCTGCCACGGCTGTAAGTAATGTACTAGGATATCCTGTTGACTTTAACCTGGCGATTTAAGCATCAAAGCTAACCTTAATTGAATGAATACATGACTTATTGCTTTTCGGACCGCGTCAGGATTTTTGCAAGGTGGTTTCCTTGAACTGCTCACCGTATATATTAAATCTATGTTTGCGTGTTGGGAGGGTAACACCGTTCTCCAAAAAGCAGGGGTATGCATTGGTTCATGCATAGTACCAGTTTTGAGTAACCTTTATCTCGCGCATCGGGACCGGATCCTTTCACGTAGCTTAGATGCTTCTTCTGTTGTGAAGGTGTTTCGCTTTGTAGATGATTTTTTTATTGTGCTAGATTGTGCAGCTAAGGACTTTCAAATATTAGTCTCTAATGTTCTTTCCTGTTGTAAATTCTGTATAGATCCACCAGAAATCACTCATGGGCTCTCCACAAAAGGTTCCTTACGGTTCTTGGACCTCAGATTAATTTTTTCAGAGCATCATGTATGTTGGTCATACAAACCGAGAGGGAAGAAACCTCTTAATTTTCAGTCAGCACACTCCAAGCTTGTTAAGCGAGGCATTGTTAAATTATGTCTCACCAGTGTGCTTAATAAGTCTTGTATTCATTCACTTAAGGTTTTCTTTGATGCTCAAATCGCCAGGTTAAAGTCAACAGGATATCCTAGTGCATTACTTACAGCCGTTGCAGAGGATTTATTAAAGAGAATAAGATGGGGTGAACGACCTAAACGCAATACAGAAAAGAAAAGGACGGCAATTGTTCCATATATACATAAAGTTTCGCACGGTCTAAAAAAGATAGGTAACTGCATTAACATTAATGTTGCTTTTTCAGCACCAAATAAGCTTCTAAGCCTGTGCAGGAAGGTAAACGACGGCACACCGGGAAGTTGGTTGTTTGAAAAAGCACCAAAAGAGCTTTGCAAATTGTACTGAAGGAGTCGTATATTCTGTCCCACTTTCATGTGGTAGAGAGTATGTAGGCTAGACTGGAAGGTGTTTGAATGATCGTTTAAGAGAGCATTTTTATAACACCCACCGAGTCGTAGCTGGACACTTGGGAATCCATTGGTGCGATTGTGGCTGTATAGCACATTTTGAAAATTGTTCTGTAATAGGTAGGAGTAGAGACGCATTGACTAGAGAAATAATGGAAGCGGAAAGGATAGCACAGCTGAAGGACAAGTCTATAAGTAGTCCTTCTATAGCGCTGTCGACCAAAGAGCTCCAATTTCTATCTAAATGACAGCGATGAGGGAGAGGGACGATTTGAAAAAGTGTTTCGTTTAGATATTTTTTCCATTTCTTCATTTGTCTTCTCTTTTACTGTTCTTTTGCCTTCTCTTTAGAATTTTCCTTTGTATTTCGTGCTACTTCTTCTACTTATCACGTTCTGAAAAGTCAACCCAGACGTTGAAGAGAAAAATGAAGCCGTCGAATACACAAGAGTTGTAAGTTCAGCGCGTGTGCTTGTCTTCCTGAGTGTCTGGTGTGAGATTAATTTTGCTGCGCTGTCACCGCCAAGTATGGTTCACCAACTCGCCCAAGCTTCCATCCTATCGACTTAGTGTACTTTACGGGGCTACTCAATGTAATTGTTACTTGAACGCAACTAATCGCAAATCTCTCTCCCAGTGTGTCCCAGTTTCCACGGCCTACAAGCAAGCAAGCACCAGTTCGTTTTTCCTCAAAGGTGAGCATTCCAGATACTTTAATTAGGTGCACGGTGTAAGATAATACTCTTCAGGTGAGGACAACGCGCTCTTGGCCACGGCCCAATGACGTTCGCTCTTCACACTCTCTCACTTTGGTTTCAAGCAACGCCAGCAGGTGACTCGTCGACCCGTGGGCACGTTCAAGACGGCTCGTGCCGCCTTATGTACCACACGCGCAGAGCTCCAGCGAGGTTGTCACACGTGCAGAAAGACCATGGTGTACCGGGGTGTCATGACAACGAGATAATGTTTTTTTGCTTTCACACAGTTCCGCCGTTTGGCCGCCGGTGACACTGTCAGTCGCGGGCACGGTGGCAGCCGAATGATGCAGTCTTTCGGATGCCCGTCGAACGAACACTATTTGATTCCTCGCGCCGCGCGTTCAGCCCCGGCGTGTCCTCACCTAAATAGTGTATCTTTCACCGTGGTTAGGTGCAAAGCAGGAACTGCGAAGCCAGACGAGCGGATAGGTGTATTTAATTGACCGAGCTCAGAATGACCGTGGCAGTGGAATGGAAGCTTATCTTTCCGCAATCAAACACAGACAAAATTTTGAATCTATCCAGCTTAGTGAAGGATTGCTACTTGTTGCAAACTAATCACAAATTTTTATTTTGCAGCTTCTATATGGCTTCAGCTAGCAGGGGCTGTTTTCATTGAAAGGTGAGGATTTCACGTTCTGTTTTCAAACAGCAAGTTTTTGAATGAGGGTCCTAAACAATGAACTGTCTTTTGCAGTAAATGCCAGATCCTCCAGTTCAGGAATATGTTAAATATATTTGCTATGGATAAGCCCAGTGTTTTGCTTCTTTATTCATGATTTGACAACAGCAAAATTTTTTATTTTATCATTCAGAAATACACACAAGAAGAGACTGCGTTGCGGAGAAATGCTGCGCTGAACGTGATTTTCCAACTCGTGTATAGTTTTATTGGTAGCCGATATAATATATTGGATTCCAATATCCATAATACGCCAAGTACACTGGAATCGTAAACCCTTATTGAATCCCCATAGACACATGGGGATCCAATAAGGGTTTATACGGTATTGGATTTCAATGTTTTCGGCGTATTATGGATATTGGAATCCCATAACAAACCCTTATTGTAATACAATACAATAAATGTAATGTTTTCCAATACACTATCCATATCGTATTGCAATACAATAAAAAGATATTGTTTACCAATATCCATAATACGCTGTTCATATTGGGGTTTTCCAATAGGGTATACAATCCAAGAACTGAAAGTGTCACCAACACGAAACCTTAAGGCAGTATTTCTACACATGCGCAGCCGTTGCCAATGTCGCAACTACATGACTGTAATGAAGTCTAGTATAAAACATAGAATATCAATCTTAAAAGCTCTAAAAATTATAAAACAAAATTATTTACAGATAATTACAAATGGTCCAAACGCCAAAGGTATGCATGGTTGAAATAAATTGAGTTCTGCAAATGTTTGCAATTTCTTTAAAAAAATTAAAAAAAAATCACTCATTGGCTTTCACTAAAGTTTCCCCCTAATCCCTTCATAGCAGTCTGAGGCAAAGCTCCAGTGAAAAGTCAACCAATCAATGGCAGGGTGACAGCACGCTATAGGCGCCTTCTCTTTGGAATAGGCTTCAGAGACCAGCATCCTTTTGTCGGTGAGCCCCGAATCTGAAAACCAGAACTCTGCGGTACAGATTCAGCCAACTTACGGAAGGTGACTTCCAATAAGCCCTTAGCCTCGGACAGTGTTTGAACGTCATGGCAGCAGTAAAGGAGGGAACTGCAATTTTCCAATTCCTCAGTTATACGTTTGCGCAGCTCCGACACCGAGGAGGCTACTGCCCCAGGAACCATAGCAACCACCGACTGTAAAGGCACTTCACAAAAGCTGGGCTCATTGACAAAGGGAATGTCCGGCTCTGATACTGCTGAGGCTGCTGTACCATGAGCCTCTGAAGACACTTCAAAAGGGCTGAGCTCATTGGCAAGGGGAATGTCAGAACCTGTTTTTGATTCTGGAGAACTTCCAAGTGTAATTTACGGTTGATCGAGGTAACTCTGCGGAAGAGAGGAAAAGCCCCACCTCTCGCTGTACTTAAAAATAGAAACGAGCTTGCATAGGTACTTGTGCTTGCTAAAGTCAGGGCAGGTACACGATGGCTTGGTGAAGTCGACTGTGTATACATCATCATCACTTCTTTCAGAATGAACAGAAAACATGTCTTTAATGACCAGCTCTTTCATGTCTGTGTGGGTGTATTCCTCTCCGTTAACGAGCCATCTCAGCGTATGTTTAACAAACCCGTGAGGCTGGTTGTGCAGGTATGCGGGAACATTTTCACTGTACTGTCTGTACACTGATGACTGGCTCCTTGCTGTCTCATGAAATTTCGCTTCTTTGGCGGGAAGGTAGCCATAGACGGCAGCTGTGATTAGGGATGTTAACGACCGTTTCCCACTGGCACTTTTCCCAGTGTGCCTTCAACACCCTGTTTTGGGCCTCAATACTGTTATTTGTGGTCAAGACGACATCAAACGCCAGCCTGTAAGACATGACCCACAACTTCTTTAAAGAGAGCCACACTGCTTCAATGTAACTGCAAAATTGTTCATTTTTCCAACTCTGAGGCGACAAGAACTTCAAACACCTCGTCAAACTCATCCTGATTTGAAGCACTGGCTAAGTGTTTCATAAGTTTCAGGGCCTCATATGGATCAGATATGTTGTTTTCCTTTCGGCGCAGCCACCTTTTCCATGCCTGTAGTCTATGGAAGTCACAGATGGAGATTTGACTCTCCGGCAGCCCTTGCTTGATGGGACTTATTTCTGCCTTGCTGTAATCTACCATCCAGTACTGTGGGGACCAGTTATCACACCACTGCTTGAAAACGTTTGAATCCTCAGCGATACAGTGTGCCGTCTCGAACTGTACGATAAGCACACCAGCTGGTGTGTATCCTAACGGCGTTTCCACAGCAAGCAACAACAGTGGAAGGGCATAGTCACTAGTCTTGTATCTTGCATCCAGGCAAACTGCTCAGCCTCCATACTTTTTCAGGATGTTTCTTATGAATTTTTGTCTGGAACCAGAACAGCAACCTGTCTTCACACTCGCTGGAAACGCTCTCTTCCAAATTGTTTGAGTCACTGCTACCCACGCAGCTGCGTGCTGCATACGGCCGATATACGATGGAGGATTCGGGTTGCTCGGCCCTGATATTTTGAATGAGAATGCTAGCTTTCTCTTGATCAAGGGTTCTGAAGCGGTCTTTCTTAAGAACAGCTTAGATCTGGTTGCTGATGTCACGATGTGTTGGGAAAAAGGCCCTGCAGCTGCTATCGGGCTTTTCCTTGTTTACAAAAAGTACGTCCTGCACGTAGTAGTGCAGGAACTTTTTGTCATCTGATACAGATGTAATTCCTTCCCTTGCCAACATTTGAATTCGCTCAGCAATGTTTCTGTTCCTATTTTGGCTAAAAGCTTCCATGCCCTCGGAACCATGGTAACGATGGGAACCACAGTCGGCAATTCTGATTTATACTATCGTCTCATTGGCCACAGTCTGCTGCTCTGCGTCATGTTTCTCCTGCAGCTGCTTGGCCATGTCTGCTTTCAGCCGACCCTCTTTTGTCTGACCGCATGGTTGGGGCACGTCCACCTAGAAAGCAGACATTGTGACATATATTGAGCATACTTTATGGTTTAAAACAGCGCGACAAGACGAGTGCAAAGTGAAGACGAGACAGATGACAGGGCTGAACTAACAACTGAAAGTTTATTTCCACTATTTACAGTATATATACACATGGGCAATAGCAAAATAAACATATTGTTAAAGATAAGAAGAGTACAACACATACAGTCTCGACATCCGATGCCGAGACTGTATGTGTTGTATATAAACTGAAAATAGTGGAAATACATGTAAATGTATGACCTCTATTTCCACTATTTACACCTCCATGTAAATAGTAGAAATGCATATATATCTGTAGATATACTGGAAATTGTGAAAATAAACTTTCAGTTGTTAGTTCAGCACTGTCTTCTGTCTTGTCTTGTCGCGCTCTTTTGAAACCAAATGATCATCAACCAACTAGCCCAAACAAACCTTTTATTCAGCTTACATCAACCAAGTCTAATATGCCCCATCTAATGCCACAACAAATTTGTCTGCACCGTGCAGTAAGGGCAAAAGTAAAAGCTGATATTAGAGAGTTTGACCAGACTGTGTTTTAGCCCCATAACGATACCATAACGATACACAACGCGTGCTCAAGGCCGTAAGCTCTGTTCTTGCGGAATCGGAAGAACTACTGCTTGATATAGCGGTTAATGGGAAAACCTTTTCAAGCGGGGATGGCCACTCGCTCCAGACCGAAATCGCAGCTGGACAGGAGAAAAAAATTGTTTACATATAATGCGATCCTAGGTCATATCGTGAAAACGTCAAATGTTTACTGAATAAAATATATAAACATTGACTTTGCAACGTCATCTATGCACATTCATGCGAAAGGTGACAATAAGTATTGATCAACCGGCTGGTAAAAATATTGTCGCGTCCATAATTCATCAAGCGGCCTCCCCTACTTTGCTGTTCTGTGAACTTTACGTCACGCATTCCCCTGAAAATTTGCAAACACAAAAAGCTTTTGTCACAAAGTACTGCGTTCAAAGTAATACTTGCCTCGTTCAGATGTGTGCTGTGAACATCTATGATATTGTCACGAATTGAGGCGACGAGAAGGCGAAAATTGAACTGAAAATAAAGGTTTCATGTGCGAACTTGTGCCAACAAAATAAGTAACGAAAGAGCGTCAAGGGGAGCAGAAAAGCCGGCGGCGACTCGGCGGCGAAACAGAAAGCGCGAGCGAGACTGACTCGACAAGGTCGCGGGTAGCTGCTTATCTACCGTGCGTCACTATCTCGAAAGTTCGGCAAAGAGGGCTCGAGCGCGCGCGCTCGAGGTGAGGATGAACTGGCACTTTCGAGAATAACAAAGCAGATCGAAAGTTACGTCTGTTGCGAGAATTAACGGGAATCTTCTAGAAGACCGTGACCAAGCGTTGCTTTCTCGGCTCTGCGGGCGACATTATCCCCCCTCTTAAAAATGCGTCGCCCCGATGCAAACAAAAGGAAAACGGAAATGGCTAAAACATTTACGGTGAAACGAAATAAACATGCAGTGTAACAATCCTAACGCGCGTCAAACTACGTGGACGACTTCGGGTCGTGGCTGGCGGTGTCCTGATGGTAGAGTTCCGTCGGGGAGCACCTCTTAGTTCAAGTCCCCAAGACGGCGGATGACCTTGCAGGCTCCGAAGTAGCGTTTTAACAGTTTCTCGCTGAGGCCGCGGTGGCAAATGGGTGTCCACACCCACACCCTGTCTCCGGGCTGGAACTCCGCGTCGCGGCGACGAAGGTTGTACTGGCCAGCGTCGACACGTTGCTGGCCCTTTATGCGAAGGCGGGCTAGCTGGCGTACCTCTTCTGCTCGTTGGATGACCAGTTGGGCGTCGTCGGTGCCGTCGTCCGTCGGGTCGTGGGGCAGCATGGCGTCGAGCATCGTCTTCACCTTTCTGCCGTGCACCAGCTGAAAGTGTGTAATGCCGGTAGTTTCTTGAATCGCCGTGTTGTACGGAAACGTGACGTAGGGCAACACTTCATCCCACGTCTTGTGTTCCACGTCCACGTACGTCGAAATCATGTTGGCGATGGTCTTGTTTAGTCGCTCCGTCGGCCCGTTAATCTGCGGGTGGTATGGCGTGGTCCGGCGGTGTTCGGTGTGGCTCAGGCGGAGTATCTCTTGAGTCAGTTGCGTCATGAACGAAGATCCTCGGTCCGTAATCAAGACTTGGGGAGCGCCGCGTCGGAGGACGATAGACTCCACGAAGAACTTGGGTACTTCCACGGTGGTCCCCGAAGGGAGTGCTTTTGTCTCGGCGTACCCAGTGAGATAATCAGTTGCCACGATTATCCAACGGTTTCCCTGTGTCGACGGTGGGAAAGGTCCGAGAAGATCCATTCCAATCTGCTAAAATGGGGACGCGATCGGTTGCAAGAGACCTGCCGGCTTCTTCAGTGGTTTCTTGCGTAGTTGGCATTCTCGGCACGAACGGACGTAGAGGTGGACAGTCTTCGGGAGCTTGGGCCAGTAGTATTTTTCTCAGATCCGTGCAAGAGTCCTACTGTAGCTAAGGTGACCAGATGTTGGGTCGTCGTGGCAGGCTTGGAAGATCTCTTCTCGAAGACTAGCAGGAATCACCAGGAGCCATGTCGAGTTGTTGTCCCCGCAGTTCACTTTATAGAGGATACCTCTCCGGACGGCGAATCTTGGCAGGTCAAGTGAGGAGGCTCGGGGAATTGTACCCCCTCGTCCCTCCAAGTGGTCGATCAGTGCACGCAACTCAGGATCGTCCCGCTGGAGCGCTGCCATACCCTGAATGCTCACCGCGCCATGAAAGTGGTCGTCGTCGTCGCCGTCGTCTTTGGCACATCCGGTAGCTGACTCGACAGGGGCTCTGGACAGGAGGTCGGCGTCGCTGTGTTTTTGACCTGACTTGTAAACCACGGTCATGTCGTACTCTTGCAGTCGTAGGCTCCACCGAGCGAGGCGTCCCGATGGGTCCTTCACGCTGGCTAACCAACACAGCGCGTGGTGGTCGGTGACCACCCCAAATGGACTCCCGTACAAGTACGGGTGGAATTTTGTGATGGCCCAGACGACGGCCAGACATTCCTTCTCGGTCGTCGAGTAATTGCGTTCCGCGTTCGACAGCGTCCGGCTAGCGTATGCGATCACGCGCTCCGCACCGTCTTGTCGTTAGACCAGTACCGCCCCAAGTCCTGTATTACTGGCGTCCGTGTGAACCTCCGTTTCAGCTGATTGGTCGAAGTGGCCGAGAATCGGTGGTGACTGGAGCCGTCGCTTTAGTTCATGGAATGCCTGGTATTGTTCTCCACCCCATTCAAAGCTCACGGCGTCTTTCGTAAGGTGCGTTAGCGGCGCAAAATGCTTGGCGAAATCCTGAACGAATCGCCGGTAGTATGCGCAAAGTCCAAGGAATCTTCGGAAGCCCTTTGTGTTGGTGGGCGGTGGAAAGGCCGCTACGGCGCGAGTTTTCTCAGGGTCAGGACTCACACCTTCGTTGCTCACAACGTGGCCCAGGTGCTTCAGTTCGCCGTAGGCAAACCGGCACTTCGTCGGCTTGAGGGTGAGTCCTGCGGTCCTGATTGCCTCAAAAACGGCCCGAAGGCGTCGCAAATGCTCGTCGAAGTTGGCCGAGAATACCACGACGTCGTCGAGGCAAACGAGACAGAAGAAATCACCGGAGTACCCCTTTAAGGCCTGCACTTACTTATTATTGCAATTACCGGGTCAAGGTTTAGTTTACGGGCCGCTGTCGTTTGAACGAAGAGACGACAAAAAGCAGACAAGTTTCAAAGAGCAGACGACAGTTCGAACGCGTGCGCAATGGAGTGCGGGCAAGAAGCATCGAGTCCCGCGTCAACAAACCATTAGAATATCACGTTGTCGGCGTCTGTGTGAGTCTAGATACTCTTTTTCGCGTTGAAATTGTCGATTCTACGTCCTCAAAGCAATGTCTTACCACCTTAATCGCCTGAGCGAAATCATCAAGGCTCGTTACGCCGCTAAGCTTTGCATAAATAATTTGACGTGCGGCAATGTATTTGCATGACCGCCGCAGAATGGACGTACAAAACCATGATGAGACTCTCTAGCTATTTTCGGTCACGACGACGCTCGTGCTGCAAAAGTGTAGAAGGTTGCGGCGATGAGCGACGTCGATACTGAAAATCGGAAGTGGGAACAGAGTAAGCGTAACAGTCGGTGATGGCCACTGGTACCAATGATCAACATCTTGTATCCACTGTTTACACCGCGCCTACTTAAGTCTTTTGAGGCCTGCAATTACTTCTTATTGCGATCACCGGGTCAAAGTTTGTTCGACGGGCCACTTTTATTTGAACAAGCAGACGACAAAAGGAGATAAGTTTGAAAGAGCAGATAAAAGTTCGAACGATCAGGCGGCCGTGTCAATTTTAAATATACACTGAACCCGCGGGTGGTCCGGGCAACTTGGCGGTTTTCTCTCGTTCATGTCGGGACAAAACAAATACATCTGGCGACCACGAAGTGTTGCCCGCACAAGCAATCGTAGTTCGACAGCGTCTGGTTTGCCCTTTTCACGGCCACTATCCACGTTTTCAGGCAAACGGAGGGCGCAGAAACACATAAAAACTCAGATTCAAACCCTTCCAGACTCTCTTGGTACAACCCCCTTCACAGCATTTTGACGAGAGGGTAGTTTTCTTTGTGTGTGGTTTCTCCCAAAAGAATACAAGATTGCATGTCTCGCAGGGCGACTTCTGCTCACCGCCCCAGACCGAGAGTGCACCCAACGCGCCACCACCGCTGCGTGACGTTGCAGAGTTGAGTTCGTGTATAGCTTCGTAGGTCCGGATGGCTGCTGGAGGGCGCTGAGGTCTTCGGCGCGTGTTCCAAACGCAGTGATGGTGTGCAGTTCTTCCTCCCCGGTGACGAGTCAAGTTGTAGGCTTCGGCAGTATCTGCGTAGTCAATGTTTCTTTGTTAGATGCTTGTTGGCAAAGCACCGCTGCCGAACTGACAAACAACCTCATCCTCTTTTCTGAAATATGACACTGATATTATTCAATATGTTGAAAATGCAAAAGCTATTGGTGTATATATTTTTTTCCATAATAGAAACGACCATAATAGAAACGTTCACACTATACTTTCTAGAATACTGGGTGTGATATATATATATATATATATATATATATATAGATATATATATATATATAAACACATTTTACCCTCATGTGTCAAAATTCCACTTTTTAAATCACTATTCCATATTTAGGAGACACCAGCTGAACAACCCAAGCACACAAATGTGTGCTTGGGTTGTAACCTAGCTGTATTCGGAGACTTGTGTTTGCCCTTTGTCCCCCTTGTTTCCCTTCTCCGGGGATTATTTTCGTCATTCTTGTCCAGTTCGCTTACACCTTTGCATTTAAGTACATAATAATCATAACCTTAATATGCAAGCCGTTCACCCTTGTGTGTTGGATTCGAAGCAGCTGATAAAACCCGTTTGCTCTACTAGCGTGTAAACTTCTTGTTAGCTTATTTGGTAGAGCGCTCCGTTGGAAATGGAGAGGTCCCTGGTTCGATACCAGGCCCTGGCTGATTTTGTTTCGGTCACGCACCAGTCACCTAGCTGTGTTTGGAAATTTTTGTTAGTCCTTTGTCCCCCTTGTTTCCCTTCTCCAGAGATTATTTTCGTCATTGGTCGTCATTCATATCCTTGGTCGTTTCTAATTTTCTCGTACCACTACAACGCCAAACAGTGATTGCCTGAACACCTGAGACATCGATGTGTCACCGACAAACGTTGAATAACGGTTGGTGATGAACAAGATCTCGCTTGTCATTCTTGTATTCATTTCCAAACATCACAGGGCCGTGCTAACATAATATTAGTGGAGGGCTGTCACGATCGCAGTGCGGCAGGTTCTCCACGAACGCTGACACCGAGGTTTCGGCACAATAGTTTTGCACCACGAACTACAGCTTATATAATAAATAAGTTTATATTTCCTCTACTTGTGGTGAGGGACACGATGAAACAATCGATTATATTAAATTAGCTTTTTTGTGTTTTAAATGTTAAAACAGGGAAACGTGAGAGCAATTGTTTATTGTGCTGAAAATGGCTCTCTTCAGCCACCATTTGTTGAAACTCCAGTCTCTAGTTCTGGCACCAGTCATGCAAAATTACTAGCCTTCCAACTCTTTCACAACAAGTCCTGTGAGTGACGATGATCCCATTCGCGACACTTTTACCTCTTCATCACGCCTAGAAACAATGGCAGTGGAAGTAGCACTTTGGAGTGCCAGCAAAATAGCCATGTGAATACACTGGTCACGAGTAAAGCCAATACCACATGAAAAAGCGTTTAATTCAAACTCTTTACTCAAGGAAACAAATTCGCTCTACATGTACCGTGTTTGTCTGTATCTCTTTCGCTCAGGAAGCGAAACACAAAAGTCCTGTCTTCCGACACTGCTCTTTTGTCTGTTATATATAGTTTTGCTGCCAACCTAGGTTCCTCTAGAGAAACAAGTATGCATTCAGTTTTTTCTACATCATGTGCGAAGGTGGGTCGGTGAACTCTGACAAACAGGTACTTTATCCAGTGCCCTCTTTTGCTTGTTTTCGTTAGTGGCGGTTCGTTGCACTAGTAGAATGGTTTAAAAGTAAACATTAGACAGAGGTCTGTCTGGTTTCGAAAATGATTATTAAAATATGACGACCAACCAATCCGCAAATCAGGGGCCCAACGTTTCGGAACCTGTTCGGCTTCTTCTTCAGGGGCGACTATGAAAGATAAGAGCCGCTATCTTCTTTTTCCTCTATGGCGTAGGCGAATGCGCGCGATCCCTTCATCCTCTTTCATCGTTTTTTGAAGACACATGGCCGGACCCCGTTCATATACACAAATGGCAGTGCGCCAAGAGAGCCGATGTTTGTTGACGTGGTTCGAATGTGCATAGTTTCAAGGAAGAGCCTCCGGCGAGGATTAGTTTTAATGTCCAGGATGCGCGTGTTTAGAAATTCAATGCGGGGGTAATCTTTTTCACAGTGTTCACCAAACGCACTGCACTCTTGATCGAAGTTGGGCACATCAGCCTTGTGTTGACGAATCCGTTCATGATAGTTCTTTGTTTCGCCGATGTACGAGGACGGACACTCCGCGCAGGGACTCTCGCACACCATACCTTGCGCTTTCCTTTGAGGGGGCCGATCTTTTGGTCGTGGCATAAAACTTCCAAGGGTTGAAATTGGCTTGTGGGCCATCTGAATGCCCTCCTTCGCTAGTACCCGTGCCAAAGCTTCACTTGTTCCCTTGACGTAGGGGTGTAGGGGAAGTAGCGGACGTTTGCTGTTTTGTTCGGGGTGCCCCAAAACAACCGGGTGCATCTGATTATGCCTGCACTGTCGGAGAGGGTGAGGTACCTTTTCGCTAGCCTGAGCGCGGAGGAGGTCGCCGACTACGAAAGTGTGAAAGCGACCGTCCTAGAGGAACTGAGACTGACGCCGGGGGAATACCTCCGGCGCTTCGAAACCGCGTCCAAAAGAAAAGACCAAGGGTGGACCCAATTCGCGTCAAGGGTGAGGGGTTATTTTACTTATTACCTTGACGCGAGAGGGGCCGACACTAAGCAAGACCTAGTCGAACTGATGGTCGCGGATCGGGTAAAAAACGGTCTGAGCAGGGACAGCCTGAAGTATGTGATTCTGCGCGAGGGCGAAGGATGGATGAAGGCACACGAGGTTGCCAAAATTCTCCAGACGTTCGAGGAGGCTGAGGGGAAGGGCCGCCTCGCGAAGGTGGTAGAGGCTAGCGGGGATAACGGCGCGGCGCCCGTTGCAAGGGCTGGAAAAGGTGGCCGCCCACTCCGATGCTACGAGTGCCAAAAAGAGGGGCACTTGGCAAGGGACTGTCCGACTCGGAAATCAAAGCCGGGAGCCCACCCTGGGGCCCACTCGAAGGTATCGCGGATCCAGTCCATAGTAGTGGGACAGGACGAGCCGGCACCCTGCAGATAACTCGGGGTTATTGGTGGCAAAGCTTGCGACTGGGCCACCGCGGGCCGCCTGTACTTCCAGCTTGCAGCGTGTCGAGATCGTTTGCGCTGGCGTCCCGACAAGCGCGATCCTCGATACGGGATATGAGATAACCGTTGTCCGGGAAGGATTGTTGCCGACAAGTGTAGGGGATCCGTCGGGATCCATACGCTTCATATCAGCCTTTGGACAGGCAATAACGCCCAAGCTCGCTCGTTTGACGCTGCAGCTCCGCCACGACGGCACGGTCGTGGACGGCGCGCAGATAAACATCGTGTGCGCGCTGACCGACGAGCTTGCCCCTGGAGTGGACTGTCTTTTGACGGGAGAGGACTGGGCGCTACTTTCGGGAGGCGCCGGTCTCTCTTCCGAGTCTCAGCGGGAAACTTCGGGGGAGTCAAGTGTCGGCGGAGAGAGTGGCGGGGAACACTACGAGGACGAAGTTCTCGCGGGCGCCGTAACGGACGAAAGGGGAGAGGAAGCTAAGGATCCCGATATAGACCGAGTTGAGCCAAGCGAGGCTGTTAAATTCCGCGATTCATAAAAAAATGACGCGGGGTTAAGAAAGGCGTGGGAGGACGCGAGCCAGGGCAAGGGAGGGATGTTCGTATCGGCCGAGTTCCTGTACCACTGGGACACAATTGCTAGCTCAAAAGTCAGGCAATTGGTCTTTCCCAGCGAGAGGCGACAGGAGGTGATGCGCCTCGCGCACGAGTCGTTCTGGGGCGGGCATCTGGGCGCAAAGAAAACGAAGCTCCGTATCAAGTACAGCTTCTATCGGCCTGGCTTAGAGAGGGACGTAGCTAAGCACTGCGAGTCGTGCCACGGGTGCCAGATCCGATCGGATAGGAAGCGCAAGGATAGGGTGCCAATTACACCACTGACGCGTCCCGAGCATCCCTTCCAGGCTGTGAACGTGGACGTTATCGGGCCTCTCGACGTGCCCTCGTCGAGGGGTCACAGTTATGCTCTTTGCATGTTGGACCTTTGTACTCGGTGGCCCGAAGTCGTCTGCCTTCGTTCACTAACTGCGAAGGCCACGTGCGAAGCCCTCCTAGGCGTGTTCAGTCGTACGGGGGTGCCCCAGACCGTGTGCTGCGATCAGGGTACGAACTTTACCGCGAAGCTAACGCAGCAGATGCTCGAAAGACTGGGTTGCTCCCCGAGGTTTTCCACGCCAGAACACCCGGAGAGCAACGGAGCCGTGGAGAGATGGAACCGCGTTTTTAAGAATATGTTGTTTCATGTCATCCAACGCGACGCTAAGAACTGGGATAAACTTTTGCCTTTCGTTCTCTGGGCTTACCGAGAGGTGCCGCACGACACTACCGGGGTGTCTCCCTTCTGTATGCTTTACGGTAGAGACCCTAGTGGGCCGCTGGCTATACTGCAGGAAACGTGGACAGGTGAGGTGACTGTTCCCAGTACTCTTCGCGAAGAACCCGCGAAGTACTTCCAACAGTTGCGAGAGCAGCAGGAAGTAGCGGCGGAGATGGCCAGTTTGAGCAGCAGTATTCAGCAGAGCGATTACATGGACAGGTACAACCGTAACGCGCGGGAGAAGTCCTTCCGGGTGGGAGGCAAGGTTTTGCTGTTCGATTGCAACCGAACAGGTAAGAGGGCGCCAAGGTGGAGCGGGCCTTTGACTGTTATCGGGACAGAGAGGCAGAACTCCTACCGGTTGGAGGAACCCGACCGAGAGATTTCAATAGCGCACGCAAACCGACTTCGGCCCTACTATGCCCGAGCAGGGCACGTGGGAGTAGTATTCCACGAAGACGCAGACTTTGGCGAGGTCGAGTAAGCCCCTCGGTGTGATTCGGACGGCACAGGAGAGCTCCCCGTGTCAAAACTGGAACACCTCGACGCAGAGTTAAGGAACCAGATCTTAAACGTGTTCGCTGAGCATCGCGAAGTATTCGGCGGGGCACACGGGAGAGCCACGGTGGGCCAGCACAAGATTGAGCTAGAGGAGGGGCATAAACCCAAGGCGGGGCACCCGTACCGGATTCCCGAGCTACTCAAAGGGGAGGTTAGCCGGCAAATTCGCGAACTGCTCGAGCTGGACTTAATTTACCCTGTCGAAAGCGCGTTTCTGCACCCAATCATGTGCGCCGCCAAGAAAGACGGCACGGTGCGCTCATGTGTTGATTATCGGCGGCTGAATGCCGCCACGCTCCCCGACGCGTTCCCAATGAAAAACCCAAGAGAGTTGATTTTTAGAGTCGGGAGCGCGAAGTTCATCACCGTAATCGATTTGCGCCGCGGATCATGGCAGGTGCCCATGGCTCGCGAGAGCGAACATTTAACGGCCTTCGTGACGCACGAAGGGCAATATGCGTGGAAGGTGATGCTGAAGAACGCCGCGGCCACCTGTCAACGGATGATAAACCGCCTGTTATTCAGGCACCAGGCGTACGCCTCCGCCTATCTGGATGACATAGCAATATTTTCCAGTTCCTTGGAGGAACATCTCGAGCACGTGGATGTGGTGTTGCAGCTGCTTAAGCAAGCAGGCTTAAAGGCTAGCGTTGAGAATTGCCAGGTTGCTCAGGCGCATATAAAGTACTTGGGACACGTAGTGGGGTCGGGTTCCCGCGGACCCGATCCGGACAAGCTCGCGGCGATAGAGGGGCTAGCTGCGCCGCGGACCAAGAAGGAGTTGAGGAGCGTGTTGGGGCTTATGGGATATTATCGGGAGTATGTGCGCGACTTTGCCGAGGTGGCGACTCCACTTACCGCGCTCACAAGGCGAGGGGCGCCCAACCTGATACCGTGGCCCAGCGAAGCAGAGGAGGCATTCCAAAAATTAAAGTCGGCACTCTGTGGTGCCGTGGCCCTCTGCACACCCGAACCGAATCAACCCTACTGGCTTTTTACCGACGCGTCCGCAACAGCTGCCGGCGCTTGCCTGGCACAGATGAGAGGGGACGGCGTAGAAAAGCCTCTCGTTTTTGCGAGTCACCGCTTCACGCCGACCCAGATGTGCTGGTCGACCATCAAACGCGAGGCGTTTGCCATAATCTGGGCTCTGAAGAAGTTCGATTACTGGTTATTTGGGGCGCGGATAAACGTCGTGTCAGATCATAACCCCCTGACCTACCTCACCGCGAGCACACCGCACGGGGCTAAACTGGCGAGGTGGGCTTTGGCGCTGCAGCGTTACGACGTTGTGGTCACCCACCGTAAAGGGGTAAACAACGGGAACGCGGACGCTAGGTCGCGCCTCCAAAATAACAGCTGGAGTGATGTGTAGCGCGGAGCCACGTTACCCTTGGGAGCAGGTGAATGTTCCCGCTTGCCCAGGGAGGGCACTGCATATTGGGGCCGCAGGGTGCAAGGCCGAACTGTGTACAGCGTGTAAGAAAATGAACCTACTCATCAGCGGCGCAGTGGCTGTTTCGTCGTGCGACAGTGGCGTGATGTCTAATCGTGATCGTTTAGTTTTGTTTGTTTCGTGTTCCCATAGAAACGTTATTATGAGCGTTGTGAAACATGTCCCTTCGCTGAACCGGCAAAGCGTAACCGGTCGTCGAATTTTGTGTACTGTTGTCGCTCTATACGCCGTACAACAGTCTTTGCGTTGGAGGTGTAAGGTTGGGTGACGCCGCGGAGTGTTTCGTTTTGTTCATTTTGTTAGCGGCCGCCCGTCCGCAGCTGGAGCGCCTCGGGGCGAGCCGTGTTGGTCGCCCCCCCCGGGGTGGTCACTGGGCGCGGGGAGTGTTTTCTTTTTGTTTGTATTTGCGGAGGCGTCTGCCACTTGGCGAAACCTCCGCGGCCGGTCGGGTTTCGACCGAGGGGTCCGCTGCGATTCCGAGAAGACGGCGACCACCACCGATGTTATGGGGCTCTCCCCTCGGGTTCGTTAGGAGCCTGCGCGCCTCGGTGCGATGCAGGTTGGGCAGCCCCCGGGTATGGTGCCTGGAACGCGTCTCCGACTGGTGTGTTTACCGGGTTCAAAAAAGTGGTCCCTCGATTTCCGCCTGGCGACGTCAAAGAAATGTCATGCTGTCGCCTGGTGCGACCCTGGCGGCGCCCCAACAGTTGTGGTAAAAGTGGCAGACGCCTGTTCAGCTGCAGGTCGCTTTCCACTGTGACGGTTCACGGAAGCTGGAGCATCCGGAAGTTGGGACGCCTAAAGGGACGCCGTGACGAAAGCGACACTCGCGCTCGCTCGTGCTTTTCGCCAGCATTTCGACGGCCAACCGCCAGGATCGCGACAGGCAACAGCATGACACTCGCGTCATGTGTTCCCACATTGGGACCACTTTTGATGTATGGGCGGGATAGGACGCTAAACACACCAGTCGAAGACGCGATCCAGGCACCATACCCCGGGTGGTCGCTGTGCGCGAGGAGTGTTATCTTTTGTTTACGAGGGCGGCTGTTGCCGGGCGCACCCCCGCGGCCGATCGGGTTTTGACTAAGGGGCTCCCTGTGGCGCCACGAGGACGGCGACGACGACCACTGTCGGAGTTACGGGGCTGTCACCTCGGGTCCGTCCGTTGGAAGCTTGACGAATGTGCCTGTTTTCGCCCTGTCGGACATTGGACGGGTGGCAGCACGTGACTCCGAGGGGTTTCAAACCTATTGGTCGATCCCTTCCCGAGGGCGAGAGAGACCGAGGTTTTAAAAGCTCGTGTCGGGGCGGGAAGGGGCGATTTTTGCTTGCTTTGGAACGACTGTAAAGAAGTTCGACAGAGATGCAAACTTCCCCTACTTGTACATAAAACTGTACAAAGTTTGTAATGGAAATACAAACGCGGCCGTGTATCACTACTGCGTGGTGCACGCTAAAGGCCCCTGGCTAGCGGTTGTACCGCACTGGCCAAATATTGGAACATGTAACCTCGTTAATTTTGCTAGAAACGTATCTAAATTTTTTTCAAGTTATACTATCAAAAACCTGACAATCGGCAATGTCTCTGAGTGTAAATATCTTGGCGTTTATTTCACCAATCACTTAAATGGAATAAACATATTGACTACACAATTAATAAGGCCAGTAAAATGTTGTTTTTTATCCGTAGAAATTTCAAACGCGCGTCCGGAGACGTAAAAGAAACCCTTTACTTCTTGCACATAAGGTCAATGCTTGATTATGCGTGCGTTATATGGGATCCATACCAGCAGTATCTGATCGATAGATTAGAGAAACTTCAAAATCAAGCAGCGCGATTTGTCAGTAACAACTGCGATCCATGCGTTAGTATGACAGAGGTTAAAACCATGCTGGGATGGGAGCCCTTGAGAATTCGAAGGCAAAAATTAAGATTGAAGTTTTTCCATCGCATTTATTATAATAATACTGGTATTAATAAAATGAGTATATTTTGGGGCCAACGTATGTTCCAGCTAGGTGTGATAACTCTAGAAAAGTTTTTGAATATTCCTATAAAACAAACAGCTTCGGTCATTCTTTTTTTGTAAAGACAACTAGAGAGTGGAACTTGCTGCATGATGATGTGGTGAGCACCTTGGATAACAGTGTATTTTTTTCTCGGCTGTATATCTAATCTGTGTGGACAAGTGATCACTTTGTGTTTTTATGTATGTGTGTTATTTCCCGCCCCTCCTACAATAATGCCCTCGAGGCGATGTAGGTACTCTGTAAACAAATAAATAAATAAACAAACGTCTTGAACCCGGAACTCCCCAAAGCCTCCATCGTCCACCAAACTACCAAGCCGCCAGCCAAGAAGAACAACGACGAAACTTTACTAATACCATACATTACTTTTAAGTGCAATGTTTAACAATTCATCACATTATAAAATAATAGTGACACCGAGAACTCACAAGACATAAATTGAAGCGCAATGGAACTTTGGCATTTTCACGCAGGATGCAAAACTAATGAAAATTGTAGCTCAGATCATATCGCTATCCACGACATACAAAGAGCACAAATGCTATTTTCAAAGTTCGGCGGAGATCAGGCAGGGCACTACAAACAATAATTTTGGGGAGGATAATGTAAAATAAATAATATGCGGAGAGAATCCGTGTTTGATGCAGTTTTTGTCGGCAACTACGAATAGTGAATTTTGAGTTAGAAGCAAATTCGGAGCGAATAGTGGTTTTGACTGAATATTTTCGAATTAAATATCGAATAGCCTTTTCTAGCTTTTTACTACGGCACCGTGCCTAGAGGTAAACCTATCTGAACTCATCAAAGGCGTTTTCCAAGGTTCATCTTGTTGATAACTAAGTAAATTTTAATCTAGGTATGTTCATAGACTGCAACCACCGAATGTCTATCGCCTACATTGGCGCATTGAAAGTAACCGATGCATTTGACATAAAATCAACCTACAGAAATGCCCATATATGCACAACTGAGAGGATATTTAAATCTTTTTTTTGGGGTTTGGAAATATTCATTGTTTTTTCTTGAGTAAAAAGAATATAATGATATATAAATGTGTCGTCAGGACATCTGTACCTAAGATATACTCTTTCATATTATCCGCTGTTTCATTTTGAACAACTTACTGTTCTGTACATATAAACATTCCAAAGTTTTCGTGTCTTTTTTACACACACAAAACCAGACATGTACGTCACTTTACATTTACCAAATTTTATAAGTGAATAATTGCATATTTTACAAAGTAATTGTAAAGCATTTTGAAGAGAATGATTGCGATTCGTTACAGTTTCGTCATATTTTTCACGGGAAAAAGCGGGGATACAAAACACCAACAACAAAAAAATCGTTTCAAAAAAAATTTTTTTTTAAGGTTTATTTTTTGCAGGAATCACACTGTCACCGTCACATCCAAAACGCAAAGCCTGGCGTTCTTCACATGCTAAAAACCTTACTTCACGTTACCTGAAACCTCCATTCGATTTTTTTTTTTCTCGTGGCTTGGTTGTTTGCAATTTGTAACCGTCAGCTCACTCGCCCGCGGCTAAGTGGGGAGCACACTGATACAAAGAAGCGGACTCTCGTTGCAAACAAACATTAGGCCAACTCCCGAGGTCAGAACGTTTCCTTCCAACGATAAGAAAAGAATGCCAAAGTGCAAGCCAGCTGGTGGAGGAAATCTGCACGGGCCTTCTCTTTTTGTCCCTTCACTCCTTCTTTGCTTTTGAAAAGGCGGACAGGACACAAAGCTATCGTCGACTGCGCGCCTTCCAAAAGCTCGAGACATGTAACAATGCCTTCCTCGGTTATAGCAAGTGGCGCAGTTTGCAAAATGTCTACACAGAAGGGAACACATGGTTTTCCGCTAAATAAAGTTTCACACTGAAATCGACTGAAATGGATGTGACATTAACTGGCACGGTGCTCAAAACATATTAGAACGCTTATAATCTTTGAGAGATGCGAATATTTATTTTACTTCGGGCTGTATTTCAACTAATTATCTAAACGCTTCAGCTTGCCTACAGCCAACATCAATGTCACCCTTTCCGCGCGTCGTGTGTGTGTGTGTGCGTGTGCGTGCGTGTTTTTACGCCAAAACACGCTGTGGGTAATATGGAAACCTTCAGCGATGGTGGTACCGCGGTGTGAGAATCCAGCTGCGTAGCTTCTGGATGATCGACTCCAGATTGAAGGTTCTTGCTTACACCTCCCAGACGTGGAAGTATGAGGTGAGACTATTCTATAGCTGGCATTTCACAGAATTAGAATTACTGCCATCGCTGTGGGGGACGCAGCTGTTGGCTCACCTGACATTTAGCTGGAACACACTGAGCTTGGTACGGCCGACCCGTGCTATATGCATTTTGGACTGCGTGAAGAAACGGTTGGCACAGCATACGTGCTTTCACATTTTAGTTTTAATCTACGTATTTTTTTTTCTTGGGGGGGGGGGGGGGGATCCCTTGATGTTTTTGCTGGTTATATGTTGAAAAAGCTCCAACGTCTTATTCACAGATGTCTCAACCAAGGCACGACATGGGTTCAGAGCTAATGGAAGATAGTGATATTCTATTATTTAGTTATGTATAGTTACCATGTCTTGCCTGTTTAGTGCAACACCATTTAGCCATAATTGCCCCTAGACGTCCCCCACTAGTGATATATTCGCATAATAATAACGGCGTTCGTCCCACGGCCGGAACGGCCGGCCCACCGTTCTCAGAAGGGAAATAGGCCTAGTTCGTTTCGACACCACCCTTGTCGCCAGGTTCCGTCAACAAAGAGGACGCTTTGGTTCGGTCCCTTGCTCTCACTCGGCAACTCTCCGCTAGATATCATGTTTGCTTACAGTTCCAGCGTGTGACTGGTCGGGACATGTGTGGGTGGCTACGGCAATTTTCTGCGTTGTGGACAGCTTATTAAAGATGATGCGTCTCAAGACGTTTCGACCTCTACCACTCGCAGTTCCGTCAGTGTCGGTCGTGCCCTACACCTTAGCCATCTCCTCTGCCTTGTCTTTGCTTGCCCCTTTTGCTATATTGGCCTCCAAGAGCAGGTCATCTTTGGAAGCAACATCATCTAAAGCTTGGTGTATCGCTCGCGGAGAGAAACTGACAAGCGTCTAGAATAGCTGAGCAATAAATACTCAACAAGCACTAAATCTCGAAGGGCATCACATGACTTCTCCACCCCGGCTATTTCAATCCACTTGTCGAAATTTCCGGCTAGTCGAGCGGCGAACGTTCTCCTCGCTTCCCCGATTTCAGGTTCGGCTTCGCGATACTTTTTTCCGTAGCCTCTTTGGTATTCCTAAACGACGGCTTGAACGTCAGCGTGACTTTCGTATGATATAGCTAGTCTGCTGGAGACCGGCGGCAGACAACACCGCTCATGCGTCCCACAATTCTCTTAGAGTTCGGTCACGATGTGTTCAAAACGCTGAAAAAACGCATCCAAGTCGTCTTGGTCTCCACTAAATTGGGGGAACAACTTGTGAGGACCGAATGAGGGATGCTGGTGCCATGTACAGGTGTTGCAACCTCTTCATGGCCCAAGGATACTCTCGCAACCGGACTCCACTTTATCCTGTACCGATAGTCTAAGTTGTCGCAGTTTGCGTTCTTTGCATAACAGGGCTCCATCCAACTCCCAACCCTGCCTCGACCTTACTTTTTCTTCTCGTGCAGTACCTTTTTCATCCATCACCCATTTCCCTAATTCGTCCATTACATAATCTAACGTTTCCCGGGCCCGATCAAAATGTCGTTCTCCATACCGTTGCGTCCAGTTTCACAGTTTTGTGGGTGTCTCGGTCGACGTGACCAATGAATTCAATAAAAAAAAATAAAGATTCTGTCTGGTTCATCAATTTGTCACGTTTTAGACCATGACGAACCCCGAAATCTGTGAAACAGGACGAACAGGTTCCTAAATTTAAATATGTATACATATATTCACGAAAATAAGGAAAGGGGAAGGCGAAGAAGTTAAATGCATTACAATACATTTAACTATACGCAGAAATCTCTGCTCAGTACGCTCTAGACCTTGAAATGTTCCTTCTTGTAGTCGCATATTCGTTCTCCCGGTGATGACAATATTCCCGTTTGCTGGTCGACGGCGGACGTCTCCTTGGTTCTTTGTGAACTCCCGGGAGTAGGCCACGCAGGACTTCCTATGGAGAGTAACCAAGAATGCCTCTATCCTCCATCGAATCAACCCTTCCTCGTGAATTTTTTTCCTCGTTCTCCCGTTCTTCTTCCTTCCTTCGCCGCACGTCACAGCTGGTTCATCTTTCCATTATCCTTCTTCTTCTTCTCCTTTCCGCAATCGTGACAGCTACTAAGATGAGTTTATAAACGAGGAAAGTGGCTGTAAAATTCAGGAAAGTGAAGAGAGACCTGGCTACAAGGAACCGGAGAACTGGAATACCGTAGTTTTATGCGATCTCATACAACTTAAAGGCTTGTGCGAAAAGTGTTGGTGTTAACACGCTTTTCACTTGAAACTTAAAGTTGAGTAAATTGAAACCGCTTCCTAACGGGCACAGTGGATGTAAAAAAGACCTCCGTGAAAAGTCAATACGTTGCAAAAATGGGGTAGTAAATGTGATACCGGACCCCTGTTGGTTTATACATGTCAGTCAAGCGTCAAGATGCTTTAATGCTCGACTAACAGAACATAAACGTAACGTCAACAACAAAGTGTCGATTTCGATCTGGACCTTTTCCTAGAAGCGTTCTGCGCACGCGCGAGCGCCCAATTTCAAGCGGCAGAAGATGGCATAAAATATCGAGGAAATTCGGAAGGAGGCTCAGGATCAGCGAGCTGAACACGTAATTTCAGCATATATAATTGGGTTACACAAAATAAAATAAAGTGGATGGAAAGAAAACACGACGTTTAGGTGGACGCCACGGATGCCCCTTTTTAAAGTCGCTTTGGGCACGCGCCGCAGCTCTGAGAGCGAAGAATCCGGTAGCGTAGATCCCAGTATCAGTTGATAGCGCAGGTAGGTCACTTCCTCGAGTTTTAGCTCGTGCAGCCACCGCCTGGTGCCGTCGGGATGTGGAAAAGTTCCATTAGCTACACATATTCAGAAATGTAAAGATTGTACTGTCGATTCGCCAGGAACAGAGGTGTTCTACAGAATATTGTACAATGTCGTAAAAGTCATAGTGCAAGAAAGAGGTTAACTATTTCATGCAATTGCATAAGCTAAGCTTCAAGGCGACTTGAAATTCAAAGAATGTACTTCTGGAATCATATCTAAAATGTACGACTTTTTTTTCTTGCAATGCCTATTTTCAGAGAACTCCCGGCAATATCAAGTTATTTGGTTTGCTTTTGCATTTATCCATTTGCGTTTTAAAGGGCCTATTTTTTTTTATTTTTTTCGGTCTGGTTTCCTTTGGGGTCCAGACCGATTTTTCGATGGTGTGGACAACCTTGGAAGAAGCGTGTACGCCTCGCAAGTGAGCACCATTTCGTGCTCTGCGCATGAGAAAGGAGGCGCGAAGGCGAGAGAGGAGGTTTAAGACGATTCGGACTAAACTGCGCCCTTGCACATGTCGGCGAGAGGCTGGAAGTAAACAAACATCGGCGTCGGTAATGGCGGCCGTGCTGTAGCGGTGACCGTGAGTCCTTTGTTTATTGTAGCCCTGTTACAATTTGCCGAGTTCACAAGATCGAGCACCTTTGTGCCACTGGCGATTCCTCAGTCGTCTGCTCGAGGCATTTTGAAGATTCCAAGATAAAGAAGACGATGAGCATAACAAAGGCGCTTGCCTAGCCTCGCGATTGAAACGCCGGTTGCGCCGGTCACTATGAGACCGCCGTCCGATTGCTCCGGTAAGTTTCCTTTTGCTGTGTGCTTCTTTTACGAATACATCGGTTTTTTGCCTTCTAGCAGGTCTTTATAAATCTTGTGACAGAGAGTCGTTAGGCTATTACTTGAAAAATAGCTGAGAAGGTAGCGTTTTTGCGATCCTCCGAACCCTACTTTCGCTGGTGATATTTGAGATTATATACTCACTATTTTGACTCGAAACTGCACGGAGGCCGTATAAACTCTGCTCCGATTCATCTTAAATGCGATCGAAGTAAAATCTACTTGGGAGAGTCCCGGTCTTTGATTGTAACTGCCATGCATCTCCAATCATGCAGTGCAAGCGCTGATCAGATCCTCGCGTTTGTAATTTTCGCTTCGTTCGCACCTAGGTGAGACGCAGTATAGTCCTACATGGTATTTGGTAAAGTACTTGCAGTATACCGTTGTAATCATGGCACTACAAAGGCACAGATCTCAAAACTTACTGCAAAAACGCGATCCTTTTTTTTTTTCAAAGCTGGGATTTTAATGTTGCTGCGTGTAATACCGTGAACCAACTCGGACAGTACAAATTCGTCGTTTCACACTAACCAGTATGAGTGAATTAACGAAGAAGTACCGATGCCTTCTTTCTGCAAAATGTGTCACGCAGTTATCTTTGAACTAGACAAATCGACGTTGTCAGTGTCTGACGCGTTTTTGTGTGTCCCTTGTCTCCTTTTTCTTTCGCTTACAAAGATATAAATTCGGAGATTGCGCATTATACAAGCCTAGCTAATTTACTCCCCATGGAATTGACACGGGAGTGAACAATGACTAACATGTAGGTATTTTTGTTTTGCTCGTTCAGCATACTAGGTCAAACAAAAGCCAGTGTGCAAGTGAGAACCGTTCTAAAATCATTTGTCAGTTTTAGGTCCCAGATGGGCTGTTGACATCCAGAAACACACTGCAACAGATGGTGGTCATACAGCTATTGTGAATAATGTCAAGACAGTCCCATTTTGATGAACATTTCTGGTCCACTTATTGACGACCTTCCATTGCTTCATCAATACCCAAGTATGCCAGCCACTCAGCGACTGCTCGCATGTGTTATTCACAGTGGCATGCGAGACTTCAGTATTATCGCTGCAGATAGGGCTCGCCCTCACACCAAAGCTGTTTGGGGTGTGCGTTACCATGGAATGGTTTGGTTGATTTCAATTTCCTAGAAGCGCCAATATTTAGTTTGGTGTGCTTTTCGGCCAAGTAGATTTGTCAAAACTGTCTCGTCTCTTTCCTGGGGGTAGTACCATGTAAGCTGCTTTGCATGAACCACTTGGAAACTGTTTCGACTGCCCTGAAGCACTTGTAATTGCCCTTACCTTTCGTGTCCCGTCTAATTCTGAAGTGTAATAAGTCCACTGAACGAAGTTTTACTAATGAACAGAGACCTTCGGTGGAAAGGTTGAATGGCTTTATTTGTTTTCTCGAAATATACTCTGTTTCACACATAATATATAATGCTGGCAAAGCTACTTTCACCAGTAGACAACTTCGTTTACACTCCGATTCACGATAACTTGGTGAAATGCAGAGGCTACGGCTCCTGCGACCCAGTAAGAATGTGGTAGCGAGGCAAGTGGCAGGACGCCACCGGAGCGTACCTGTCACCGTGCCAAATGCAGGGACCAGCCGCCAGAACCGTCCGGTTCTTGCATTTAGTCCTTGCAACTCCTTTAGCGTGCAACTGTTTGTGAATAATGCGTAATGTACAAAGACGACGTAACTCACCCCAGCGAGCGCCAAGGCGCGGTTCTCCGGGAGCCAACGCTGCGGGAGATCGGCCTTCGAAAACTCGGCAGCCCGTTCAGCTCGCCGAAGAGGGCTCTGGCTACACTTCGATGCTTCGCGAAAACATTGAGACACTTGCTAGCGAAAAGGAATCTCCGTCAAGAAGTAGGAAGGCTCACTCGAGTCGCACATCACCGTGCTGACGTTGCAGGAGCTCACGTCAAGATACAACCGCCGGAGACCGGCATGCATATTAGTGCTTCGTATACTCCCAGGGTAAATTCTTTTGCGTCAAACGAAGTAACGCACACTTCAAGGTATATCCTGTTTTTTTTTTTTTTTTTTTTTTTTTTGTGTGCCTTTTTTTTGTTGAACCACTAGCAGTGGATTTCCGCGAGCCACAGAAAGACCTTCCGCAATGGCCGCGGAGAAAAGACGACACCGCTATATTTACCCCCGTCAGTTCCCGAGATCCCGCTTAAAACCATCCTCCAATCAGAGCTCGGCAAAGTGACTTCACGGCACCGACTTGCGCGAAAGAGCAGACGGCTTTCTTTCCGTATAAAAGCGCTTAATGAAATAAATTGTGTTAGCCCTAGTTTGAACCGCTCCTCTGGCACCATTTTTTAATATCTTCTAATTCTTTTTCAAGTGTCTGTCCCCGTCTCAGGGATTAAAACCGTGATTAACCTGCGTCACGCTTATATTGCTTTCGCGTTTCCTAGTAACCACTGTATTTGAACGGCGCAAATGATAGGGGGATATGTTCCCGCTCGTATACTTTACTAAATGCCTTACACAAGACAGTATTCACTTTTGTAATCGCCTTGTAAGACACCGAACAAAGGTAACCTAGTTCAGGTGACTCCCCACAGTCAGGCGCGTAGCCAGGGGGAGGCCCATGGGGCCCGGCCCCCCCCACCCCCACCCCCCCGAAATCTCCCATTTTACTGGGACATCCTCTCCCCCTCCCCCTCATACTGCGTTTTGTCATGGGCGAACCCCCCCCCCCCCCCCCCCCCGAAACAAAATCCTGGCTACGTGCCTGCACACAGTTTAAAGTCATGTAAATCCTACAAGTGTTTTCCCACAGTAATTTCGGCTTCTACATTTTTTTGCTGTGTCATGATCTAAAGATTGGAATGACAACACAACATCACTTTTAAAACATATCTGTATTCAGATGTTTATAAAAAAAAATGCTATATTATTCGGAGGAAGCGCGTTCTACTTCTGCGCGGTCCCTTGTAATAACACCTCCACGTTCAATTTTCCATTTTTTGTAACGGCTAGCCTGCCCTTTCTTTCCGCGCCGTGGGCTTTCTTTGTAGACACTTTGCACAGTAATATACTTCGCGCTGGTGCCAGTGCACGGTGACATCGCTTCTTATCTAAAATTTCAGTAGGGCTTTCGTACAATATACTTTTAAAAACGCCGCGTGGGCATTTTTTTTCGCCTATCTTAATTGTAGTGTTGTTTCGAAACTGTTCGCAGGCCTTTCTTCAAAATTATGACTCGCATATCCTCGTTTTATTGCTTTCATCTTTACTTCCTCTCTAAAAAATCGCTCTTTGAGGAGTAATTATTGCCAGCCTGTTTTCCTAACACTTGTAACCTATTCTTGAGCGCGTGCGTCAACAAAACCTGAATCAAAAACATTGTGTTTCGTTCCACATCTACCAACAAATTTCTTATTTTTTTGTTCACTTTGAGTCTTTCAAAAGTACAACCGCCATAAAGCCTCGTTAAGCTGCATTTCATCAGTTTTTTCTCCGGCCTCCTATTCACCAGATCTACTTGAGGTGGAGAATAAAGTTCGTATCGTACCGAATATCAACGTTATATCGGATGCCTCTTATCTGACGTTTTGTTTACGCCTCGAGTTAATCGCCCAAGCGTTTCGACTCACGTCTAAATTCTTAAGCTCCTGCGCATGCTCGACAGAGCTGTGTGTGCGAGATTCACGTATGGACTATGCCCCCCGGTCTTTGTACCTTTGTTGTCTTCGGAGTTGGAGGCTACCTGTTGGCGTCCCCTCAATAACGGGTGTGGCCACCTAAATGGGGTCAGTGCTTGCATATGACAGCGGTCCCAAAGGGACATAGGCGTGACACGGTAGTTACAGCATAAGAAAATTACCTAAAAAAAAACATTAAACCGTTCTAAACGTGCATGACTGAACCCTGGAATTGGATATATTTAATAGATTTAGTGCATTCCATTTCGTCGCCAACATCTTTCAACCCATACTCCATAACATTCAATTCAAAATAACCATACCGGTACCGCCGATAGGCGCCATATTTCGTATTGTCCGCGCAGTTTGTACAAAACTAAATTCTCGAACGAATATACCCATCTCTTCTGTGGAAAAATTTGAGCGATTATCTTGGAAAAACTTTTTTCGTCTTTCAGCAGTTAGTATGCGGATAAACGCAAATCACCTGCAAGTCTGTGAAAAAAATGAGAGAAGGTCATCAACCTATCAGGACTGGTCGTAACAGCCTGAAACACCGTTTCCGAACTCCGCCGTACTGACGAAGAATATGCAGTCCTAGTCCCGAACGCGTGACATAATACAAAATTCATACAGCGTTCTAAACATGCTCTTTAACGTATCAATTACGCTCGGTCTGCTCCTAAACTATTGAGCTTGGTCTTCTACAACGCACAAATGTCGAGGTCTTGCTGCCTTGACGTCATGGCGATGAAATTGCCTTTGCCTTCTTCGATCCGCAGGCCCTCGTACACTAAGGGATGCTACTTGCACAGGCCTTTCAAGGGAGACTTAGTCTAGCAGGACCAGAAGAAGCATATTCGCTTACCTTGGTGCTTTCCATGGTAGAGGGTGGCATGTTCACATAGGAGCTGATTGGAACTATCTGTCGCTTTGCAGATGCAGCACAGCCATTGGCTGGTTGGTAATGCGACTTGTCCCCGCGCCCACCTTCAATGCCCGCTCGAGTTTGCGCGGCCGTCATTATTGCGAAGCTTCCGTGGAGTCGTCGTGCCGCACTTTCACGGAGCTTCACTCGGCGTCCATCGCTGTTGCGGCAAGGTTTTCGTCAGGCGCCCAATTCACACTTTCTCGAAACTACCATTTCCGACCTCGGCGGGCGCTCAACAGCGAAATCAGGAGCTGCAGGAGACTGTGCCGTCGGTGCAGGGAGCTGACTTGCGACGAGACAGTGAACAGTGTATCTTTCATGTTTTTTTGTGCCGGACTGCTTTTTAGCACCACTTTCAGGCGCCGTTGCTCTTTCCATCTCTTCCTCAATTATTATGAGCTCACTATACTCCTCGGTAGCTTCTCGACCAGAGGCTCCAGCGTACGAACAGGCACAACAGGCCCGCTCGTGCCCATACGCCCGGCACTCCGTGCGGCTAGGAGCACGACAGTCCGGACAGATATGGCCAGTCCTACAGCAGCAGAGCCACAGTGTAGCCCGTCCATGCACCACCACGATCACCGTGCCGCTGACGGAGGCGAATCTGGTGCGGAAGACGCTCGAATTTGACGCCCTCTCAGAAGCACAGGAGTACCAGTCTAATAATAGAATCACCCACGTTGAAGCCTCGAACCTTCGACTGCTCTTGCGTCACTTCCTTGACTACACCGTATTCCCCGAAGACCTTTTGTATGGCGTCGTTCGAGATGTCAAACGCCACCCAGTACACAGTGAAACAGAGCTCCCGCCTGAATGGGTCAACGACGAGGCATGTTCGGCCCTTCACACAGAGTCGCTCTGCCATGAGCAGAATCTACTTAGCACTGTCTGTCTTCAGGTCTAGCAGTCAGGCGTGGGGCATTTGATACGCCCCTAGTCTGGCTATTTCCCCGATTACCCCTGCCTGATTGAGCGGACGCCGAAAACGCTCGACACGTTACGGTCATCCTGTGATATCGTCATGCGGAACAATCGAACGTTTCCTCGCATCAGCTGCTGGCAAGAGAGGTAGGACCATTGGATAGTCCTTGGGCACGAAAGGTACAGAATCACTACGGCCGGTGTTGTCCGTTATTGCAGCTCGCACACGGCCCACTCTGCGTCCGCTCGTGTCGTCAGCCGCAAACAAAATGACAGAGCTGCGCCACAGTGTGAACCCGCTTTATACTCATGGTTACAAAAACTAAAGTAATATTTCAGCAACGACTATAACCTTCCGACAGAAGTTCATAGACTCCGGCGGTGCCTGCTTAAAATATGCCTAGGGTTATACGCATTTTCTTTTCGTGAAGATTTTTGAAACTTAGAGCTTAACAGGCGCAATTTGTAACTGCATGTTTCTGGTATACGTATACCCTGGGGATCGCATTCGCCCTTTAAACAGAAAAAAAACGTTTTCCACGCAAGTCAGGTGTGAGAATATTTTTTTTATTACGTGAACAATAGCTATTGTGCTTTAGCAGCTGACTGACGGCTTCACTAAAAAAATAACAGATCTTGCCTTAGGAATTGTATTGTTATAAACACCGAGCACTATACCCAGGTATATACCTTGTTGGAACGTATCTGTATATTTGAACCTGAAGAGGCAATGATTGTCCTCTTCTTCTTGGGAATACTGCTCTTATCTCACGGCGATACTATTTTACCTAAAGAGAGCGGAGGAGATTATCCTGATGCCAACGAGGTAAGAAAATGCCATACATGTACGGTGATGTTTCGTTAATGTGGACGCCTCTGTTCCCCCAAAAACTCGTCCATTATGTGAGTTGTCCATAATAACGAGACAATGCACGCAGTTTTCCAGATTGTCCCTGAGAATGGTGCACACATAGCGAACTACCAACATTAACGCGGTTCATATTAACGAGACATGACTGTAACCCGTTTATAGCGGCGTAATGAGCACAGAGTTTTTGTAGTAGCTTGCACCGCAGTACATGAAGGTTCATATGTGCACATGTATGCCGTTCGAAGACTCACTTTCTAGAGGAAATTTCGCGTCGCAGGTTGCCGCTAAATTCACCGCAGCCGCATCACTGCGACGATAAATTCAAACACAAAGTCTGTTTTCGGGCGGTATTTTATGCGAGAAGTGTTACGCCCGAGTGTGAAACAAAATCGTCACACTCAGACTGAGGCAACGAAAAGGATACACCACCCATAGTTGGCAATGCGTAACAATACAAAACGAAGGCGTTCTTAGTCGTGATAAATCCCACGAACTAACAATCTGGCAAAAGTATAGCGACAAGCTCCAAAAGTCTTATTTCCGCTTGATTGAAACATCCATTCAGATTATGGTTTCCCAGTTTAAGGCTGCAAGATGCCCTTGGAATTTCCTGTCCAAACAGCTTTTGAACGTTTCATCGGGCACGAAAGTCAAAAAAAAAAAAAAAATCCCGATCAAAAAAGTTGGTAGCTATATCGTTTTTTTCACAAGGTATCGCCCTTAAAATTAATCGGCGGTAAGTTTGGTTTACGCATGGCTTTTTGCACAAATCTTAACTTCGAACATTTTACTCCATTCGTTTCGGCTAAAAGAGGTGACATGACAAAACACAGGGACAAATATCTCACATTTGTTTCCGGTGCAGTCTACAAGATCCCATTTAAATGTGGGATATGCTACAAAGGTCAAACAAAAAGTTACATTTATTATAAGCTTGGCGGAACAGAAACGATATTTCAAAAACAGAAAGTAGTACTCGGAAGTCTCTAAGCACCTTTAGGCGTGTAATAATGTCGTACCATTGTGGAAATAAACAACCTCATTATTAACAAAAAAAGTGACCACAATCAGCTGTTGAAGAAATCAATCACGATTACCAAACACGGAAATGCTGTAAATAAGTCGTCATAGTCTTTGGCAGGAGAATATAATCAGTTTAGGAATCTCCAGTTTTAGTGGTGTGTGATGTTATTTTCGTAGTGATCTTAGGAGTTTGTGAGGTCACCGCATGAGCTCTCTCCATTTAAGGTGACAGAGCAACACAAATACAACATAAAAACTGAAAATACACTATAGTTATACGCAACAACAAAACTTTGAAATAAATGCGATTGATGCCAATAAACCTCATTAGAAGCCAATAAACATGATTTACGAAATATATTTTCGATTGTTTCCTGAAGGTCTGCAGAAGGATGTAAGTTCCAATATATCAAATATGTCAGAATAAACGTTCGGGAGGTTGGGAATTTGACAAATGTATAGCTGTTTTCTGGTAATAGATTCTAAAAAATGCCTGTTTAAAATTGTAGTGTGTAGCACAATATATGAGGAGAAACAATAATAAAGTGTCGCCTAATTTTTTCAAAATTAAATTTTGACTTTTGCTGGGTTTATAAATCCTGAACATTCAGTACGCATTTTGGTTCAAACTAGGAAAAAGCATGATCAAAACTCTGTAAGTTCTGAACAAACCGCACGCCTTTTTCCTACCTTAGGTTCAGACTTGTAATATTAGATTTATATGCAATCCCGAACAAAAGTAATAATGTAGTCGCGAATGAACATTAGCGAAATAAAGCTGACGTTTTAGCTACAAAGAAAGTAATTTTAAAAACCTCTTTTGTATACATACAGATTTTGCGATACTACGTTTCAGGCGACTTAAATGGAACGTCCACCCAACGCTTTCATGAAACTGTACCCCTAAATACCTGTAATCAGAAATCCATTTCAATGATTGTGACTGAAATATCATCAAGCTAGTAAGATTAGTGGTTTTATTATTTGAAGAATGAAACAATAGATTTTGTTTCGTTGATATTGTTTGCCTGAGACATAGTTTGAGAAGAAAGCGGCGACAGCTATGAAAGAAGGAGACGTCTGAGAGGCGAGAGGAAGTGCCAATTCATTCTAGTAGTCTAAAACTAGACGTACTAAGTGCCAGCTGTCCATATATATATATATATATATAAAGAGTGCCGAATGTTGACAAATGCTTCCGTTCATATATGGGCAAAAGTGATGTGCGCAGACACAGCAGCAGTAGGATGAAAAGAGTAAAATTCTAATTTAATGGCGAAAAAAGTCACGCAAGAAAAAAGGGTGAAGTGCCGAAAAAAAGTTTTATTGGTTTACGGGAATAATGAAGACTAGGCACAAGAACGCTAATTGCGCGGGAAAGAAACTTCTAAACAGGACGGAGTAAAAGTCAAATTTAACACACAAGAACTTACAAAAATAAATTGTTAAATGAAAAATAAAATAAAAAATTGAAAATAAAAAAATGGATAAAAATAAGAAAAGGGCCTGACGTCCGTCGACGTTTCGGCAGTGGCACTGCCTTCTTCAGGACGGGGGCACTTCACCCTTTTTTCTTGCGTGACTTTTTTCGCCATTAAATTAGAATTTTACTCTTTTCATCCTACGGGTGCTGTGTCTGCGCACATCACTTTTGCCCATATATATATATATATATATATATATATATATATATATATATATATATATATATATATATATGAGATCTCCCGACTAATTTTGGCGGCATTTATCTCAATCGAAACGAACAGTGACTAGCACTGTAGAAAACTATTTTATCATAACAGATATAGGTCTGATTGCTTTATAATTTAATCTATATTATCAATCTGTGTTTACACGGAATGATGGCTACCTTCCCGTTTTCCATGTTTCTGAAAGTTACCCTGCCGTAGAAAATATAAAATAAATATGAAAGGCCTGTTTTTACTTGTTACTTCATATTGAGGATAAAAAGTCCGCAGGACAAGACGAGATGCCATATATGTTCTTAAGAAGATATGCAGAGTAGCGTTCCCATCATCTCGAGATAGTGTTCAGCGTCTCACTTAGCAAAGGTCAGGTCCTTCGTAACTGCAAATGCGGAACATTGATTCCGCCTATTTCAACTGCGCGATAAAACAAATGTAGGTAAAAGTCTTTTTTGCGAAATTCAGACTGGCCACTTTGACCACTATCATCATCATCTAAAAAATAACACGTCTACCGTACTAATGGCGGCCTTCTGCTTATTGATAAAGGAACACGTTGAAGATACGTCTAAGCTGAGGATTCGAGGCCTACGCAATCGAGACATTTGCATGTTACGAAGCGGGAAGTCAATGCAAGAGTTGTAGCGTTCATTTTTATAACTTGGGCCCAGTTAGTCTGTTAGTAGCCCAGAATTGACTTCAAATCTCTTCGATGTACGGAAGTTCATTAAGACTTATTTCTATCTGGGTTGGCACTTCGTTCTGACTGGTTCCATTTTTTCTGGCCATCGACTCTGAAAGAGATGATCGAGAAGAACTGTACAGTGATGAGCACATTCTCGTTTACGGTTGACTTGCGAAACTGACGGTGCAAGATTAAATACTGCAGGCTGCAGGTTCATTGCCGCCATTAGAACGGCAAAAGTTGAACCGCCATTTAAGCCACCAGTTTGCACTCAATTTTGGAAAAAAACGTCTATTACAGACCAACGTCACTTACCAGCACACGCTGTAAAACTTTGGAGCATAAAACAGTTAACTAGTTGATGAACTACATAGGGAGTATTTACATCCTGGGTAAAAATTAATATGACTTCGAACGGGGATTTTCTACTACTACGCAGCTAAAAGAGTTCTTCCATGACCTTAGCATTAACACAGACAAGGGAGAGCAGAGGGATGTCGTATTTTTATATTTCACGAGAGCTTTCAATCGAGCGTCAGATTATGCATGCTTGTTTAGATTCTAAAGAACAACCAGATTATAAATTGGTTAGAAGCATATTTATCAGATCAAGAAAAGTTGGTTTCTTTAAACAAAGTAACAGCTGACTCATTGCCAGTAGTATCCCGTGTTCCCCAGGGCTCAGTGCTTGGTATCCTTCTTTTGATTTTTAATATCCTTGACATCGGTCACGGTTTCGATTCCATGATAACTTTCAAACCACTTCGCGGATGACACGCTAATTTATTATGATATCTATTCTATAGATGACCAGCAAAGACTGCACACACATTTGCGCAAGATAGCGACGTGGTATGATCGGTGGCAGATGGATGTAAATAGGAAGAAGACTGTATGAACGTAACACGCAACAAACAACGCTAGCGTATAAATATAGTGTTGAAGGTGTTCCACCTAATAAAGTAACTGAGTATACGTATTTAGCAATCACCCTCACATTACACTTAAGCTGGAACTTCCATGTTCAGCAGGTATTTTTAGGAAGCATTTAACAAAAAATCTGGATACTTAGAAGAAAGTTGGGATATGCGAGTTCGGGAAGTTGAATTAGCTGCTTAGAAATCTTTGATCCTGCCAACTATTGAATATCCGAGCCCTGCGTGGGAACGATTCACCGGTCAAAACATCTATATTCTAGAGACAATTCAAAACAAAGCCGTTTGATTTATTTATGATAGTTAAAGATCAACACATTCTGTCTCCTAACTCATGGCCCGAGAAACTTTAACCAGCATAAAATACAACATGGACATTAGTAGAATGAAACTCTTTTGTTATATATATAATCCAAGGGCACTACAGGATAGACGCTTGAAAATATATTTTCCTCTTTGAAACTATGCCGAGGAGAACGCAACACAATCAAAATGGAAAACCACGTTGGTACAGAACAGATAATTTTAAGCACTCTTTTTTCATGTCAGATGCATAGATCTTTGGAATAACCTTCCTAAATGTACTGTAAACTGTACTTATGCGATTTCGTTTACAATAAAGGTTGTAAACTTTAAGCGTGTATAAATTACATGACCCTGTGTTATTAATATGTACCACTCGTGCACTGGGCTCACGGCTGGCAGTATGTATAACTAAATAAAGATATCAAAATAAAAACATAAAATTTACAAGGCGCTGATTGGCATCACGCCATTTGGACATATATTTTAAATATATTTATGTCAAAAATCAGATATAATATTGTGGGGATCGTGGCCACGACGGGATCAGAAATGGGCCTGCGGGGCTCAAGTGAGAGGAACAGGACGGCACGAAGCAGAGCTCGGTCAGCGAGCTCGGGGATGGTCGGCGACGGAACGGTAAAGGAAAAGGCGCTGCCTCCAGGTCGTTCAACTGCGACACATTAGATCTTCCGTACATTGCGTTGTGTGTTGTCCTCCGGGGCGGTCGAGGCGGGGCTTGATCGGACGGTGGCTGAAGTGGACACCCACAAGATTTTACAGCGAAGCTGCCTATGGCTCGATTCCGGCAGACCGTGTCCGGGGTCAGACAACGCGTAGACCGACAATTTTGTGCGGTTAATGATGCAGACGCCAGCACCGCACGCGCGCGCCTTCTCCACGCGCGTTGTCTATCTTCCCTTGACATTGCGCAATGCCGCGCGCTCTTCGGCGGCCACCTGCCGAAGATCGTGCCACTGTCCTTATCAGTTGGACTTCAGTTTCACATGGCTCTCACCCGTGTTGTACCTTCCGAAGAGTAGCAGTGGGAGTACCAGGAGCGTCGGCGCGCCCAGAAGCGAGAATGAGCACACCGCCAGCCTTTATCGCCGTTGCCGCTGCTCTCAGCCCGACATAGCATATCCCACCAGAGTGGCAGATCAATAAAACCTAGAACACGAGGCCTTCACGTTTCCTCCTCTAAATGTCAGCACTAGTATATCCCCTGAGCGCCCCCTAGCTAGCCCGGATGAGCACCATCGTTCGCTACATCTTCTGCGACATCGTCTGCTTCAGTGGTTTGTGTAGAATATAACGAAAATCATGCTCACGCCGAGTGCCAGTTGTTAGAGACTACGATGAAGTTGGACACTCAGGTGGAATGTCAAATGCATGAGTGAAAATGCCTTACTGCTGTGCGAGGGGCACTGGACACCATTTCTGAGGGCGCTGTTTGTACTCCGGGTCGCTGCTTTGAAGCGTACTTCCGCGGAACGAGCGCTCGCGCTAGAAATGCACCTCTCAAAGCCAGGAGCGCGTGGTTGCTCGCGCTCCTGGCCGAGGGAGTGTTCGCATGCAGGTTGCAAATGAACAGGGAGCTCGGTCAGCTCGCTCTTAGCAGTCGCGCGCAGAGCTGTGGCTTCCAGTGAATGAAACGTAGTTGGGACGCGGCCCCTACTCTCGCCAAGCTTCGGGCTGTTCGCGCGCTTTGGGCCGGTCGGGGATATACTAACCAAATGTCGTGCGCAGGCCTTGTCTTCTAGATGGGATTGGCCAGCTCCGCTGGACTTCCCTCTTCACGGGAAGGAAGGGCTCTTAATTTGTTTCAATTAGGCAAAACAAATTCGAGTCATCCGCGCAGAGAACAACACATGAAGTGTGAGGGATGGATACAATATTCGTAATATATAAAAGAAACGAAAGAGGTCCCAACGTGGGTCCTTGTGGAACACCATATAGTGTACATTCAGTGTCAAAATCTGTAATATTAATTACTACAAACTGTGCCCGATTCGTCAGATACTTGCGTAACAATTCAAAAGAAACGAGCTTTAGTTCAGCTTGTTCGTGCCAGAGCCTTTAAGTAGGACAGTTTGACCATTCATTCGTCTGAATAGGGTAGCATCTCGTGGCCAATCACAAACCGCGAAACAGCGCCTAGTGGTGGTCGGGAGCTCTATAAATGTGACTCCACCAATAGACCTATTGCTATATTTCGCAAGCATCAAGGAGAATGCAGGGATTGGTGTTCCACGCGCCGCACGTCCTGGCCTCAGCAGTAGCAACTTTCCTAAAGAAAACACCTAAAACATATGGCATTTTGCACGCGCGTTTGTCGACGCTTTATTTTGGTTGTTTACTTCGAATATGTTACACGGGAAAGTCGTGCGTGTGCAGCGCGTGGAACACCAATCCCTGCGTTCCCCTTGATGCTTTTGTAATTTTGCAAATGGTCTATTTAAGTTGTTTTAGCGTCACTATGGTAGAAAGGTGTAACTCTTGGTGACTGAAAACTTGGCATGTTTGAGTTTTTCGTCACGTCCTTATTCAACGGTAGAATAAAAGAACGCGCGTTTCAAACCAGAGGCAATTCCGTATTTGCGGTCATTGCTCCTGCAAAATTGAACACTTTTATTTCACGCTTTAAATGTCCTTTCCAATTTTAAATTATGTTGTGTGTATGTTTGTACAACCTAGAACTTGGCCTGCCTCAAATGGCCACGTTTCTCTCTGCTGTAGATGAGAAATGTAGCCAGTGCAGTACAACCGCTAGCCTGGGGTCTTTAACGTGCACCACGCAGTAGTGATACACGACCGCACGCCGGTGCAATGCTCCTCCAGATCAAAACGGGCAGGGGTGGGATTTGAACCAAGGATCCTGGGTTCTACAGCACGAACTTTCGCTCCAGCTGCTCCGAGCTGGTGCGCGCTAGTCGACTCGGCCACCGATCCCCCTCGTTTACAATATTGTGACGTCGAAGTCTGCTGATGTGTCGACGCTGTGTCGCTCTTTTAGTTTACGCTCGTACCGCGAGGGGGAAATATCCGGCGCTGCCGACGGCTTTTCCTCTATAATAGGGCGAACTATACTAGGGCCAGCTGAATTGAAGAGAAAAGAATGTAAAGGGAAAGAGGGTCAGACATGCCGCTGGACTACCAACGTGGTGTAATACTTCTTCCTCTTTTTGACCCTTGGCTTTGTACTTTTTCCTTTCTTTTTGTTAAAAGACAAAACAAAAAACACAACTTCTATCGCATAACCTAGCTTAACTTAACGTTGAATCACCCGCTCTTCACCGAAACATAAAACACCGTAAATATATATATTTTTTGGTATTGAAGTTGATCGAAGATTCGCTGACTGACGCTGCTTCGCCTTCTTCTATGGCCATGGCCTTGATCATCCCTCGTACATACTGGGTTTCATAATTATAGAGCAGACGCCAACTAAAGGATCGAAGGACCCCTACGACCTTTTAGGGCTTGGTTGGCGTTTGTTCTTTATTTATAACATTTAGTCCAGCCAGGCAGACGTCTTCCCATATGTTCAACTTGAAATACTGCTTCTTGTGTTTTGCGACGATGCTGAACTTGGCACTGCATTCACATTTGCGGCAATGGGTTGGTAGATGACCTGTGGTTGGGCCTTTTAAAGATGCTGCGTGTTATCTTATCCTGTCATTAATACATGTGCCAGTTAGCCCAATGTAACACTTTCCACACGATAAGGGAATATGATATACAACACCCTTTCCACATGAGGAATATCGTGTCCTGTGTGAAATGTTGCAGGGTTTTCATGTGGTTAATTTCCTGGTTTACCTTACGCAAGATTGAATATGCTTTGTTTGCTGCAGAGCACACAACCTTAACGGATCCTGTGTCGCAGCTATCTTTTAATCTGTGTGTTATTCCATAGATGTTGGGTACTATTGCGATCTTTTGTTTAGCTTTTGTCTTCCGGGTTCCTCTTGTACCCGATGCTTTACACTTTAGTTTTGTGTAGATATTATTGCACACGCTGTCCAAGAGACCATTCGAATATCCACAGAGAAGGGGAGCAAAGGGGATAAATGACAAACACAAATCTCCAAAAACATTTAGGCGACTGGTGCGCGTGCGAAAAAACAGTCCGCCAGGTTCTGATACCGAATGAGGGACCTCTCCATTTCCAGTGGAGCGCTCTACCAACTGAGCTAATCAGGAGCTAGACGTGAGTAGAGCTAACGGGTTTCATCAGCTGCCACCAGTCTACCATCAAGTTTGAACGGCTTGCATTTTTAAGGTTATGAATGATCATGTAATTGAATGCAAACGTTTGATACCACGGCCATGTGGATTTTTTTCGGTTGCACAAAAGTCTCCCAGCTGTGCTTGGATATTTGTGTTTCTCCTTCGTCATCCTTCTTCCTCTTATCCATTGATTATTTTCTTCATTATTGTGCAGCTCGGTTGCACCTTTCTATTTACCTTCATTATGAAGGATCTTCCCGTTCCACCGACACCGACGCCCATGTCGGTTTTTCTGCGAAACGAGCTCCTTAAAGCTTTCGCTTTAAAAAAGGAATGCTGCGGTACGTGTTCTTTTACTGCGGACCTGTTAAGGGCTAGGTTCCCCAGGATCGTGTGCGGTATCAAATGCATGTCGACACAAGCCTACCTGAAGAGCTACCTCAAACTATAAGCGACGGCGGCAAGCACAACACTAGTCTGGTTACCGCCGTCGCTCAAAGATGGCGGCATCCTTTCCAGCTATTATAGAAGAATGTATAGTTGGGCGCGTTGATGGGAATTCATCGTAGGAAACAGCAAGAAAAACAGACGACGACAAAGAAGAAGCAGTCGTAACGAGCGCAGCTCTGCTCACGTGTGTTTCTCCGTCCTCGTCTATGTTGTGCGCTGTTTCCTACGTTCTTATCAGTTTTGGTTTGGGCTCAGGATGGGTCGACCGCGCGCTCTTCCGGGGAAAGAAGACAGGCTGCGGAAGGAGCGGCGACGTACGCAGCAGCGCGAATGGGTCCGCAACCGAAGCAAAGCCGCTGTCGCCTCGACTTCCACTGCGTCCAGCACTTCAGATTCCCGTGCCAAAAAAGAGCACATCGCTTGACTGCTTCACAGCGCACAAGATGCGACACACTTAAAAGTAATTCCACGCATACACAGGAAGAACACTTACGCAGCGCTGCGTATGCGTGAAATTACTTTTAGGTGTGTCTGAACTTCTGCTCTGTGAAGCAGTATCATGAATCACCAACTCGCCCAAGCTGAAGTTTTGACTGGAAAGTCGCCGCCGAGAACAGAACCAGCGATGCAAAGGGCGCCGGCGGGCAAACGCCACGCACGACGATCATGCGAGGGAGGCGAAGCGCAAGCGCGAAGTCCGGCGACAAGTGCGCTAAACGCCGGCCGAACAGTTCCACGGAGCGACGGCGAGGTTCCGGAGGGAGTTCGTGGGGAACCCTTTTGGCGTCACGTGCGCCGTGTGCGACCGACTCTGGTTTGCCGAAGACGTATCCACGATCGGCGACGTGTCGGACGAGAACAATCGCGAACCGGGCGCGTGCGCGTTGCGGCAGTGTTTCGAGTACAGCTCCGCTGGTCTTCCGTTTTCACGAAAGTAGAAAGGCTGAACGTTCCAGGGAGCGGGGATAGAATCATGGCCGCCCCAAAGGCTCTCCACGTTCGGCCGCGAGACAGTGTAGATTCTCTCGTTTATTTATTTTTTTGGCTAATATCGGTAAAAAGGCAATTTTAAGTAAAAAGGCTGCGCTACGGTTCGGTGCTTCTGAGAAGATCGAATCGTGTTGCCAGCATATGGCCTAATTCTAAGTAATCACGCGTGTGGATCTGTCGTCTGCTCTAGGCAGACGTTAGGAAGCATGGATCACCGCGACGGATGCCTGCCTCCGGGGGAACTGCACTATTTATATTAAATATTTGTTTCTTTTAAAAGAGATGCATCTGTTCATCATCGTGGGAATTGAACAAAACAATGAATTCTAACCCGGATAACATAATATGTGTACTCTGGGTTATGATATTGTAAGTTCTATGTTTTTTGTTGTTTTTTTTCTTATTTTTTTTAATTTTACCTTTTACATGTATATAAATATTTAGCGTTAAGAAAAGTTGGGGCTGTATTAAAATTACCGTGCTATGCAGTCCTGCTGCAGCCAAGTTTTCTCTTTATTTGGCCATGGTGTGGCTAAGTTTCTCGGAGTCGAAAAAAATCAACTACGTTGTGATGAGGATAAACTGCCTCCTCTAGTTACGATCCGTAAACTGTTCGTTGGCAGGAAAACTGAAACAAGTGAAACAAACTCTTCTGATATATCTGCCGCGAGTGGAACAAACGGGTGTAACCGAGCAACGCAGTAGCGTGCATGTTATTTGATGCTTTTCTCGGTAATGTGAGTTCACACGCTTCAATTTCCTCGGTGAAGGCCGCAGATGCCAAGAGGCTACTATTATATATTTCTGGTTAAATAATCTTCTACTCTAACATAGCAGAGTCTGCAACTTCAACAAACGACCCGCAGTACGACACAGCATCTGCCGCAGCGATGCTCTCTTACTAATGAGGGCTAGCGACTCCCCGCAATTGCGATCTCCCTCCCGCCTCAGCCAACCCATATCGAGACTGGGCAGTTCATCAAATTACCTTCGACTATTCAAGTGATGCTTTAATTACGATGCTTTTTTGTTTTTTTTTGTTTTGCCGTTTAATCGAAATTTTGCGCTGGAGAAGATAAGGAAAAAGTAAAATAAAATGCGGGCTTTAATGTTTTTTACGTGTTTATTTGGTTTAGTACACATATAAACCACTTCAGCCTGCTTGTGATTGTCATTGAGGGTTATTATACCGTTAAAATAATAACTTAGAAATGACTTGTCTTTAAGAGGCTTTCATTGTTGATGTTTCTGCAGGCGTTACAAAATGAAGTTTAAAATGGGAATGATATAATCCGTTTATGGCATAACAAAATAGTAAAAAAACAAATATTTTTAACGTTATTCATGCAACATAAACGGTCAACAAACAACTAACGGATTCATCGACTGATGAGTCCATAGAAGGGCAGCGATCAGACGGATAAATTTTCAGTCAAACTACAGCTCTAACCAAAATTGAATGTTTTATAAAGGGAATGGTTTGTGCGAGATAATAAACATATAAGAGACCAGCGGTTGTATAAAAGCCACAACACTACGATTAGGGAAGCTTCCGACTTAATATTAATCGCCTTGCTGAATTTTCATGCACGTGAAACGGTACAACACAACCGTCCTTAGAAAAAAAGGGCCATAGAAACAAGAAACGTTTAATGAGGAGCGCTCAGTTCAGACGGAAACGGGCTTGCGTCGTCGAGATCCCTGCTTATGAAAGCGCACCCGTAACAGACGACGCACGGCGGTATCACCACTTTCGCCTTCTTCCAAATTCGGCCGCAGTGTGGCTACAGGATTTGATCTGGAATATAATGGAAAAAAAGAGCTAGTTCATTTTACAGTTTCTTCAGGTGCTTAAATTGACATGATTTCAAATTTTGTACAAAATATGTAAATACTTTTGCAGGTTATGAAGAAGCTACCTGAAACGTACATGCTTCAGTCACTTTTAAATTATGCTAATTTAACCTGTGGTTATCAAGAGTTCTACAATTGGTCAAAACGAAACAAAACTTTCGGAAAATATGCTTTTTTTTTCCTCTACATGGACGGCCATTTGTGAGTACAAAATGCATTTATAACATCGAAAATCTGTATAATTCGTATGTTACAAACAAATCGGAGATTTAACCTGTTTAATTTGCAGCCATTATCAACCGTACTATGTGAAACAGGTGACCAACTACACAATTCATATGGGCACCCATCGAGGTAAGCCGAAATATTTCCTATAAGACCTCATTTTCTAAATCTAGGTGAAAGTCTCATAAGAAATAGAGTTCGTTTTTTTTTAATGAGATGTATATTTGCTTATGAGTTCACTTCGTTTTACTTATTCACTGAGTTTGTAGGCAATCGCGTAGTTTTTATAGCTATGTCGACACCGAATTAGGGTAAATTTGCCGATGTTAAGAGCGATCATTAAATTTCGTATTCAATGGCTATTTAAGCACCTCTGCTGGTGGTTGCTCCCCCAGTTCGTTCTACTTGTGAAAACACTGGTATGTTTTTGTGTTTTTACATCGCACTAATGTTTTTTTTCAACAAGTGCGTTCTAGTAATACCTTGTATGTTTTTTTGAATATAGGCCCGAATTCGACGTCCCGGCTTCCGTCTTGCCAGGATAGGTTAAATATAATATGTTTCATCAATATCATTTTAATCTACTATGCAGTCTAAGGTTTTGTCCTAACCTCGAAAGTAGAGCTGCGCTCCAATATACAAATAACGAAACTGCCGGTACGCTTCCAAAAAAAAGACAAGTACAATAAAGAGTTGAGCTGTTAAGATTAGGTATACTATTACCCGAAACGCTGCGTTTGAGACGTGGGCGATTTTGTTTTATCGCCCGTCGTCTCCGGTTAGGATTAAGAGCAACGCTTAAAATGCCGCAGCAATCACTACAAGAAAATAATCACACGTTGCTCGCAATTCGGGTTGTTTGCAAATAAAGAAAAAAAAATCTTGCTTTCTTAAAATACTTTGATGAGTATATGTGTCTGACCATATTTCATTCACTTTTTAACAGGAAAATCATATCCACCAACGACTTCACGCGAGATATTATTTTCCGATATGAAGTCGTGTATGGTAATACAGAACCCCAGATATACTAAAGGTGGGTGCCAAAAACTAACTTGAGCACAATTGCCTAGGTTGACTGTTCGAAACATTTGCACCAACTAACTTTTCTGTGTTTACTCTGCATTGCTTCATGCAACTGATTAGCTCGAACAAAAATATGATCTGCGTACAATTTATTAAGTACTTAAAAATTACGAATTTCGTTTTACTGCTACAATTTAGCACTAAAGTTAGTGCGGAATATAAAAAAAAGTGCATGGTTCTCAAATTGCCTCCACCCACGCAACAGAAAGCACGGTACGTCGCCCACATTAAGCAAACGGGACGCATTCTCAGACTTTTGTTCTGCGTGCGAAATCCTGGAAATTCACTAAACAGTGATTTCCTCATGGAAACATAACCTGGGACTAGGAAGAAAGAAGAAATACACATACATGTATGGGACAACACACAACGCACTCAAACACATATAAGTCTTTATTGATGACTGATCCCATTTATGAAGACTGAACACCTCAGTCATCGACGAAAAATTATTTACAATGTCATCTTCGCAACACTCTTGAAGACAAACAGTAAAATCCCTCTCCCCCACAAACAACCACAGGGTGCATTCCCGGAACCCAACAAGTCACCTTGATAGTACACAAACCTCTCCTCCCCCCCCCCTGCAATATTTCTCGTCGCAACACAGCATAACCACACATGCAGAATACATTGTATACCTGAAATACCTGACTTGTTTGACTGAGACAACGAAGTAAATACCAACACAGGTTTTGCAGATGGATACTAATCAACTCTTTTGCGACACGTTCCAACGGATCTGATTCTCCGCTTACAATCATGATGCAGTTATATTCAGGAGAGCAATTGTTGGCACTCTGTTTAATACTTAACGATCTCTGAATTATGCTAACTTCGATAAAACCGCCCGCTTGCGTTCTGAAATTCTATCGTTTTTGCCGCTGCCAGACTACCCAATGAGGAAAAATCCGCGTGCCAAAGGTATGTCGCATACTCAACACCGGTCGTGCACTTAGCGGAAGGATCACAGTGCTTTTTTACACGGCCTTCTAGATCACCGGAGAAAAGTTTGAGTCTATAAAGATACAAAATCATTCTTTGTTTTCGAGGTTGCTTCCTTCAGGGGAATGCTCTGAGCTTCTTTTCTGCCTTGGGATGAACCTTCTATTTAACTTATGGATAGAAGTGTAAAAAAAAACCAGACAGTTGGGTGTGCCTTTCAATCTTCTATGTAATTCTTCACAATATGAAGGCTCTTTTGTCGCGCTTTCGTGTAAGAATATTTTTAATGCGATAGCATTAACTGTATCATGGAGCGAGCCGACATCATCAGCTTTGAAGCTGCGCCAAACGGCGCCTTAAATCCTTTCTCCAGCCAGCTCCCAGTTATGAAGCCACGCGAAAAGCCTAGCCAAACGGCACCTGGTTTCCCCGATCCCAAGGGAGCGGAGTAAAGCTGATGAATTTCGGCTTCGGTCCCATTGGCTGGCAAGCGTTGACGAGGCTTCCATTGGCTGCTGCGCGTCAGTTCAAGTCACCGCCACCCCGTTGCGCTGCGTGTCCGTCAGCGCGCCGCTAACACGAAACGTCCAACGTCAGAGCGGCGAGAAGAGGGCGCGCCCTGCCGTCGACACAAATATGCTGCAGACGAAATAAGGGAGTGGAAGAATGACGTACATGCTTTCGCATTTACAACTCATAATTGCTTAGGTGTACCTCGAGTTTTTTTTTTTTTTTTACTGACTTTCGTCTTAGGTAGTAGGCTGACGTCTTGCTACGGTATTCAGCAATGTTGCGCAACAAAGCACGCATATCCTGTCATTCAGTGCATAGAAAGTGTTATGTGTCATCCATTTGGCCTGGAATTTGTCGTACATCAATCAGGCTGGCCGCTGCATAAACGTTAAAATGTTCCAAACAAACGAGAGGGCGTTCGTGGAAGTCGCCTTATGAAGAGATTTAAAACATTTAGAAGAGTACAACAAAAATTTTCTGGAATGAAACTGCACTAGAATTGTAAGGAGAGAATCTAATCAGGTTAAACCAGTAGTAAGTGTGACTATAGTATTAATTCTACAGGAACCTGTTTCAGTGTCCCCTCAATTGTCTAAGACAAGGAAGCCAAATTCGCTTTGCAAGTGTACCTTCAATTTCTTTTCAGTTTTATCGACGACTGCTCAAAATTGACACTTCCCTACATCTGCTACCATGCTTAATAACTCCGTCTATGCGGTTGATAAACAATAAAACCTTTGAAATGAAATGTGTAAATAATGATACGTATAAATATTATTTTGTTGTTAAAACTGCAAAAAAAACGGAACGAGCTGCAATGTGATATTATGAACAGAACAATAATATTATTGCCTTTGAGAAAAAAGCTGGAGAGTTTAGCGCGTATGGAACTTTAACTTTCAGTGTCTGCCGATCATTTTGCGCTTGAATGTTCTCAGAAAGTGTACGAAGTCTATTGTTACAACTTGTAATTGCGGATTTTTCTTCTAGTCCTGTAGCCGACTTGGTTAGAGGAAACCGTGTTGATAAATAAATGAATAAATAATTTGTTTTTTTGTGCATGCTGTGTTGCGACGAGAAAAATGCGAGGGATACTAGTGTAAGATCAAGGTCTCTTGCTGGTTTCCGGGCCTGCTCCTTATAAGAAAGGGCTTTTAGTGTTTCCATGTAAAAGCGCTGTAGATGTGATCGTGTAAAAAATTATCCGGCTTCGACTTAGGCACCCTGTCCCTAAAAAAGGGTTCTGTCTTCAATAAATTCTTAGGTGTGTCCCAAGACGCTGTGTGCTGTCACTTCCTGTAATGTGTCTTTCTATTCCTTCCCTGTCCCAGGTTAATTTATGTATAAATTTTACCATCTTTCCTCCTCACTTACCTTCGGCTAGTTCCTTTCTCTGGATGTCGTTCTATATTTCCCTATACATTAACAATACTTTTCGAGCAATGTGAGCGCACTCACCGGCAGGGCCACTAGCCTCGTCCCGGCCCAAGCGGTCTCGCTATGCTCGTGCCAAGGACCCTTACAGCCGTGGCACACAGCAAGTTGGCAGCAATTCTTTCCCATCTCGCGTTGTTTTCAACAGTCTATGTATGTTGGAAGGCTAACTAAATGATGTAGAAAACTGCATCGAGCACTGATTGGCGATTCTCTCGGGTCATGTGACATGATGTTGAAATGTAGTTTTTTCCTATGGAGTTTGAGTTATGCTCCTAAAACGATGCAGTTGACTCGGACGTCAAAATGTCATCCAATGCACTTTGACGATGCAGTTAACTGAGTGGTCGAGACGAAGCCGGAGATCGTTCTGCATCGTAAAAGATAGTGGCCCTAACATTTGCGTCTATACTGTTGGGTTCGCCCGCGGATCGAGTTTTTAGAGATCACCGCGATGCTTTCGAGACGAGCGATGCGAGGTTTCTGGACAAACACCGGCTGACTCGCTGGCTGTGCGACCAGCTTCGCGGAAAGCTCCGGCGGTGTCATGAAGGGCTTCGTGTGCTGACGGTCGAACAACAAGTCCTCGAGGCTCTACGCTTCTACGCTGCCGGCGGCTTGCAGCGAACCGTCAGGAGGGACGAAAACATTGGTGTTTACCAGTGCTCTCTGAGTCGCGCACTTGTTGATGTCACCAACGCTATCATCGATTGCCTCGGATCGAAATGGCTGTGTTTCCAGCAAACTCAAGCAGAGAAGGGGCTCACGAAAAGGAAGTTCTTCGATTAATGCAAGTTTAGCGACGTGATCGATAAATATTCTAAATACTCTTACACAGTTTACCACGACTGTGTTGCGTAAGCCTGTTACCGTGCCAAGCAACGGTAATAGGCTTAAGTTGAGCTAGTTTGTTCATACTCCAGGTAGAGAGGGAAAGAAATACTTCATTTTAAAGCAGTTACTTCAATTAAAGCCAGCTGAACTAGAATCAACATACACATAAAGAAAAGACCATACAAACCGTGGAACTAATAACTAATTTTCTTTTCTCTTCTCTTTCACTACGAACCCCACTTGAAGAAAATATTCTTTTTCTTCTTTTTTATTCCCTACTTCTCCGAAAATTTAACCCCCGAAGAAAGTTTTTTTTTTCTCGTGCAGCACGAGAGAAGTTACACTAACGCAGTCCAACAAAGTCGAAAAGTCAGATTTGTCGTTAGTCGTTTATACAGCTGGAGGTTAGTCTGCCTGAACATGGCGACAGTGCTACCCACTGTAGATGCGCAATTATAGCCAGTGCAGTACGACTGCTAGACGGGGTTTTTTAACGTTCACCACGCAGTAGTGGTACACGGCCGAGCAGCACACGCTCTATCCAAATCCCGTGCTCGGGCGAGGCACACACGAGTATTTCAGTGAACCTTCCATTCGGCTCGCGTTTTGATGGATGGTCCTTGGGCGTTTAGCTCGTTCACAACTCTGTCCCAAAACTCGTCTCACTCAGGCTTGGTCAGAGGACCGTCAGGGACGGCCCTCACTAAAGCTTGGGTTTCTATCAAAAGGCCGATCAGAAGGCTAATCTGGTGGACCGACACGCGACGACTTTAGTTGCGCTTCTTTGTGTTGTCGGCCATGACCCTGCTCAACGTAAAGGGCTGCAGCTAATGCTAATAGTTTTATGTAATTTAAGTAAACTAAATATTTCATGTGACAAAGTTGTAAAACAATAGTTTAATTAAATTGCTCTGAGCTATAGGTTCGGAATCCTTAAGAGTATTGGTTTCTAGAACCCTTCACTACCGAGTTCCGCGATTCTCGAATATTCCCTGTAGGGAGAAAAAAATTGATGGAGTTTCAACTCAATCGCCACAGTTCGGCGATGTCACCGGACATGTCACGGTGCAGTTCTCTTCCGATGTAGTTTGTTGGTGATGGAGATTAGGCTCCTCCCACCTTGCGACGTCACAATGCAGTTTTTCCACCGCTTTTTCCACCATAGACAGACTGAGCTCCTTGACTGCACCTGTCATAGGAATACAATGCTGTGCTGTACTGGATATTGCGGATGTGTTGCCGGCGAAGACACATGGCGCCGTTTTCTGACTGTTCCACAGCCGGCTCTGCACACTTCACCCAGGCATAGTGGGCTAGAAAGTGGGGTGTGACGAGCGCACGGATGAAAGTTGTCCGCAATTCGGCCAGCATAATGGAGTGTCATTCTTAATTGAACAAGATCAGCTCCTATACTCCAGCGGAATGGTTGAAATGGAGGTCACTGTGCAAAGTGGCGCTCCTGTCGATGTACACGCTAAGAACGTTCGCACTCATAAGGGTGGAAATCAGCTTGTCCAAGGGCAAACGCAAAGCTGGTTACTAGAGCACCCTTGACTTCTGCTGAACAACGCAAAAATACGATCGCGTCGTCAACTCGTCTATACTCCTTTGCACCCGAACACCGACCTGAGACGACACTTCGAACTAAAGGAGCCAATCATGGAGCGCCAAAAGTGCATTGTCATGGCGTTCGTTGATTTAGTTGGTTTGCCTATCAGCGGCTAAACGAATCACGCACAAACATGTGCAAGATCCCGGCGCTACTACACGGCGTGATTGGCTTTAATTTGTTATAACAACGACTAAGGCGACTAGCACCGTGATGATGTACTTTTGCCGCTGCCTGATGGGCTCCATGTAGTCGCAGCATCGGCTGCGGTCCAACTTAGCTTGAAATGGAAAATAGTCCTGGGAGGCGAAGTTGGTTCTGCTTCCCCTACTTAGTTTGAGCGGCGTTCGGTAGCACGAGTCGCGAGACTGCTCTGACCTTCTAGCCCACGATAGTTCCGAATGTGATGTTCCTCGCCTTGGTTTTGGTCCTCTTTCAATTTCTCGTGCTCCGAGAGATTAGTTTCCCACGGTTTGTTTTTCTCCAAAAGGTGGCAGGTGCGTTCGGTTATCTAAAGGTAGTGAGTGCGTGTTAGGCCCGCGGAGGGCTCCCAACGATGTCGCTGTGGGACTTAAAGTGCTAAGTGCTCTATTCACGAAATTGAAAAATTAAAAGTTACCCTAACAATGAATGTTTTATTATTCCTAGCATATTATATGTAACTGAACGACCACCCCTTACAATAACAGTTTACTTATATTCATCTCTGCTTTTGTTATTTGTAGTTTTGTATCTGGAACGTTGCATTTCCGCTAAATAAGTACGTAAATAATAAATTAATTACAAGACATTCGCTACAATGTTTTATAATTGCTTGTTAGTTCTGGTAGCTATAGAGAAATGTTAATGTTTCATATCATCTGTGCTTTGTTTCATCATACGTACGAGCGCACTCAAACGCATGAATAGATACAATCACGTGCACAATACTTTACTCGCAAGTTACTAGACCGTCTCTATATATTACATGGTTAAGCGATCATAAAACACATAGGGAGCCATAAAGAATACCATAACGTTGCGCTTTTGACGTTTGATTGGTCATATTGGCTCGTAGCGTAGACTCCGCACGGACTTAGCTATGTGTGACTGTGAATAGAAGCATAGCTATACATAAGTGCTAAACTGAAATGAAACATTGCATTCAAAATATCTTACATTGCTCATAAAATGTATTCGGGACACCGGCTCCTTGTCTTATCTCATGGGAGCTCTACTCTGGTGGCATTCTAAGAACTACTGCGTGATACAGCACTAAATTGGGGGGGGGGGCGAGATCATTTCGCGAGCAGGGGTGGCCGCTCGCTCAATGCCGAAATCACTGCTGGTCAGGAGACAACAGAGCAAGGTTGTCCGGGATGCGATTTTCCTTTTATCCTTGCAGCCAAGGACAACGGGGAAAAATGAGCTAGTGCCCTTCAGTTACGCTCTACCACCAGGAGTAAGCCTTCCTGCGGGGAGCTACCGTGTCCGGGCAAGGGTAAAAGAAAGAAAAATTCGGCAGCCTCACCCCTGAAAAAGAATGCGCAACTGCCAAAATCCAGGAAAAATATAGAAAACCGACCTAAAGAAAAGGAAAAAGCAAACATGAATTACGTGATAAGAGTAAAAATAAATTATCAATCCCTCGCAAAACGAAAAAGAAAAGGAGAAGCATTACACAGCTTCTAGTCCAGCAGTTGGAATGGTGTGTTTTCTGCGTGGTTAGCTTTGTTCAGGTGGCCCATCGTAAGATTCTTCCTCATACCGTCGAAATATCGAGTGTTCACTAATTGCATCATTTAAACACTTCCTTTGGAACGCCATTCATGTACCTTCATACGAAAAGGAGGTGATAAGTATAAACTGGGTGGCCTTCAAAATGTTTGTTGTGTCCACGATCCAGCAAACGGCCTGCCCCACTCGGGCTGTTCCTTGACATTTACCCGATGGAGCAGTTCTTCACCGTCGCCATAATAGATCTTGCATGAAATTAGATCCCGTTTGTGTCTTGAGGTTACTTTTGGTGACCACTGTTTAAGCAAATTTTAAGAGACCGACACCTACAACTAAAAAGAGTACATATAAAGAAAAAGCCTTTTTGCCTCAAATGTCTGCGTTCCAGATGTAAGTAGCTTTGTTCAGCTATGTACTGATAACATCTATGACATAGGAGTAATTTGTCTGTCGTTAATGCGGGAACTTATGTAAGGCATACACTACGGAATACCTGTTTTTCTCAATATTTATGTTTATTGGCCTGTATATTATTCAACTTTTTTGCGATTCAATCGAAGTATCACCATAAAATATTTAAGGTGTTTTGTTTCTACTAAACAAAGAATAAACAAGCAGATAATAAAATGCTAGTGCTTTACACACCGGGATAAAACACCGTAACATAAATAACGACGAAATGGTTGACATAGATTAGGGCATGGCAGGAGCACGAAACAAATAGATCGCTATAGTATATTATCGATAATTTCATGTAAGTGTATTTCTATATGGAGATACATTTGAAAAAATGTATTTGTATCTCACTAGCGAAGTTTCTTTACACCGTAACGTTTTATCTAGACACTCTGCTAGGTTCAAACGCTTCGTTACGTTTGTTGTTGAAAATTATATGTCTTATGCTTTTTTAATAAACTGAAAACCACCTTTTTGGCGTGGGGGTCCTGCAACAAAACCCCAATATAACGTAAACAGTGGCCTGAACGCGACCACCATCTGCAAGCGCCACGTTGGGGAAATAATGTATCTTCTTATGTATCAATATTCGTATTCCAAGGTACTTTTTTCCCCTTATTTCCGAAGTATTTCAGTGGTATCTTATTGCGTTAAAAGAAATGTACCTCAATATTCGTGTTTATTCCATAAAATGCCTGTATCTCAGTATCTGTATACGGCTCTACCTTTTGAAGCACATCTCCCCAGCACTACCATCAAAAGATGCTGAACTGGAAATTTTATTTAAAAAAATTAGGCCGCCGAAGCATTGTACGGGTCCCTACAAACTCCGAAACCACACTCATACTTCGATATTTCAAACGGACGGCCTTAGTTTTGGAAATGGGCTCAATCAAGCGAGCACTATGATGTCACAGTCTTCGTGAAACATTTGAACATGAGGCAAAGCGGCCTCGCTTTTGTCCACCTGGCTTCGGTTAACTATCTCGAGGAATTGAAAAGAAGGGGAAGGGAATGTCTCGTTGGGCTCGTCGGCACTGTTCAATCGCGCCATCCATTTTCCCGAAATAGGGTTATCCGTTAGAGACATCAGTGTATCAGTGATGTTTTTGGGTTCTGCAGCTTCCCGTCGATTGCTGCAGCCTTGTTTTGTGAGCTTCGAATTTAGCTATAGTATCCCTTCAAGGTGGTTTTATGATTTGCTTTGAAAGAAATGAGTTAATAACGATTTTGTTTATTCTTTAGCGGGAGATGGGGACACGTGACCTCAAAGGTTTTTGAATTTGGACAATTGCGTTTTCATAAATACACCCGCGTGCTGAAGTGGTTCTGTATGTTGAAATCCTGGATATATAAACGAAAGATTCATTTCGCGTTTTGTTTGAGCGCAGTATTGAACAAAGCATAAAGTGAAAATAGTTGATGGACAAATGTTCAATGTTATATTTAAAGGTGATTTTATTTTTCAGTCTGTCACCTGATGGTGAAAAAAGAGTGCATTATTGATCTTCCAAGAAGATGCCTGAGAAAATTCGAAGAGCACTGCAAAGGTCCGGTGTTCAACTATACGATTGATGACTGCCCTTACCCGAAGAGCGAGTTGTAAAATTAAATGAACGCTGAAGGGCCCGGAAACTTGAATGTTCATATCATAAACAAGTTTGTTTGTTTGTTTTTTGCAGAAACCTTTTTTTCTCTTTTAAATCACATCTTTGAACACCGCCAATTTTCGAAGCTACGAAATTGTACAGTACTGCGTTATAGCTGCTTGATATGTTTTGCAGTCATATTTCAGTTGTTCTTGCATAGCTGTGATACCCAAATTGTCATAAAAAGTTTCAGAAATCTGGAACACCCATTACCTAGGATGTATCCTACCCCACTAAATATTTGTGATAAAAAAAACGCTTAAAGGACACATACAAAGGAAAAAATCATTTTTTTGAAACAGCTTAGATGAAAAAGGATGTCATAGAACGGTTTTACAGCTAGCAAAAAAACTTAGAGTTATATTAACGGCGGTATGTGAATTTGTAGTTGGCGCCCGCGGGCGCCGCGGAAAAGTGGCCCTTATTTATCACGTGACTGGTCTTTATCACGTGGTGCTTGCGCTCTTTCAGAAGCTTCCTATGGCCTCTAAACGTAGCTTATTCATCTTTGCTTCAGTATAACAAAAAACTAAGATTTAGAGGTAACTTTTAGAGCCCAAACGAAACTCCTGAAAAGGCGCAAGCAGACTTGATAGACCTGTGCGCCGGTGAGATGACGGCGGCGGCGCCCCGAAGCAGACGAACTTGTGCGGCGGCGGCGACGGCGGCGTGGAGAAACGTGTTGAAGTGGCGTCGTACAATGCTCAGCGTGCGACGGCCACGTGACTTCGCAACGGCGGCGACGCAGCACGGCGGCGCACAGGCCTACCACGTGAGCAGCGGCGGCTCTCGCGGGCGCCAACTACAAATTCCTATAGCGCCGTAAATATAGCTCTAAAAATATTTTTTCTTTGTTGTAAAATCATTTTATGATATCCTTTTTTCATCTAAGCTGTTTAAAAAAAAAGTTTTTTTCCTTAGCATGTGTCCTTAAGACGAAGCACGTGTTCTGATCGTTCCTTCACGTATTTTGGTTTATTTTGACGTATTTATGATAATCCTTCAGACCAAAGGGTGTACGTCTTTATACCGGTATATACGGGCCCCTAACGGCCACCAGTATTCACAAACAGTCAACGAATATGCTTATACCGGTTTCCAATACACGCATACGGGTCACCTGGTACATGAGTACAGGTCCCCCGGTATAAAATGCGCGTCAGCCATTATCAAATACCGTCAGCCAACATGGGTTTGGTGAACACCAATAAAGGGCTAAAGATCTAGAAAATCGTTTTCTGTAGTTCGCGGCATGCGCAAAAAACAGGGAACGCTTTGCTAGCTATTGTCATCATCATTTGTGACGCAGCCAGGAGGATAGAGAGCAGACGACGGCGCGGATTCCTTCTCTTGTCAGCTCGCTTTATGCGTTGTTTGGATGACGCGACAAAACTTATTTCACGCGTTGTTGTTGTTTTCTTACGCGTTTTTTTGTGGAGAAATTTTCCGGTATAACATTTTATCATATTTTTTACATATAGTATTTATCCCGCGAGGTGTTCACGCCAATTAAAACTTATTGGTGTTTAAATATGAAAGCCCCGGGATGTTTGCTTACTACTGCCTATGGCAGTAGGGAGGTGCTGATTATTGAAGGCATTTGACCGGGGTACAACACTTACCAGGGTGAATACGGTATATTTCTCCCTATTATATCAAAGAGAGGAAAGCCACAAAATAATGTTTAATCATCTTTAAAATGGAGGGACAAACCTGAGATCCTCTGGCATGTGTTGTGAGAGCCTAATTGAGAGCGACTTCGTGTGCTTTGGGGGTATCAATGTTGTCCGTGAGTGTTGGTTTTTTTTTTTTTAGCTCCAAGTTGATTTATTTTTGCATTTTTTTAACCACTAAACAATTTTTTCCTTGAGACAACTGGCGGTAATGGGCTCTATTGAGTTTTTTTCAACCAAGCCCCTACTTATTCACCCAGTCGACAAGAAACGTGCGGAACCACTTTCGGAATTAAAACATGTAATATGACGTAATAGGTAGGTTACACTTCAGCGTCCAAATTATTAGTTATAGACCTGCAGGGTTGGACAGTACCGCAATACAAATGTATCGCGATAGTATCTCAGAAATACATTTCGTATCTGTATGTGTGTATCGCAATACATTTTTTACCAGTATACCTGCATTCCTGTACCGAAATACATTTGAAATGTTTCTTTGTATCACGATACAATCAGGATGAAATGTATTTCATTACATTTCTAAAAAAAATACTCCCCCCCCCCCAAAAAAAAAAAAACAAGAAAAAAAACAAGGTTTGCGCGTTTTTTTTGTGTGCTTCTGGCGGCGTTAGGGTTAAGGAGATACTGGGGCATTGTTACTATGCTGACCAGTTGGAGCACCCTCTGCCGCAGGTCTCTAGATAGGGATTTCATGAATCATTGTTTACTGGCATCCAATGCCCGCTGCAAACTTCTCTCTTGCCGTAGTGTGCAGAGTATTCCCAGCCGGCAAAGCTGAGTCACAATCCCCTGCAGTAGGAGCCTGGCGGTGGTTGAGTTGAAATAGTAGGATGACTCACGCAGTGAAGTTCAACACATATGCGAATGCGTCTGCATAATATTGCACGGCTCCAGGGCACGTCATCAGTCGACGTGAACGTGACCCGCTGCTCTGGTGATCGCATACCGAACATGGTTAAACTTGAGCACAGATGGAAAGGAACAGAGAATAGGGAAGAGAGAAGGGACAAGCGCAAACTCACATCTTGATGCATTGAAGGGAGAAAAAGGAACAGCCCTCGCTATCAGCTCGAGCCGAGGCCACACTCGCACGGGGGCACCCGAGCACGCGGAGGACACACACCATCAACCACACTCAAACGACTGTAGAAAGGCGATTTCCTTGTCGGTTAAAGCCACAGAAGAATGACTGACACAACGCTCTCCTAAACGGAGTATAATAAAAGCTTCAAACATTTCCCGAGTGTGTTTTTCGGTGAATCTGCCAATTGTCGAGGTTTTTTGTAAAGAAGGTGAACACTTACACGTTTGACAATGCAGAGGTAGGTGACCCCCCACCCTTGAATTTAAACAGAGATTGTGCTCCCTTAACCGGTCATTAATACACCATCCCGTCTGTCCTACGTAGGATCTGCCACAGGAAAGGGGAATGCTATAAACCACTCTGGTTGAACAGGGCACGTAAGGGCGGACGTGTTTTGTGTGGCACCCGTGTTTTGTAATAGTTTCCATTTTTGCTCGAACTTTAGAACAAATTTGACCCATTTTTTGGGGCGCTGACATTACTAAGGGGACTCCGTACCTATTGGCTACCTGTTTGGGATTGTGAGATATTCTGTGTATATACGGAACCACCACCACTCTTTTTTTGTCAATATCACGTGCAGCTTTTTCATATCCTTTTACTTGTTTTATCAAAGTTCCTACCACTTCAGTTAGCACGTGCGCTGGAAACCCAGACGCTGTAAGCCTCTCAATTTGAGCATTAAAACTGCTTTTGATGGTGTGGAGGCATGACTTCTTTAAGGCTGAAGTAAGGCAGGAAAGAGCTATGCCTCTTTTTACGACTTTAGAGTTCGAGGATGTATAGTGCAGTAAGCCTTTCTTAGAACGGTTCTAAAAAAGGTTTACTACACTAAACATCCTCGCACTCTAAAGTCGTAAAAAGAGGCATAGCTCTTCCCTGCCTTACTTCAGCCTTAAAGAAGTCATCCCTTACAGAAATGTCATATCTGGACTTATATTAAAAATACAGATATGTGTATATAATGAATTGGGCAGATATGGCCAGAATGCATAATTAGGCCATATCTGGATGGATAGAGCCATATCTGCCCAATTCCTTATATACCCATATCTGCCCAATTCCTTATATACCCATATCTGCCTAATTCCTTATATACCCATATCTGCCCAATTCCTTATATACCATATATAGACTGCTTTATATGATCCCGTGTTTGGGTCCGGCAGATAGGGTACCCACCCCATATAAAGAAATTTTCACGTGATGCTCCTTCTAGCATCACATGAAAATTATTGCCATGGGGCAGGTACCATACTTTCCAGGTCCAGGCATGGGATCATATAATGCATTTCTATGAATATCCACATAATATACATGTTGCTGCTATCCCACACTGCCAAACGTGTGCTTACGTAGATATATCTACAGAATAGGCCACTGACCAATCCTTATTGCTCTGGTTCGAAATCTGTCATTCCGACAAATATATATGCTACAAATATAGAATGCAGGCGATCGCTAGCTCGGAAACATTGTAACATATCATTCGACATCGTAAAGTAAACAGCCCTTTGGCGGGATTGGTTGTCGAGGGAGCAGACCGAGAATATGGTTTGCAAAAGAAGTTTTATTTATAAAAGCGCCAAAACTCTAAACAAGTACTTCCCCCATTCAAGAAAAAATGATAAGAAACAAAACTGCAATATAGCACGGACAAATATCAAAATAGACTAAAAATGTAATAGTAAAAAGACACCTATTAAAATAAAACAAACGGAAGGCAACAATTAAGTTGTAAACTATACGAAAGTTTCAAAGTCGTTGATTCCTACTCACAGAGTCACAGTCCTGATTCAACCCTCCGGTCGAGCACAGCAGTTTTGACAAGGGCTTCCTTGCTAGCCTCGTCGTTGAAGTCCTTCCTCGCACCGTGTGATGTTCAAAGCCCCCAGTCGCTCCTCGCTGGCCTTGTTTTTCCGTTCGGGGATTACTCGGAAGAGACCCGTAAACCGTAAACCGTAACCTCGCTGGCCTTGTTTTTCCGTTCGAGGATTACTCGGAAGAGACCCGTAAAGCACGAAAAGAGCTCCTTTCTTTTGCAAAAGCACAAGCTCGTGACTTCAAGCTTCGCCACGATAAACTAATTATCGGAAATTTGCGATATATTTTTGACCGGGAAACCGCACGTGTTATGCAGCTTCCCTCATAGCTACAGGAAACCAGAAAGTCATCCTCCCAACAACAGAAAAGACCATTATCAACCCTAAACTTTTTTATTGCCAATGTTAGAAGCGTTTATGCCAAACAAGAAGCGCTGCATTCTGCTGTCCACTCCTGCTCTGCAGACGTTGTTATCATCAGTGAAACTTGGCTAACTCCGGATATTGCAGATAGCGAATTAATCCTAAGTGACTCGTATTTTATCATCCGGAAAGATAGGATTGAGCGGCGGGGAGGGGGAGTGTTGATTGCTGTTAGAAGTACTTTGCATGTTGAAAAGTGTGATATAATATCAAGTTTTGAAGGTGTTTGGGTAAGGATTAGGACGCCTACTGTTTGTATTTTAGTAATCGCATGTTATAAGCCACCTGACTTGTCAGACTTCTCGCCATTACTTTATGATTGCTTAGAGACCCTTGCTCGTTCTTATCCAAATGATCTCATAGTTCTCTCCGGTGACTTTAACTACCCCGAAATAAAATGGCCGGTTGTTCCAAATGTCATATCTTTTGATGCATGGTATAAACTTTCAAAGCAAAGTCGGGATTTTGTTGATGTGATAAACGCCTTCTTTCTTTTTCAAATGGTTGACAAGCCAACTCGTAAGTCTGCTTTCTTGGATCTTTTTTTCATTTCGGAGCCAGATTTTATAGCTTCGGTAAACTTTATGGAACCGCTCAGTGATCACACTTCCCTAAATGTTGAACTTGCTCTTCCTACGCAAAAGCACAGTCCGCTGGTAAAAGCTATTTATGATTACTCCAGGGCTAACGTCGATGACTTCTGTCGTAGCTTGCAATCTTTTTCAAGTATTTACATGGTTGGCTTTGACTCTAGGACAGTTCACGAAAACTGGAGATTATTCAAACAAAAGCTACTTGATCTATGTGATCAGTTTATTCCAAAAATAAATATACAGTCTTCTATTGAGAAACCCTGGTTTTCGAACCGCCTTAAACGACTACTGAATAAAAAGCGGAGACTATTTCAAACAGCTAAATTGTCTTTGTCCCCTTCTGCGTGGACAAAGTATGACGAATTCCAATTAGTATGCAAGACAGAGATACGTCGAGCGCAGAACAAGTTTTACAACGAAGACCTCCGCAACCTTATGACAGCTAACCCCAAAAAGTTCTGGAAAGCGGTTAACCCTAAGCAAGTGTCGAAGCCTCACCGATTCACTAATCCTGCGGGAGACGAGCTCGATGTGGGTGCAGTGTGCGAGGAATTCAGTCGTTTTTTTAGCGAGATGTTTTCTGAAGATATTTTCCCCTTACCAGAGCATTCGCCTAATTACGACATAGCCACACAAATGTGCCCAATCACTATGTCTGTGAGCGGAATTCAGAAACTAATAGAACAACTCCCAACAAATTCTGCCCCCGGTCCTGACAATATCACGACGAAGCTACTTAAGCTTAGCAAATGTGAATCTTCCGCAATCCTCTGTTCTATCTTTGAGCAATCCCTAACTAGTGGCCAAATACCTGCTGATTGGAAAAGGGCAAAAGTCACCCCGGTCTTTAAAAATGGTCAAAAGAATGAATTCACGAACTATCGACCCATCTCTTTGACGAGTGTTCCGAGTAAATTAATGGAACATGTTTTATTTTCAAATATCATGGATCACCTGTCAGCCAACAGCCTACTTTTTGTAAACCAGCACGGCTTCCGTCGGTCTCACTCTTGCGAATCCCAACTTTTTGAATTTGTAACTGATATACACAGTAACCTGCATTTTAAAACTGAGACGCATGCAATTTTTATTGACTTCCAAAAAGCATTCGATAAGGTGCCGCATCATCGACTAGTTCTAAAATTACGTGCTTTCCAAGTGGAGCCATTCGTGATAGACTGGATATCGAATTTTCTTTTTAATCGCTCGCAAAGTGTTTGTTATGATTACAAATCTTCATCCCATCAGAAAGTAAAATCGGGAGTGCCGCAGGAGACCGTGCTGGGTCCATTGCTCTTTCTTTTGTACGTGAATGATTTACCCGATAGTATTCTTTCAACCATCCGTTTGTACGCTGATGATTGTGTGGTGTACAGGAAAATATCTTGCATTAGTGATTGCATTCAACTTCAAAATGACCTGATTACCCTAGAAACATGGTGTAAAAAATGGCAAATGCAAATCAACATCCTAAAAACAAAATTCTTAAACTTCAACACTAAGCGAAGTGCCACAGTGTTTAGCTACTCTCTTTTTAATACACCCATTGAACATGTCCACACGTACAAATATCTCGGGGTTCATTTCACGTCAAACTTATCATGGGAAGCTCATATTAATCAGATCGTTGTAAAGGCAAACCAAAGCCTCGGTTTTTTTAGACGAACACTACATATGGCTAACCGGGAGACAAAACTCGTAGCTTACACTGCCCTTGTTCGCCCGCAGCTCGAGTATGCATCTACAACATGGAACCCCCACCAGGCTTACCTAATTCAGAAATTAGAGTCGATCCAAAGCAGGGCAACTCGGTTCATTCTTAAAAACTATACACACACTAGCATTACTACGCTAAAAAAAGAACTCGGCCTTCCACTGCTCGCGGAAAGAAGGAAACTGACCAGACTAGTTTCATTGCACGCTTTGTATTATCTGGCCCCTTTAAAGAGAGAATTGTACTGTCCAGCGGCTCATCACATTTCTCCTCGTACAGACCATTCTCAGAAAGTTCATCTGGTAACACCAAGGACCAACCTTTTTAAATTCTCTCCACTGCAATTATCACTTTCAGAATGGAACTCTCTGCCAGAACATATTGTTACAATTCAAGACTCATCTGGATTCAGAGCTGCACTTGCTACTTTTCTCAATATCTAGCAACCTTTAATCCTGTTTTTTCCTTTCTTTGTTTGTTTTTGTTTGCTGCCAAAGCCCCCCCTTATGTAAAGCCCTACGGGCGCTTTAAGGGAACAATAAATGAAATGAAATGAAATTGTGATTAACAGGTCAAACACGTACACAGACACCGTTGTTCGCCGGAAGCAATACAAGATGAAACGGTCGTTACTGCTCCTTCAACACGACGAGGTCACCACTGTTACCCGGACTAGGAAATGACGAGGGCATCATATCTTTAACTAAAACCTCATAAAAAAAAATAATGAACACATAAGAAACGAAAACACAAAGGACTAAATCATGAGAAAAAAATGAAATAAATAACACAGAAGTAAAGAGAATAAAAACACGAAGGACTTACACAGACAGCCACATTTGTTTAGTTAACAATGACGTTTAATTCTGATAAAAATATTCCTGCTGCGCTAAAGATCACCAATATATTGTGTAAACTAGGCGACCTTGAGCAAAGCAGGAATATTTGTGATCATAATCAAATGTCATTGCGAACTCAAAAAGTGTGGCTGCCTGCGTAAGTCCTTCGTATTACTATTCTTCTTAATTCCGTGTTCATTATTGTGGCTGTTTGGGACCAGGCGGAACTTGGTGCTTTTTCCATTCTGACCTTACTTCGGACAGCTTCGTACCCATAGAAAAACCCACTAGCTTCTCTACATAATCCCACTCAAAAAAAGAAAAAGAAAGAAAAAATTGCGTGTATGTTTATACAGTCGGAAGTTAGCTTGCCTCAGTGGGCGTCTGCTGTCTCAGCTGTAGAGTAATTTAGCCAGCGCGGTACAACCGCTGGCCTGGGGTCTTTAACGCGCACCACGCAGTAGTGACACACAACCGCACGCCGGTACGATGCTCATCCAGATCGAAACGGGCAGGGGCGGGGATCCACTCCTTCTTTTTGCTTCCCTTGAGGCACTGACAAATAAAAATCAAAGGTTGGGTCAATTATGTTAACGCAATATACTTCAAACACGTAGCATGAGTGCTGGCAAGATATTTGCTGCCTTCAATCTAGATAAGCTTGGAAATTTACATGCTAAATAACAAGTAACTTAAAAGCTGAAATGTATTTCGATGGAACTACAAAAACCGAAGACTAGCTCTGCAAGTATAGTGCTATCTAGTATACCATCATCGAGTAGAATCGAATTACAGCGTCCCCCTTACAAAGACTGGAGCAAAACCAGTATAGACTCTGCCGCGCCACTACAACAGAAACAATGGTATTGTGATCTCGTGGAGATCAGAGTTCGAAAAAATTGTGACAGGCTTTGGCACGACAAATATGCCAATGGCATTATTCAGTTTTGCATATTCTACGGTAACAGTGCAGGGAAACAATCACACACCAGATACTCAGAAAGACAAGCACACGCGCTGAACGTATAACTCTTGTGTATTCGACTAATATAGATACCAAAAACTGGTGAGACACTACCTTAATTGAGGACATGCATGTACATTTCCCTAGAAGCTTGTAATTAATACTCAAAGCCTAAAAAAAAACACCAGTAGGAAGAGAATAGATGCTTCACCTTATAAAGCAGCCTGAGTGTTTCCGGAGGTGTGAAATTCGTTACACGTACGTTGGATCATATGAAACACGTGTACAGCAAATGATCTTTAGAGCTCGACATTTCGCGAGGAATAAATGCCAGCGTCAAAAATTATTTCGCGGGCACAAATTCTTGCGATCGGAAGTGGTATGCTATGCATTAATCACCACGGGGTGAATTCATCGCGGCACCAATTTTTGGCAATTTTTTTTCTGGGTGCGAACTGCGAAAATGAAGGCGTCTGCAGACGACTGGGGCGGCGAAAGCTACGGACTTGCTCGATCAATCAATCGCTGTTTTTGTCGGGTCCAGCTCTCAGCACGCAAGTACGGAGAGTGGCGTCGGCGATGGAGGGGCACCGCGCTCTTCCAGACATTTCTAGCTTACCAGTAAACAATACGGCGGAGGGAGGAAATCAACCCCCCTCCTCCTCCGCCTTTGCCCCCCCCCCTTTCCTCCAATCCGTCTCCCAAAGAGTTCACCCCCCCCCCCCCCCACACCCCCAATCCGTCTCCCAAAGAGTTCCGCCGCAACTGATCGACCTTAAGCGAGTAGACAGCCTCTGCATCGAGGAAAAAAGAAAAACAGCCTCGCATAACACCATTCGCGCACAATTAGTAATACTGGTAAAAGCAAGCGATCTACAGACAATAACAAGCCTTTTGGACGCAGGAAATAATCTAGCCCAAACGAACAAAACACAAACTTACTTCGATCCCGTGCCATGATCTTGGCTGTTGAGCAGATTTGACGTAGTTCCACGTCCCACAGTCGCTTCCGTCTTTGTCAGACACATTTGAAACTAAGGAAAACTCCAGCACCACCACTCATCGGGTAATTGGACCGTTAGCCGGCCGTGATCACAGGCATTCAAACGCACACGGCCTGCAAAACGTGCGAAAGAGAGGCCCTTGCTTCGATGACGTTGTATTCGTATCTTCAACACGTTTGAAATAAAACGATCAGCAAACTGCATTATAAAACTCATAATAGACACAGCAATAATAAATTATTTCGCATGTGAATTTCGCGACAATATTATGAATAAGTCCTGAACATGTTGCAAAATAATAAATACGAAACTAAGCCTGCAATGATGAAAAGCAAATTCAGCATACATGCAACCATCTAGAAAGGGAACGGAGGTCATCCGGGCGGCGGTAGCGTAGTGTGTTGACGCTCTGGTTTTCTGAGCTTGTGGTCGCTGGTTCGAATCGCGGTAAGCGTTATTTGCTTTCTTGCACTGGTTTTTAATTTTAAATTTTTTTCTCAGCTTTTTGTATTCGTTCTTATTTTTATTATTTTTTCTCACCTTTTTGTATTTTGTTTTATTTTATTTCGTATTATTTTATATTATTTTGTATTATTTTAAATATTTTTTCTCACCTCTTTGTATTAGTTTTTATTTTAAATATTTTTTCTCATATTTTTGTATTACTTTTTATTATCTTAAACATTTTTCTCTCACCATGTTAAATTTGTTTTTATCGTTTTAAAATTTTTCTCACCTTTCTGTATTCGTTTTTTTTTATATCTTATATATTTTCTATGTGTATGCTGCCGTCGGCACCGTTCTTCGGGGTAACAATCACGCAGAAGGTGAAAATAAAAAGTGCGAGCCCACATTTGAATTGACGGAATTCAGAAACCCTGTCAGTCTTGTTTTGCCGGGATGATTCGCTCCCTCTTTGCTAATAGGTGGGTCAGTGTAGTAGGCAAATAGCGCAAGTCCTTTCAACGAAGAAATGCAATTAATAATAATGGGTACCTTTAGAGAAAAATGGGAAAATGTAAGTGATAAAACTGCCACAGTGATGAAGCCAAAGTTTGTCATAAAAGCGGTCCATCTTCACCCACTATTGAAACAAAAATACCGCCATTTTAAGGCAGTATGTTAGTTGAGCTCATAGCTCGTAAGCACGTCTCTTAATTTTCTGACTTCCGGAAAGTAGTATTTAATTTTGTTCTGGTAGATCAGCGCTATTCCCCGCGTGCCGCCAGGTCTTACTTATACAGGTTGCGCTCCGCAGTTTTACTTATTGTTAGGCCTAGACACTTTTTTTTATTCCTGAGATTCAAGTACAGCGCGGATAATCAAACTAGCTTTCAGAAATGCTATCGATCGGCATTGTGACATTTATTTTTCTTAGTGTCAAACCCAGCAGTGTGTACATCCAGAACGCATTGGTGTTTCTCGCTTTTTTGAGTAAAGAAAAAACTTTTTATATTCGCGTTCCTTTGGTAACGTATGTCGTATAACATAAGCTATTAAAGAGACAGATACCGTTTGGCCTATGTGAACATTTAAAATATTTCTCTTAGATGATCGTTTTATATGGTAACTACCACATAAAACAGTCAATTCCTGCCTGAAATAGCATATTTTCACACTATATTAAAATCACCATTAAAATGATCTCTCAGGAGATTTATGTACCTCTCGTAGCGTCATAAGCACTAAACACATCTCTTACTTTTCTAGTTCCTGGAAAGTAATGTTTATTATTGTTTTGTAGCTCAAAGCGCGTGCTCAATCATGCCACGTTTTTTTCTTTTTTCATTCGAGGCTCCGCTATACCGTTTTTATTTTTTATCAGAGCCAAACACGTGCGTATAACGCCAGACCTTAAGTATAGTACATCTAATTAAACTAACTTCCTGAAAAAAAGAGTCGTTCGGCGTTGTAAAATTTCATTTTCGTGGCGTAGGGGGTCGGATTCTCAAATCCTGGACTGCAAATTTTCCTCACGGCATTGTTTTTTTTTTCGCGTTTTCGCGATAAAACACGTCAGCCTTGCCATGGTGGGATCAAATACGCCAGCGTCAGTAGTCATTTACGAAGGATTGATCAACGCAAACATTTCCACTCGCTACATATGAATCGCCGCAGTTCGTCGGAATCTCAATGACGTGACTGCATAGTGAAAAAGGCAAAAAAATAGAACGATGCCGGTCAGTAAACGGAAGTTCCTGGGGCTCGCCAGCCTGCAAACAGCAAAGCGCCAATGCCGGCCAGTCACTGAACTTCCATGTAAATACTTCCCATCAAAGACAGGAAAATACCGATGCCGGCCAGTTACTGAACTTCCATGTAAATACTGGCCATCAAAGACAGTAAAATACCGGTGCCGGCCAGTTACTGAATTTCCGTAAATACCGGCCATCAAAGACAGCATAATACCGATGCCGGCAAGTTACTGGAACCTCCAAGGAAAGACTAGCCAGCAAAGACAGCAAAAACCCGATGTCGGCCAGTCACTGTAACTTCTACAGTTGGACTGGCCAATGAGCAAGACGAAACCCCGACGCCGGCCGAGGCCGGTAGCTCCCCGGTGCCGATGGCCAGCCGCTGCCATCCTGCTACCATGGGCGGGCCGGCGTAGTCCCGATACCGGCCGACGCGGAGTGCTACCTGCATCTACATGTTGACTGGCACCATATAGTGCCATATACAGGAGTATCAGGCATCCTATACTGTTATATATGGCAGCCACTGGCGCAATATATGACTTTATCTGGCAATATACGTCGTCATATATGGTGTCACCTTACCATAGCTGCCCTGATTTCAGCCCTTGTATGGCAATATATGACCGTATATGTCTACTTATATGCCCATATACGGCCCTATATCAAATATATCTGGGTCATATATGACATTTCTGTAAGGGATGCCTCCACACCATCAAACGCAGTTTTAATGCTCAAATTGATAGGCTTACAGCGTCTGGGTTTCCAACGCAGGTGCTAACTGATGTGGTAGAAACTGATAAAAATGTAAAAGGATGAAAAAAGCTGCACATGATATCGACAAAAAAAGAGCGGTGGTGGTTTCCTATGTACACAGAATATCTCACAATCTCAAACAGGTAGCCAATAGGTACGGAGTCCCCTTAGCGATGTCAGCCCCCCAAAAAATGGGTCATATTTGTTTTAAAGTTTGAGCAAAAGCAGAAAATATTACAAAACACAGGTGCCGGACAAAACACGCCCGCCCTTAAGGCTGGTTCACACATTTGCAATGGTTGCGTTCGCATGCAACCGAAACGACAGTAACGACCAAAACACCGTAAAAACCGTGACTCATGGATGGCTTCGCGAAGCTACCTCTTGCATCGCTTGCCATGCTGTGTACGGCGAACACTTGTCCCGGTGACTTTGTCGTTACAGTCGTTTCGGTTGCATTCGAACGCAACCGTTGCAAATGTGTGAACCAGCCTTTACGTGCCCTGTTCAACCAGAGTGGTTTATAGCATTCCCCTTTCCTGTGGTAGATCCTATGTAGGACAGAGAGGAGGGTGTGTTAATGACCGGTTAAGGGAGCACAATCTTTCTCTAAATTCGACGGTGGGAGTCACCTACTTCTGCATTGTCAAGCGTGTAAGTGTTCACCTTCTTCACAAAAGACCTCAATAATAGACCGATCTCACTAAGCTTTTTGCGCCTTCGTGACGCCGCCATAACTTTAGTTCACAGGAGCCAGACGGCCGTGCGTGCGAGGGCTCGTGCCGTTTCGTGCTTTACAAGCGCAGAGCTCCAGCGGGGTTGTCACACGTGTAGAAAGACTAAAGTTCCCTCGATGCATTGCGGTAGCGGTGGTGTAGTCAAACTGCCTGGTGAGATCGGTCTATAGGCAGATTCATCGAAAAACACACTCGAGAAATTATTGAAGCTTTTAGTATACTCCGTTTAGGCGAGCGTTGTGTCACTCATCCTTCTGTGGCCTTAACCGACAAAGAAAACGCCTTTCTACAGTTGTTTGAGCGTGGTTGATGGTGTGTGTCCTCCGCGTGCTCGGGTGCCCCCGTGCGTGTGTGGCCTCGGCTCGAGCTGATACAGAGGGCTGCTCCTCTTTCTTCCTTCAATGCATCAAGTTGTGAGTTTGCGCTTGTCTCTTCTCTCTTCCCTCTTCTCTGTTCCTTTATATTTGAGTCCAATTTTAACCATGTTCAATCATTACCAACTGACACAACTAACCACTTTTCTATTGTTTTGATGACCTTCCTGTGGCAATCGTGTAGTGACGGAGTGTTCATTTGGTATTACTGCACTTCAGTAAGGCTTTTGATGCCTTTCCTTGTGATTTTTTTTTTAATTTCTAGCTTTGTGCTTATAGATTTCATGACAAAGTTCGTAATTGTTTTTTGCGAGTTTGTCGTTCAGAAAACGATAAATGGTTATAAATGGCTTCCAATCCCGAATGGTTGATGTTACTTCAAAAGCGTCGCAAGGCTCTTTTTTGTGACAACTTTTTTTCTTAGTAATATAAATATCATTGCTGTCGATGGTTGTTCAACAATCAGAATGGTTGCAGATGAATGTGTAGTTAGCAGAGAGATCAGTACCGCGAATAATAGCTGATTGTGCAAAAAGACTTCGTCTCCATGGAATCACGGTGTCACTCATGACAAATTACTCTGAACATAGAAAAACACACATCACCTTTACAAGGAAATCAGAACCGCCAGCATTTCGTTGTTTTGCTTCACTTCTTTTCTGCATTGAAATGCAATTGTTGATGACATGTCCTTGAAGACCTTGCGTATGCTTATCCTTCTGTTATACAATACTAAACATTTACTCCACTCTCTCGAAGAAACAGTTTATTTTTCACATGTTCGATCTGTCCTCATATATGCCTCTGATATCTGGGACCCTTATACCGCATTTTCATCCGAAAGCTTCAACAAATTGAAACTATGGCTGTTATGTTTGTTTTAGGAAACTAGGATTGTCGACTTGGTAGGATGGAGTGTAAACACCAGCTAATAGGACGAATGTTGGGTGACCGTAGAAATCTACTTCGTCTAAAATTCTTTAACAATATTCATCGCAGAAAACAGGTTTAGAAAAGGCTAAATATATTAAGGTCCCTGTCCATGTGTCCCGTAGCAATGACCATGCCTTAAAAATGAGAAAAATTCATTTTTGTGGTGACAGGCTGCGACACTCTTTTTTTTTTTGTATGGACCAGGCATGATAACAATTCCCTTCCAGCACGCACGGTCAGCAAAATTTCCGATGACGCCATTTATCGCGCGCTGAATATCTAACCTTTTTTCATCGTGTATTTTTTTGTTTGGTTTCCTACTTTAATGCCAGAGGCCGAAGTAGGTACTGAGTAAAAACAATAATAAAGATAAAGTGTTACTGGCATTTCCTTATGCGACACAGACAGCAGCTTCAACAGTGTAAACGAGAAGTGTCTCGGCTTTCGTAAAACACCCCTGACTAGAGGCTCCACCGCACTGACTAAATGGCTGATCCACATCGAATTACTCGTCACAACTTTGAAATGGCTGACGTACTACAAGCTGTATAAATTATCCACACAACCCCGATTAATATTATTATGTCGGCGGTTCTTGTGCTCTTGCATTCCACATCATTCATCGCAATCCTAGCTTAGCAAAATTAGTTACCACATTATTTAGAAAAATGTTTAATTTTACTTGATCGAATCCAGTGAGCATATAGTGGTCATAACGCGTTCATCTGAAGTTATCGGCCATGCCAGAATTTGAAATTTTTGGAGTTTCCATAACGAAAGCCGCGTCTTAATAACTTTTCATTCGTTCCATTGCCTTTTGATCGAACGCTTACTAATTTACACATTTCAATAGACTTTACAAGGGTTTTTCATAAAATGCGAATGACATAAAACTTAGGTATAGTCTCAGTATAAAAAAAATTCGTGGTAAACACTGTCAGCCCTATATTTTCTATGGATATTTGAAGACGCAGGTAAAAACGTATATCAGAACTAGCCATGCAAGTAGCTGTTTGCAGAATTGGCATGATTTATAAATATATGAATTTCTCTAAGTTCTATTAAAAAAATTGAATTTAAAAAAGAAAAAAAGGTAGACAGTGAGAGGTTTTGAATTCATTATATGTTCAGCATCGTTGATACTATCGGTATCAAGAAGAAATCAAATATGCCAATGGTCGTTAGTTTACAGGTTACTATATCCCATTTTTACGGTAACCATCTCTCAAGAACACTTATTTACACAGACGGCTCATGTACCTACAATAGTTCTACAAGTTGTGTAGTCCTTCCAAGTCATTGCACACCTGCGTGATTCAAGCTCAGCCACATAACGTAATTTACGGTATCAGAGCTAGCTTTATAAATATTTATGAAGCACTTCAAACTATCTTGATAAAATCGTCCCTTTGAACAGTATTTTCTGACTCTGGACGGGCTATCAAAGCAATCCTAGCATTTTTGCAATGCAGCCAAAATTACCAAGTGGTTGTAGAAATAATGACCCTTCTTATGTGGTGTGTGGCTCTGGGACACACTCTCCAGTTTCAACGAATATCAAGTCCGTCTTTTACGCGAAAGCGAGGCTGCAGCCGTAGATGTTTTTATCAATCGTCACGAAGGAAAGGACGGTCGCAGGATCTCTCCTACTATTACGCTCCGCACTACGCGTTGAACCCAAATCTCGCCGTTCAAGTTCTACGTGATCCTCCCCGGAGGACAGAGGCAGTCATACATCGCCTCCGGGACGGTGTCGTTTACACAGTCTTTCCTCTACCGGATCGGGCAAGAAAGAACATCGGAGTGTTCAACGTATGAGTGTGATGAAACAACTGCTGACCTATAGTGCGACTGTCAAAATCTACAACGCGGAAGGAGAAACCTTTAAGAACACACTGCTGCAACTTGACAGCCGACCTTTTGCGGTCATGAACGTGCTCAGCAGGTGGGACAGCCCTCAAAAAGCAGCGAAAAAAAAAAAAAAAAAAAAGCTGTTCTGCGTTTCCGAGAAAACGTGGCTGAACTTCCGCTTCTAAGGGAAACACGTACTTCGTTAGTAATATGTCTCATACTTTGTGTTCTCAAGTTACTATTTTTAAGACGTGTTTATTGTTTTATATTCTCCTATTGTTTCCATAATCTTTTTATTACCCACAGCCATTCCCCAAAACAGAGTAGCGCACGAGGACTGTTAGCCAAAGTTAACCTCTAGGTTCTTCCTCTTCTGACACGTTCTCTCCCTCTACTCAAAGAAATCACTAAGGTACATCAAAGAATACACAGAAATAATAAAACACGTGAAGGACGAACACAGAAACACACAGACCTTTAATTTAGCAACGAATATTTATGAGACGCCCATCACACTACGACCTTGAACTCCAAAGAATTGAAAAAAACAAGAATACTCATATAAAAAAAAATATATTAATTACCCCATCCGTCCTCCCTCGAAAGAAAAACTAGTCATTCACGTCCGGTTTGCATTCTATACACCGTCCGCCGCCTGATGACTCTTGCTGCTCGGTTTGACACGTCGCTGGTCTTCACCTGTAGAATGAGGTTAAAACAAATGTGCCAATGGGTAAATAACGATAGTCGACCACCCGAATGCTCCATCAAGCACTCCAACAAGTATGTTAACTGTAAAGAGAAGCCAATTTATTCGATTTTATTGAGTTGCGGAGGCCAATACATCCGCCATATTGGAAGATGCCTAAATGTTCGCCTTTAGGAGCACCATTTAGAACTTACCAAGGCGTCATCGGACTCATTCCAACCAATAGCTGTGCATGCCCGTACCTGCCACGATTGCACTTCAAACTTTGAAAACACCACTGTGCTTTATTTACACAGAAATAATTGGGGGCGCAAAATAGTTGAAGCGATCAAGATCAGATACGCCGGGAACAATGTCTCTGCGCCTTCTTCGGCGTTATCGTCAAAAGAGGTAGAGTTCCTCGCGTTTGTAGGGATCAATCATTGATTTGGCCTTCCTCTTCTTTCTTTTCTTCTTTTTGTCTGCCTTTTTTCAGGGGACAATTTAATTTTTTTTTCTTCTTCCTTTTTCACCTTTTCAGGGGTTAATTTCCATAATTTTTCCTATTTGCTATTCGGTATTTTTTATTAAATTTGTGAGTAATTTGGTTTGATGAACAAAATGTAAGGGCGCAAACTAGCTGGTGTACACTGCACATGGTTGAAAAACCTCGAGACTGCGGGTAAACGACACAACACTAAAAGTCTCCAGAGTCGTTTTAGTGTTTTGCCGTTTACCCGCAGTGTCGGGGTTTTTTCGACCTGGTGTAATTTCGTTTATTCTAAATTTTGAGTTTTTTTTTATTCTGTGGAGTTCAAGGTCGTGGCTTCAGGGGCACCTCATTAATGTTCGTTGCTCATTGAAAGACCTGTGTGTGTCTGTGTTCGTCCTTTACGCGTGTTATTTCTTGTGAGTTTTTTTTTTAGTTTTTTCAACGCGCTCTGCTACGTTTACATCAAAGGATTACTCTGGGTCTTTGAATATAATCAAGCTCCTTATGGAGGGATGCAAGTATTCGTCAATATCTTCATAAATAATGTCTCTCCCTGACTTTTCTACGGGTGCCGTGATCTTCAAAAAAAGTGAAGTGGTGAAGACTATCTGCTGAAACAATCTAAACATGTTTTTCAAAATCGTTCATTATGACAGAGACGTGACTGGTTTTATGACAGACATAGTTTGCAAATTATTAATTTTGTTTGGCACAGGCTTATCTGCAAGTAAAAGAACCCTACATTTGTTGAGGCATCATAATCATGGGCAAAGTCTACGAGTGGGCACGAAGTATCTAATAATTTGTTGAAGAAATTTTTTTTGTTGGCTGCACAGTGGGTACAGTCTAGAGTCCTTCAAATACATATTTAAATTTTCATTCAGGCGTGAGAGGAAACAACCTTCTTTATAATTCTATACAAAACAATTCGAAATTGCAGAGGTTTTTTTTTTGTTTTTTTAATGACTACATGCAGAGACGAAGAATTGATATGGCGTAACTTTCATCAAATGTATGGTCATTTAGAATGATTGTGGCCACGTAGTGATTACTGAATACATAGCCATGGTAAAAGCGCCATTGTTGTGGGTTTGAAGACACGCTGCTGAGCTTGAAGTCACAAGACGCGGTTCGTAATAACAAAAGGGAAGTGAAAGGGAACTTAGGGACGGAAAACAATTGGAATCACCCTGCGTCGTCATTGCATTATTTATTTTTATTCATCTCATGAATAATGCTTTGAATTTTAGTATAGAAAAAAGGCAGGTATGAATTAGAATTGTTTATGCAGAAAACAGCAGGTATACTTCGGCAAAAGCCCAATTATCTCTTTAAAAATATTTATTCAGAATTAAAAAAGGTTAATATTCATTTGATCCCAAACATTCAGAGATACGCAGCAGCATAATATTTAAAAGACACACAACATACGCAGGACATCAAGTACGCAATGGAAATGCGTACTTGACGGTAATGAACGGTAGAGACAGATATGATACCCATAAACCAGGCAACGTTTGCAAAAAAAAAAAAAAATTCGAGTATTTTTTTTTGTTTCGAACATTTTATTAAATGCGGTGGATTACGATTTTCTATTGCAGTTTGCTTCAAAAGCAGAAACAATGTTACTACTATCCGGCAGCACCCAGCTTTTCAATGTTAGAACGGTAATTCAGAAACGGCGTGTCGTAAATTAGGCATATTATAAAAATATCCACAACACGAACTGTAGGTAAGCAGAGATGACAATCTGACCTGTATGCGGCTAAGCTGCAACGGAAAGAAATTCGCCTGCTCAGATAAAACGTGTTGACATAACACACGTCACTCTACATGGGGTGTTTATTATATTTCGCACAGATTGATTAAAAAAAAAAGCTAACGTTCTTAGGATAAAATTTGAAAGAATTATCTTTGACACTTCAAAGTGGCAGCCGACGTTTCATTCTGGCCCAGCTTCTCCTGTTTTCAACGTCTCTTCGGGAAATAGCACCTACCAATTTAAGTCTTCCAAGACGTACATTTGTTTTAGTTTCACACGTTTTGTCAGGGACGAACCGTTAAGATGTGGTCACACTGCAAAGATATCATAAGAAAGACAGTCTACGGTTGGTGTCTCATAAATGTTTTATTATTGTATGACAGTGGTGTCATATCTGTCACAAAACGTGGCTGACATTTTTAAAGAGATATATGTGTGAAGCGAACGTGCTTGGAATCTGCTTGATAAGTTTCCGCAGATAATTGTGTAATAGTTGCAGTGAACATCGTATTTGTGTATCATGCTCAGCAGTTTCGAACGGCCAAAAGAGCTTGATGAAAAAGCTTGTCTCAATTGAAGACAGCCAAATAAATGTCATATGATACTTATCTTGACGAATTCCGGGCGGGTGTATATTGAATTGCGTCAAAATTCGGAAGAGGTGCAGGCGTGTGCGATTCTTAACGACCTGTAAATGTGGCAGGAAAAGCAAAATTATCTAGATGTTCTTTCTGCAAAGCTTGAAAACGTAGTTGTCGATGCAATCTCCTTTTCCATAAATTTCAGGACACCAATTCATGGGACCCGCCTGTGTCCTCGAAAGCGCTAGTTACGGAGCTCCGTAGATTTCCGTTGGGATTTAACGTTGTTAATATTAAGTGAGCTCATAGATTGGGTACGTTTTCTGCAGAAAGCCATCGTCCGATTATTGATAACTTCAGATATCTTAAGGAAAATCAAAGCCTCCTCACAAATGCTCGAAAGCTGGAGAATTCTACGTCATATGCGATGATATTTTGAAACCGGTTTGCGAAAGGAAAAAAAATAAACACCTGTGGAGTTATGCAAATGCACATCGGCGAGAAGGAACAAACACAGCCCTAAAATAGGACTGCGTGTTCTTAGGCGACGCAATGTATTCCTGAAATCCTGTCACAACACTAATTGTTTGTCACTGACTACGTAAATGCCCGCGAGCAACTGCCTCGGTTTCCCTTCATATTGTAAATTGTAGAAGCTTGAAAATAAAGTTGACGTCTTCTAGCAGCTGCTCTTGAAGAGTATAGGAATCAAGAGTTGGTGGCATGGTTTCGTGCGTGGCGGGGAGCTTTGAATGTTACAGATGTGTCCCTGCTCCTAAAGAGGCGTAGTGTTTCTTCTACCTGATAAAGTTTTTTAATGCGGTTGCATTCTTTAGCTATTTCGGCCTGCTTTCGTGGTACGGGGTCTAGCCTCGAATGCGTCGTGCGTAAGCGCGGCGAGCGTATCCTCCCTGCATAAAGAGGACGTCCACATACGCAGTTGCAACGTGTATGCGGACGTCGTCCTCGACGTCGTCCTAGCGATCGTCCGTGAGGTCGTCATAGATTTCGTCCTAGATCTCGTCTTTGATGTCCTTCTTTAGGACACCTTCGTCGACGTAGTCCTAGAGATCGCTCTTGAGGTAGTTCTAGAGGTCGTTCTTAGGATCGCCCTAGAGGTAGTCCTAGAAATTATTCTAGATGCACTCTTGGAAGTCGTCCTCAGGGACATCGTCCTCGACGTTGACCTAGACGATGTCCTGGGCGTTGTTCTTGAGTTAGTCCTAGAGGTCGTCCTGGGGATCGTCTTAAAGGTCTTCCTAGAGGTAGACCTGGTCATCGTCCTAGAGCGCAGCTCCATGGCACCCGCTTCCGGGTTTCGCGGCGTTCGCGTCAGCGTCAGCGTCGGCGTTACCGCGCTAAATATAGCGGAATAATCAACATTACGTGATCTCAACACCAATTAAATTCCCCGTTAAATTTAAAGAAAAATTTAGGTCACGTGACTTCAAAACCACTTCAGTTTCCCCGCTAAATTTAGCGGTGAAAATGACGTCACATAGTTTGGTGCAACTTCAAATATGAACAAGTTGAGTTTCTCCGCTAGATTTAGCGGGAAAATTGAACTTAAGATTGCGAAGAGTCAATTTTCCAGCTAAATTTAGCGGGGAAACTGTGATAGTTGAGGGGAGGGTATGGAGGAGGAGGGTGGGAGGGTACGGAGGAGGGGGAAGGCATGGAGGAGGAGAGTAGAGGTAGAGGAGGAGGGGAGATAATGAAGGAAGGAAGAGGAGCAGGGGAGAGGAGGAGAAAGAATGGTGGAGGAAGAAGATGGAAGAAAAGCATGAGTTGAGGAGGAAGTTGAGGATGAGGGGCGGGAGAGAGGAGGGGAGCTGGGGGAGGAAAGGAGGGAAGGGTAAGGAGTAGGGGAGTACAGGAGAAAAGGAGGAGGAGGTGCATACCCTCCTCTCCTCCTCTCTAATTTTGCGTCGCAGATATTTGTAAAGGTCTTTTATTTTTTGACGTCGTCTTGCAGGAAGTTGCCCTCGACGTCGTTCTGGCAACCAGAGAAACCGGCACCGCGCATACAGGGAACGGCAGTACGAACAAATCCGTATCTGCGCCCAAGCTATGAAGCAATTATCCGATTGAGTTGAGTTATACTCCGTTTCACTTTAAGTGTGAGCGTAGCAGAAGCTACAAGAGCGAGCTCCGGGCTTTCAGTGTCATTGCTAAGCACGCACGCTCGTGCAGTGCAAGCACCGTTCAGAAACTCATGCTTGTGCTTTTAGCATCGTCTGCGTCCGGACTTAAAGGGATACGGAATCGAAACTTGAAATATAGAGAAAACATCAAGAAATGAGTTCAATATGATCAGCTAAGCCTGTAATGAATAATCGCACGGTCGTATTTTGAGCAGATGGCTATATTTTATGCTCTAAATGCCGCAATTTTGGCGAGCGCTTCAAAATCAGCCATGGAGGAGCGCGATGCATCTCGGGAGATCCGGCAGACGTCTTGACGTCATCATGCCTCGGACGACCAAGCGTACCGTAGTGACGAGTTTTGCCACTTGGAGGCGTCAACGCGTTACAATCTCGCTTTGTCGAAGTACCCAAGGGCTGTAGATATCGCGGGGCCAGCACGCGCACCAAACCTGATAACAACCGAAGCACGCGTTTGCACGTCGCGCGAGAGCTGAAACCAAGGTGGCTCACTTCGTTTTGGCTCTTTCCACCAAGACGCCTCGGTATTGCGTTCAGGCCTAGGCAATCTATACCAGTGAGCGGACATACCGCTGCGGCGCTGCTTTCAGAGGCATGTTGTCGTCACGACATTCCATTGAAGCTTCATAACGAACTACCAGGTGGTTTTTGATCATCGTTTAATTCACTTTAAAATATGTTTTCTTGCGTTTTCTAGCGCAATATTTATGTTTCTGTGGTTGTGCTGCTACCTGCGTCGTGTTGAAACAAAGAAATGAGCTCCAGAATTTGGTTTCCGTACCCCTTTAAGTTGAAGCGATGTATAGCTGGCAATGATGGTGGTGATACAACTTGAACATTAAACGATTGCACAGAGACAGGAAAAGACAAAAGCGGAGCTGCAATGCTGGGGGAGAAATGACTTGCACATTAAACGATTGCACAAAGGCACAACAATAAATGATTACAGGGAGACGAATCAATCACTCAATTTAGAGTTACGTACTGCAGCCGCGCTAGGTGCTACGTAATAAACCATTAATAAATCAATATTATGAATGATAATAATAGTGTTTACTCAAAATTTGTGTCGTCTTGTTCAAAGGGAGCCGCAGCATGAGTCTCATGACGAATGCTTTCGCAATTCATGGACAACCAAAATGGCGGTTTCTGTAGCAAACATTTCTTCTACCGACATTCCAGTGAATGCTCAAGATGCCGAACTGTGTTTTGCCGGATTAATCTGGCTAACGGGAAATACTAAGTCATTGGTTCTTTTTATCAGACCACTAACTTCAATGCCCTAGGACAGTTAAATACGTTTCCAGTACAATAGGTGACCGCAATATTATCAGCGGCAATTTCAGCTATTCCATTAAGTAGTAAAAACTTCAAGGGTGCCACTTGTGGTAAACTGTATACCGAATTCGTCAGCTTATTGGATTTTTTTTTTTCGCTTGAACGATTTGTTCCTGAGCCTATACACAGTGATGATATGAACCATATTGTAGAATTTTTAGGCTGTAAAACTTCTGGGATTTTTTAAAACACGCATACTGTTCCAGGGATTAGTGACCATAAAGCTATCGTGTCTGAGGTCAACTTAAATTTTGTGAGTATGAGCAAACTACGTGAACGAATAGCATTTTTTATGACCGAGCAGATTAGGCAAAAATGAACTCTGCGCTCGAACCTTATATTCCAGTTCTTAAAACTTTGTCCAAATACTTCAGCCTCAATTGCCCATGAATAAATCTAAGGAAAAAAATACTTAGCGCTTGAAAGAGTTTGTTCCATCGCGTATGCTTACGCCAAAACAAGAACGTGACACGCCATGGTTTTCACGTGAGTGACATGTATTACTGAACGAAACAAGGAAGGACCTATCCAGAATTTAGTGACACACGGCTACCAAGTGATCTTGGTAAACAAAAAGAAAAATTCGTAATAGTGGTTCAAGACAGTTTGGAGCAAGCTGAGGCTACGTTCTTTCTCAATTTAGCAACTAGAATTCGGCATTCTCCAGAGCAGTTTTAGTGATACGTCCGCACTAACGGTAAACACAATTCTTTCATCTCGACGCTCACACACAATAATACTATCGTCGATAACGATTCTGAAATCGTTATCGATCATTGAGAATCGTCGATAACGATTCTCACTGATCCTGCGGCGAGCACCGTGATGCTCGAAGTTAAATTAGGTGTACCTAGAATTTTAAATTAATTAACTTATACACAATTAACTTACCTGGTCAAGTTGATATTCCTTCATGAATTCTAAAATCTTGTCCCTGTCGATCGTGCCTTAGCTTTAATGCATTGTTGAAAAAATCGCTACGCGAATCTTCTTTGCCTAGGATTGGAAGCTTGCTTGAGTAATACCAGTGAATGAAGGTGGAGCTAGTATCTGTGTTGGGAATCATCCACAGTTATCGCTGACAAGCATTTTTTTGCAAGATATGTGAAACATTCTTAATAGAGACACCATAATTCATCTTCGTGCGTATAACGTTTTGGATCTCTTGCAACTCGGATTCTGTCGGGGCTGTTGCAATAGCACAGTTGTTTGATTTTTTCATAACCTTTCTTTGGCAATCGACTAGCGAAGGAGTGTTCCCTTTGTGTTTCTTGGCTTGAATAAATATTTTGATGTCGTTCCTCGAAATGTTGTAACTTCTAACTCCGGCCTATAAAACTGATGACAAAGTTCGTTAATAGTTTCTTTAGTATTTGTCGTTCAGAAAGCGATAGGTGGTTATAAATGGCTCCCAAACCCAAATGGTTGATTTCACTGAAGGTGTGCTGCAGGGCTCTTTTCTGTGACCACCTTTATTTAGTTTCTATAAATATAATTTCTGCTGATGTTTTTTATACTATTAGAATGTTTGCAGATGAATTTGTAGTAAGTAGAAAAATCCTGACCGCAAATAGTAGCCTGATTGTGCAAAAAGACTCGGTCTCCATTGAATCACGGTGTCACTCATGATAAATGAGTCTGAACATACAAAAATGAACATATAACCTCTACAAGGAAATATATTGGCGCCAGCATTTAGCTGTCTACTGAATTGAAGAGTTTTAGAAACTGCTAAGGAATTTTGTTTACACGGGTGTACACTCTACTTCTGGTCTACATTGTAAAACAAATGTTGGCTATATTTCCGTGGAAGCCTTGCGCATGTTTAACGTTTTGTTATACAATGTTATACCCGAACTCCAGTCTCGCGAAGAAAGAGCTTATTCTAACATGTTCCTTCTATCTTCACATATGCCTGTGTTTTCTGGGACCCTTATACCACATTTTCCATTCAAAAACTTCAAAAAATTTAAAATATGGTTGTAATGCTTGTTTTATGAAATTATGATTGGCGACTGAGTATGGCGGATTGCAAACACCAGCTAAAATGACTGTTTTTTGGTGATAATAAAACGATTTTGTGTCTCAAATTCTTTAAAAAAATTCACAGAAAACCGCGTTTAGAAAAGGTTAAATATATGATAGTCCCTTTCCACGTATCCCGTAGAAATGACGGTGTCTTCAAGGGATACTGAACTGGAGCTCACAAAACAAGGCTGGACGGCTGGACGGGACGCTGCAAAACCCAAAAACATCACTCCTAAAGCGATACCGATAACAGATCGCAGTATGTTTCTAAACAAAGTACGTTATTGAACACGGTCAACGAGGCCGACAAGACAAGGCACGTCACGATTTTCATTTCCTCTTCTCCTCGCTTCGTCCCGTCGAACTGGTAAACCGAAGTGAGGAGGAGAGAAACGAGGCTGCTTCCTCTCATGCTCATATTTTCCAGGGGGACAATGACGTAAAGGACCTCGCATGACCGCGCCATTCTTTTGCAAACATACGGCCAGCCGTTTAAGATATTGTCACGGGTGGTGACCAAAAGAACAATAATTAAACAGGAAGAAATAAACGTTTAATGTGGCGAACTTGTGCCAAAAATGAAAGGGTACAAAGATAATAACAGAGCGTCGTGGGCGTCGAAGTCGGCGTAGCAGCACAGTCGAACGCTGGGGCGAAAACTGAATCCTGCTTGCTAGGCGGAGCCGCCTTTGTACACGCGTTGGCTTCTGGAGCGTTCGATGTAGAAGGATCGACGCGTAGAACATTTTAACCTCGACTCAGCTAGACGGTTTTCGAATTCACCAGAACATCATATTACAGTGTAAACAAAAATGCGTAGCCGCGGCCAGGAATCGAACCCTGGCCCTTCGCGTGAGAGGCAAGCGCGATAACCGTTAGGCTACGGCCGCGCTGCTTACTTAGCGCGCGGCATTACTTTCCCCTTAAAAAGTGCATCGCCCCGATGCAACACAAAACAGAACAAAGCACATAAAAAGAACGGCAAACTAGAGTCATTTGAAACACATAAGATCCACAGTCCTATCGAGCGTAGTACGGCTTCAGGCGCACGACGTGGACGACTTCAGGTCGTGGTGGGCGGCGTGATGATGTTCTTGTTTCGTCGGGCACCACCTCGTAGTTCAGCTCGCCGAGGCGACGAAGTACCTTGTATGGTCCAAAGTACCGTTTCAGCAGTTTCTCACTGAGGCCGCGGCGACGGACGGGCGTCCACACCCGCACCCTGTCTCCGGGCTGGAAGTGAACGTCCCTGCGACGAAGATTGTAGCGGCCCGCGTCTGCGCGTTGCTGGCCTTGAATCATGTGTTGGGCGAGCTGGCGGGCTTCTTCGGCGCGTTGAGCAACCGCCTGGGCGTCGTCGCTCTCATTGTCAGAAGGCTCATGGTGCAGCATTGCGTCTAGCATGGTCGTTACCTTCCGACCATGTACCAGCTGGAAAGGGATGAATCCAGTGGTCTCCTGAACCGCCGTATTGTAGGCGAACGTGACGTAGGGCAACACCTCGTCCCACGTCTTGTGCTCTACGTCGACGTACATGGAGATCATGTCGGCGATGGTCTTGTTGAGTCGCTCGGTCAGCCCGTTGGTCTGCGGGTGGTATGCAGTGGTTCGACGATGGCCAGTGCCACTGAGACGAAGGATCTCTTGCGTCAGCTGGGCCATGAACGAAGATCCACGGTCTGTGATGAGGACTTCAGGGGCGTCGTGCCGGAGGACAATGGACTCGATAAAAAACTTGGCGACTTCAACAGCCGTGCCTGCTGGAAGGACTTTCGTCTCGGCGTACTGTGTGAGGTAATCGGTGGCGAGATAATCCAGTGGTTTAACGACGTTGACGATGGGAAAGGGCCAAGTAAATCCATTCCTATCTGCTGGAAAGGCAAAGACGGAGGAGAAATCGGATGCAGAAGTCCTGACGGCTTCGTTGGCGGTTTCTTGCGTCGCTGACACTCGTGGCATGATCGAATGTATAGGTGAACGGCCTTCGGTAGCCTCGGCCAGTAGTACTTTTCTCGAATCCTGGCGAGCGTCCTGCTGTAGCCAAGATGTCCAGCCGTTGGGTCGTCATGGCATTCTTGGAATATTTCATCTCGAAGGCTGGCAGGAGCAACCAACAGCCATGTTGTGTTGTTATTGACGAAGTTCTCTTTGTACAGCACCCCTCGCCGCATGGAGAACGTATGCAGGATTCTTAAGAAAACACGGGGAACCGAACTCACTCGTCCCTCTAAGTGCTCGATGAGCGCTCGCAGTTCAGGGTCGTCTCGTTGGAGTGCTGCCATGTCGCTGACGTCCAAAGCGCCGAGGAAACACTAATCGTCGTCGTCTTCAATACAGGCAGGACCGGCCTCGACAGGAGCTCTTGACAGGCAGTCGGCGTCATGGTGCTTCCGGCCGGACTTGTACGCAACGGTCATGTCGAACTCCTGCAGTCGTAGGCTCCACCGGGCGAGGCGTCCGGAGGGGTCTTTCAGATTCGCGAGCCAGCAGAGCGAGTGGTGGTCCGTGACCACGCGAAAAGGACTTCCATACAGATATGGGCTAAACTTTGTTATCGCCCAGACGACAGCAAGGCACTTCTTTTCAGGTGTAGAGTAGTTCCTCTCCGCCTTAGACAGCGTCCGACTCGCGTATGCGATGACTCGCTCTGCCCCGTCCTGCCTTTGAACAAGCACCGCGCCAAGTCCGGTGTTACTGGCGTCCGTCTGGATCTCTGTATCAGCGAACTGGTCGAGGTGGAGCGAACTGGTCGAAGTGGCCAAGAATCGGGGGCGTCTGGAGTCTTCGTTTCAGCTCATCGAATGACCGCTGGTGTTCGCCTGTCCATTCGAACTTTACGGCGTCCTTCGTTAGGTGCGTCAGCGGTGCGGACAGCTTGGCGAAGTCCCGAACAAATCGTCTGTAGTAGGCACAAAGTCCGAGGAATCTTCTCACGGCCTTCTTGTCAGACGGAGGCGTAAATGCAGCCACGGTGCGGGTCTTCCCAGGGTCAGGGAGAACACCTTTGTTGCTCACGACGTGGCCAAGGAACTTAAGTTCACCATAGGCGAATCGACACTTTGTTGGCCTGAGTGACAGGCCGGCGGTCTTGATGGCTTGAAGCACGGCTCGAAGCCGTTTCAGGTGGTCGTCAAAATCTCGTGAAAATACCACGACGTCGTCGAGGTAGACGAGGCAGCTCTGCGATTTTAGACCTGCCAGCACGGTGTCCATGACACGCTGGAAGGTGGCTGGCGCAGTACAAAGCCCGAACGTCATCACTTTGAATTCGTACAGTCCGTCGGGAGTGACGAAGGCAGTTTTCTCCCGGTCGCGTTCGTCGACTTCAATCTGCCAGTAGCCATTCTTCAGATCCATCGACGAAAAATATCGGGAGTGCCGCAGTCGGTCTAACGTATCGTCGATGCGGGGGAGCGGATAGATGTCCTTCTTAGTCACAGCGTCCAGTCGACGATAGTCCATGCAGAACCGCAGGGTTCCGTCCTTCTTCTTTACAAGGACGACTGGGGACGCCCATGGGCTTCTTCAGGGTTGAATGATGTCGTCGTCGAGCATTTCTTGGACTTGATCCTGAATCACCTTCCTTTCCTTTAAGGAGACTCGATACGGCGACTGGTGGACAGGGAGCGCGTCGTCGTCGGTAATAACGCGATGTTTCGCCATTGGTGTTTGGCGAACTTTCGACGACGTGGCAAAACAACCACGGTATTCAGCGAGGAGATCAACCAGTTGCCGGCGCTTAGGAGCTGGGAGCTTGGGGTCAATGTCGATCGGCGGTGGCGGCGTGCTGTTCTGCTGTGACGACGAGGTTTCTACGGAGATTGCGGTGAGCACGACTGGCGCCTGAAGCCCCTCAATGTGGCCCACAGTGGTACCCTTCATTAGGTGCTGCGGCTCCTCTCGGAAGTTTGTCACAAGAACAGTTGTACGTCCTTCTTGGAGATCCGTTACGTCTCGTGCGACGCCAATTCCTTTCTCAAGGAGCAGTTGGACGCTGCCTTCCAGAAGAGCTTCACCGTGCATGGCTGCGTCGGTTATGATGGTGACGAAAACACTCGACCGCGGCGGTAAGTTCACATGGTCGGTGATAACCCGGATCGCGGTTGACGTCGTGTTGGTCTCCACCGGCGGTAAAACAGGCTTTCGCTGCGTCAGCTGGTTTGCCCCGAGGTCGATGACGGCACTATACTCGCAGAGAAAGTCCATTCCGAGGATAACGTCCCTTGAACAGTCTTGCAGAACGACGAAATTCACAGGGCACGTCTCACCATGGATCTCGACGCGAGCAGTACATCTCCCGACTGGTGTGATGAGGTGCCCTCCGGCGGTTCGTATTTGTGGTCCATTCCACGGCGTGGTGACTTTTCAAAGGTGGCGAGAGAGCCTCCCACTCAAGACTGAGTAGTCTGCTCCGGTGTCCACGAGCGCTGATGCGTCGTGGCCGCCGATGACGACGTTTAGGTTATCGGACACCGTTGCAGGGGCGTCGTTTCGATCTCTGGTAGCGTTCGAGTGGGGGCCCTCCGACGTTCGTGGAGGATCTTGGCGACGGTCGTCTTCGGCAACTCCACCTCCAGGGGTTGCCGCGCCTAGTTTTCCCGGCGAGGAGCGAGGGGTGACAGGCTTTCACGTTGGGGTCGGTGCATCGGCGAAGCTGGACGTCGCGGTGACGGCGACCGGAACTCTCGGCGGGACGCAGACTCGGGGGACTGGGTTCGTCGCAGGTACTCGTCGATCTCCCGAGGGCGTTCACCATACCGGGGGCGCGGGTCGCTTGGGTGGAATCCGCGCAGCCCGAGTCGTCGGTATGGGCATCGGCGGTACACATGGTCAGCTTCCCCGCAGTGGTAACACAGCGGGCGTCGGTCGACCGTCCTCCAGACGTCTGTCTTCCTTGGCGCAGATCGCTCTGGGGGAACGTGCGCCTGATCATCCTGTCGTCGGGGGTACTGCGGCGTTGGGGCGTCTCTTCGGGGCGGCGCTGTGGCTTGGCGGGAAACTTGCGGCGGTCGTCGGGCCATGGCGGCGTAGCTCAACGTCGGTTCCTCCGGTGCCACCGTGGTGACGGGAACCTCTGGTTGGAGCGCCCGATGCACTTCTTCTCGGACAGCCTCGGCGATGGAAACGGTTGGCGGACGGCTGCTGGTTGGCAGCAACCTTCGCAGTTCCTCCCGGACAACCTCCCGGATAATTGCGCGGATGTACGTACCAGGCGCGTTTTCGCCGCTAAGCAGCGCGGTTGCAGTGACGCTTGGCTGCCGCTGGTAGTGGGAAGCGCGCGCTTGGAGGGCGCGCTCGATGTTTGTCGCCTCGCTGACGAAGGCGTCGACGGTTGCCGGCGGGTTGCGGACGAGGCCTCCGAAGATGTCGTCCTTCACGCCCCGCATCAAAATGCGCAGTTTCTTTCCCTCGGTGGCCTGAAGGTCGGCGCGGGAGCTCAGGCGGAGCACGTCGTCCACAAAGCTCGTGACGCTTTCATTGGGGCCCTGGGTCCTGGTTCGCAGTAGGTCCTCGGCTCTCTCTCGGCGGTGGTGGTTGACGAACGTAGCCTTCAGATCGGTCTTGAAAATGTCCCACGACGTCAAAGAGGACTCATGGTTCTCGTACCAGTGCTTGGCGGTCCCCTCAAGCGAGAAGTAGACGTCGTGCAGGCGCTGCTCGTCGGTCCAGCCATTGTGGCGGGCAACGCGTTCATACTGGTCAATCCAGTCTTCGACGTCTTCGTAGAGTTCACCGTGGAAGGGGGCAGCCGTCCGCGGTGCGACGGGCATGTAGATGACGGGAGAAGCGGCGGGGGCTTGCGACTGGTTGGCCATCGTCGTCTTCTGTGGCTTGGGCTTGTCCAGCAGCAAACCGTACTCACGATCCTCTCCCTTGGTGCGCCGGCTGGTCTGAGTTTCAGCTTGCGCGATGAGTGGTCTTCTCACCGAGCCGGGAATCGGACTTGCACTGCGGGCCCTTGGAGGGGAACGCTGCACGGGCATGCGGTACCCCGCACCTCCACCAAAATGTCACGGGTGGTGACCAAAAGAACAATAACTAAACAGAAAGAAATAAAAGTTTAATGTGGCGAACTTGTGCCAAAACTAAAAGGGTAGAAATATAATAACAGAGTGTCGCGGGCGTCGAAGTCGGCGTAGCAGCACAGTCGAACGCTGGGGCGAAAACTGAATCTTGCTTGCCAGGCGGAGCCGCTTTTGTACACGCATTGGCTTCTGGAGCATTCGATGCAGAAGGTTCGACGCGTAGAACATTCTAACCTCGAATCAGCTAGACGGTTCTCGAATTCACCAGAACATCACATTACCGTCTAAACAAAATGCGTAGCCGCGGCCACGAATCGAACCCTGGCCCTTCGCGTGGGAGGCAAGCGCGATAACCGTTAGGCTACGGCCGCGCTGCCTACTTGGCGTGCGACAATATGGATGTATAAGTAATACTTTGGAGTTCGTAGCTTCCCGTTCAACGCTTCTACAGCCTTATTTTACGTAATTCAAATATCGGTTCAGCTTCGGCTTTATCCGCACGTATGCCGCCATCACCGAGATAGCTTCTACGGATGACTCGCAGGACCCCGAGATGGTGAAGTCCGAGACCGAGGCCACTGCACAAAGAATAGCCCGAGGAGACCCTCCGGCTTCCACTGTTAACAAGCAGTCAAGCCCAGCAGTCGCAGCTCTTGTGCCCAACCCTAAGCCCGACGATATCGTCTCGCGCCTGTCCAAGCCGGAAACAAAGAGCGCGCCTGACGGGGCAGCGGTCAAGTTGTCTGCTCCGCTGGTCAAAAACCCAGAAGTTCCGATGGCAAGTAAAGACCCGCAAAAAGAATTTGACAGTAACACGGGCAACCTTCCACGGCCCGACAACTTCCCGGGCAAGCTACCTTCTAGTTTTCCAACGGTCTCAGTGGACAGGCCCTTCAAAATTGAGGATAAGCTTAGGGGAGGCATCGAGAATCAAGTGTGGCACAATCCTATGCCCCACATCGTGGTTGACGGATGGCGACAAAAAGACCCACAGTAAGCGACTGGACTTCCTGAAGAAGCCGATACTAGCACGCAACACGGTGATCCCGTTTCTCTTGTATCTTCTCGCTTTGTTTCAGTACGATTTCCAATATGAATAGTGTTAAATGACCACTTTTATTTAGGTTAGCTTAACGTATAGAATGAGGAAACGGTAACTTAAAAATCCGTTCTTGAAAAAACAAATGTCGAGAAATGCTTCCTTTAGGCGACCGAACCATCCTCCGACACGCATGCCAATGATATACACGCTTTTTTTCGGAAGTTTGTTTTTCTATATCACGTAAGAGTTGTGCAGAATATCGGCGGCGGTACAATTAAGATAAAAAATGATAGAGGCTTTTTGATATATTCTGAATGGGAGTCAAATAAGAATGAACGGGTTTGCGTGGTGGAAGCGATTGATCCCCATGAGTCGTCTAAAGTCATGCCTGTATACGTCCACAACGCCCACCCGAGCTTACACTTTTTTTCACTAACCTTAGGCAGTAGCTTATTACACCTGCACAGGGCACTGTTGCAGAAAACTTTAACTGCGTTTTAAATACGCAATACTGCTCGAACGCTCTTCAGCCCAAATCCAGCAAGTCAAAAAAAAAAAAAAAACTGCTGCGGAATTTTTTGTTTTGTGGATGCTAGAGTAATGTATAGGGTTCTCCACCTGAATACAGGCATTAACAGGGCAGATGTCATGCATGCTTTGACCGGCTGTACAAGTCCAGTAGGGATTGTCCGACCATGCTCTGGCCACTGTGAATCTAGAAATGGCGGATAGCCAAAAAAAATAGCTGTTTAGTTGGAGCCTTGGAAGCTGAACGAAAGTCTGCTAGACGACGAGGTTTGTTGTTCTCGTATAAAATACACTATGGCCGAAGTAGCGCAGGAACAGGACGTTTATGCAATCGTTACAGAAGAAATTAAAAAAAAAAAGTTAAAATTATATATAGTTATAGTTGCCCACACAGGGACAAGGACAGAGAAGAGGAACACGTAGACGACAGACAAGCGCACACTCACAACTCATGTATTAATGAAAGAGGAAGAGAAAGTGTTACAGAACACGAAATCCGCTCGAGCGTTGGCCACACAGGCACGAGAGACCACAGGCCCGAGGGCTCGAGGGGGACACGTAAAATTGCCCTCACGAAAAAGATTTTAAGAAGGCAATTTCCTGCTGTATTAATAAAACATACGGAAAGCTAACACAGCGCTCGTCCATGCTTAGGATAATAAAAGCTTTAAAAATCTCTCTGGTGTGTTTCTCTCGGTACCTGCCTATAATCTTGGCTTTCGCTAAGGATGGCGTACAATTACAGGATTTAGAGTGCAGGGGCCATCAGTCGGAACAATAAGGTTTATTGCACGTGGCTACTGGTCACTATAACTTAAATATTTAACTTGTATCTGTATTTAATCTCTTAATTGCTCAAAATAAACAAAACATATCAATTGTAAACTTGCTGAGAGTCGTCGTAAACGTTTAGGCAGGTAAGTTTTAGAAACAGCGTTTGGAAAGTGCTGTATTCTACTCAAGCGACCATCTATGAAACAAACATAAGGTAGGTGATGTGAAAACATGGATAAGACACGAAAAAACCGCGAAGGCACGCTTTCACAGCGGTAAACTTGCGCTCGTATTGCACAAGTACCATACAGTAGGAATGCACGACCGCACGCCGGTACGATGCTCATCCAGATTGGGAAGGGCAGGAGCGGCGTTTGAACCCCGGATTTCCTGGGTTTTTCAGCTCGAACGTTTGATTGATGTGCTCAGAACTGGTGAGCGGTAGCCTACTCGGCCACCTATAGCCCTGTGGATTTACACCGGTTTGCACCTTGTGTTAAGTGATTACAATACAACGTACATAACTTGCCTATGGTTTGCAGTTTTCTTAGTGTGTCGGGGCAGTTACGAGTTTTGCAAGCTTGAAGCAATTTCTATCTCTTCGGTGCCGCAAAAATAATCGTCAGTTCCGCTGCGCCTGCTTTCCGTTTTACTTTTTGGCGGCTCTCCTTAAACTATTAAACGATGCGGCTAGTTGCTTCCGTGGTTGTGGCCATATTGGTTGTGCAGCACCACTTTTTGACGGAACGGAACAGTCCAGTGATTCATCGTGAGAGTACTTAATTCGATTCACTATAGAGAACATGGAGATCTTGTGTTGGATTGAAAATATTCAGTTATATCCATCTAGAAATCAGACCAGATTCGATTTATTCCGCTTAGCTTGAAATCACAGGCGTTTAATGAGGCTAGCTTATTTCGATGCTCTTGTATTACATTCACGTAAAGGCAGGCAGTGCATTGCGTATAAAACTATGCACGTGGGCATTTTCAACTAAATTGATTTGGCCTCCTCAAAACTCTGTCTTGCATAATAAAACCTACCCCAAAGCACAAAGAACTGCTAACAAAGCAAAAAGAAAAAAAAAGAGAAAAGGTTAAAGCATTTGCATAAAATTAAAAAAAAAGACACCGTTGAAACTTCAAAGTAGCAGGCGACGTTTCATTAAGGCTGAGCTGCTCCCAAGTTGAACGTCCCTTCCGGAAATAGTACCTGAATATCTAAGTCTTTCCAGAGGTATGTTTGTTCAGCTTTACAGGTTCTATCAGGGACGAACCGTTACGCCATGGTCACACCGCCAAGACATCATAATCAAGTCAACCTGCGGATTCTGTCCGATGCAGGTTTCATTATTGTATGACAGATCTTTGATATCACTCAAGAAAGCTTTGCACACATATGTTTGAAGCAGACATATGTATGAGGCACACGTGCTTGGAATATGCTTGATACGTGTTCGCAGATTATGATGTGATTTTTGTAGTGAACATCGTATTTTTTTAATTATGTTAATTAGTTTAAATGGTCAGAACAGCTTGGTGAACAAGCTTGTCTCAATTGAAGAGAGCCAAAAGTCGCCTGATACCTGCCTTAGCTACTTGCGCTCGCCAGTATGTTTAATTGGGTCTAAACTTGAAAGAGGGGGCAGATGCTTGCAATTCCTAGCGGCTTGCTAAGAAAATTTGGAGGAAAATCAAAATTATCGAGACGTTTTGTCTGCAAATCATGAAGAATATAAAACCCTGTTGTCAATGCAATCAGTTTTTCTCTGGATGTCAGGACACCAGTTTATAGGAAACGCCCGTGTCATCAAACTTTCTAGCTAAGGAGGTCCGTAAATTTCAGTTAGGATTTGAAGTGGTTGAGATAGAGTAACCTCATAGATGGGGCAATTTTTCTGCAAAATAAATCGTCCGAATATTATTACTTTCAGATATTATACGGAAAAGCAAAACATCCTCACAATTGCGCCAAAGCTGGAGAATTCTTCGTCATATCCGTTGATATTTTAAAGTTGTTTACGAAAAGAAAATAACATCTGTGGGGTTATACAAAGGCATATCGGCAAGAGGGCACGAATAAAATCCTATAATATGACAGCTTGTTTTTAGACAATCCAAAATATTCCTGGAATCGTGTAACAAATTGGATCGTTCTGCACTGACTACGTGAACGTCCTCGAGCAACCTTCTCGATGTCCCTTGTTATTGTCAGCCTCAAATGCGGCGTGCGGAAGTGCGGACCCGTGTATACGAAGTACGTCCACATACGAAGTTGCCGCGTAAATGCGGAGGTCATCCTGACGCCGCGCAGGATGTTGACCTTGAGGTCGCTTTCGAGAATTGTCCTTGAGGTCGCGTTAGAGGTCGTCCTAAAGGTCAACCTAGTCGTCGTTTATGACTTCGCGTGCCAGGAAGTTTTCCTAGACGCCCTTTTAACAAGCCGATAAACCCGTGCCGCGCATACAGGGAGCTGCAGTACGCACAAATTCACATTTCCGACCAAGCTATGAAGCGATTATCGGTTTAACTTGAGCTAGTTGGCACGTGGTAGATGATGGTGTGGAAAAAACTTGAGAATTAAACGATTACACAGCGGGAGGACAGACACACATGAAGCTCCATTGGTGATGGGGAAACAACTTGAATGATAAGCAATTGCACGAAGCCAGAAGAATAAACGATGACAGAGAGAGGAAATAATCACTCGATTCCTAAGTGATGCTCTGTAGTCGCGCTACGTGCTATGTCGTAATCCAGTAATAAAAAAAGCGTTTTCTCAAAATGTTCGTCGTCGTATCAAAGTGAGCTGCGGCGTGAATTACATGTCAAATGCTGGCGCAATACATAAACAACCACAGTAGTGGTTTCTAAAGCAAAATAATTCTTCGACCGAGACTCCAGTGAACGCTCAAATATTCCAGTGAACGCTCAAGATGGCGAAACTGTGGTCTGTCCGATTAGGCTGTTTAAAGGGAAATGGTTAGTACATTGTTGTTTTTTTTTTTTTGGCCACGAAGTTCAATGTCTTACTCGGTTAAACACATTTCCGCTAACTCAGTTGATCAGATTAGTAGTTGCGGTGATTTCAATCTTACAGCTTTTTCATAGAGTAGTAAAAACTTCGGGGATGCCACTGATGGTAAATTTTACACTGAGGTATTCAGCTTATGGGACGTATTTTCGCTTGAACAGTTTTTTTACCGAGCCAACACGGATCTGGTGGATTGCTTACGTTGTAACACTTGTTGGACGCTTGAGAACTGACAAAGTGTGCCATGGGTTAGTGAATATAAAGCTATCGTTCCTGAAGAAATCTAAAATTGCTTGAGCATGAGAAAATGACGTGAGCGAATGACCATTTTACGACCGGGTAGATCAGACAAAGACGATATCTGCGCTCGAACCTTATCTTCCAGTTTTTGAAACTTTGTCTGAACGCTTCAACATCAATGACCTATGTATAAAACTGAAGAAATAAATACTTAGCTTAATGAAAGAGTTCATTCCATCGCGTATGCTTACGCAAAAGCGAGTCCGTGACAACCCATGGTTTACACGTGAGTAGCGTGTTCTACCCAACAAAAGAAGAAGGGCCTATCTTAAAGTCTTGAGATACGGCTTCCCACATATCTCGATAATCAAAATAATTCGCGAAAGCGGTTCAAGACAGTTCGGAGCATGCTAAGGCTGCTTCCCTTCTGAACTAAGAAAATGGCATTCGGCATTCCCCAGAACAGTTCTGGAAATAAGTCCGCAGTAACAGTGAACGCAATACTTCCTTTCCGTCGCTCAGGAACAATGACACTATGATCGATAATGATTCTGGAAGTATGGACCATTTTATTTTAAACTTTTGTTCAGTTTTCAGACCTTGCGTGCCACTTTGGGTACCCCTCATTGATCTAGCGGGGTCCACCTTGATGCCCGAAGTTAAATTCAGTATGTCTCGAATTTGAAATCAATTGAGTAACTTATACACAATTAAATTACAAATAGCGCTAGGACGAGGACAGACGAAGAAGTGGACAGGACAGGCGCTAACTCACAACCGACGGTTTTATATACAACGTTAGAGAAGAAGGTGAAGGAAGTGTCTGGAGTTGAAAAAATAAGAAAAAATAGGTCTTTTTCTAACCAGGCGCTCTAAGAAGATTGTTAGACTAGAAAGATTAAAACACAGCAGACCAAAACGAAATTAGTAAAATTAAACAAAGGTAATGATTTTGAACTCTATACGATGCTATTCTGAAGGCTTAGAAAATAACCCCGGACCGTGGCAGACAAATTGAGAATAAAAATTGGATAAAAAATTAATAGAAAAAAAGAAAGGGTGATCGTCCTAAGGCCGCCGATCAGTGCCTCGTACAGCTTATTTACCTTTTTACATCCAACAGGCACCACAGCCAAAGCTATACCGGCGCGAGCGCATAGACCCACACGGTGCACCACCTCACGCGCTCACGTGCAAACGTGATTATGAATGGTGGTTCAAGTACTGAACCTCTTTGACCGTCAACGCCAAAGATGGTGCGGAGACGCATTTTTCTCCATTGGCTTGTATGGTCTGTGCTTCATAGATTTCCCTGCTCCTCTTTTCTTTAAAACGTCTGATCACTTTTGTGTTTGAAAGCAAAGGTGTGCAGGAGCAATCTCGCACATGCATGGCTAAATGTCGAGAAGGTGTTGACTGCAGGGTCAGGGCATGTTCTCTCAGTCGTGTGTTTATGCAACGTCCAGTCTGTCCTATATACACTTTCCCACATGTGAAAGGGATTTCATACACCACTCCGCTGTTGCAGTCGACATACTGGTGCTTGTGGTTTGTGTTACATTCATGATGTTGTTGCTTGACATTGTTGATTTTTGGCACATTCGTTTTAATTTATCCGGTGCCGATAGGACGACTTGGACTTCAAACGTGGATGCTATCTTCTTCATGTTGTGCGAAATCTTGTGGATGTAAGGCACCACAGCCGGACGCCGTCTCTTCTCTTTTATTTTTTCTCTTTTGTTCGTTGTCAATAACTTCTCGGCGATGTCCGTCACTACTGAAAAGGGGTACCCCAAATCTTTCAAACGAGCCACTTGTATATCGAAGCTTGATTTTGCTCTGTGCTCACATGACTTGTTTAGCGCCATGCTTAAGCAACTAGACACTATGCCTCGCTTTACAAGTTTGGAATGGGATGAGTCATAGCGCAATAGCCGTTTTTTAGAACGTGGGTGGTACATCCAGCAGGTCTGGTTCTTGTTGAAAGTAATCTGCAGTTCTAAAAACTGTAGGATGCCGTCCGTTGGTACCTCAATGGTGAAGTTGAGCTGTTCAGCTTGTTCCAGAAATGTGGCACGCAGACTGTCGATAGGATGACTCTCACAATCACCGGGACGAAAAGGGAGGAGGACCAGGTAATCGTCGACATATCGAAAGATACGCGAGACTTGGTTGGTTGATATATTCTTAGCAATAGCCTGGTCACAATGTGACAGATAAACGTCGCATAAAACAGGTGCAACGCAGGAACCTATGCAGATTCCTCTCTTCTGTAAGTAGGAACTTCCATCGAAGGAGACTGCAGTGGAACAGAGGTAGAATCTCAGGAGTTCTAAGAATGCCTCTACTGATGTTCCGCAGTTGTTCTCAAAATTAACCCTTCCGTTGGCATCAATGCAATCGCTTACTGCTGGGAAATCTATGAGGAAATCTATGGGAAATCTGTCAGGGAAATCTATGAAGCACAGACCATACAAGCCAATGGAGAAAAATGCGTCTCCGCACCATCTTTGGCGTTGACGGACAAAGAGGTTCAGTACTTGAACCACCATACATAATCACGTTTGCACGTGAGCGCGTGAGGTGGTGCACCGGGCGGGTCTATGCGCTTGCGCCGGTATAGCTTTGGCTGTGGTGCCTGTTGGATGTAAAAAGGTAAATAAGCTGTACGAGGCACTGATCGGCGGCCTTAGGACGATCACCCTTTCTTTTTTTCTATTAATTTTTTATCCAATTTTTATTCTCAATTTGTCTCCCACGGTCCGGGGTTATTTTCTAAGCCTTCAGAATAGCATCGTATAGAGTTCAAAATCATTACCTTTGTTTAATTCTTACTAATTTCGTTTTGGTCTGCTGTGTTTTAATCTTTCTAGTCTAACAATCTTCTTAGAGCGCCTGGTTAGAAAAAGACCTATTTTTTCTTCGTTTTTGAAATCCAGACACTTCCTTTACCTTCACTCTAACGTTGTATATAAAACCGTCAGTTGTGAGTTAGCGCCTGTCCTGTCCACTTCTTTGTCTGTCCTCGTGCTAGCGCTATTTGTAATTTAATTATGTATAACCAACTAGCCCGCCAGAATATTTTAACTTATACACAACTAGATTCACTGGTTCAGATGATATATATTCCTTGGTGAATTCTAAAATGTTGTTCTGGTCCATGGTGCCTCTTCAAGGTATTGTTCAAAAAATCACTACGCGGATCTTCTCTGCCTTAGATAAGAAGGTTGCTCGAGTAATGCCAGAACATAAAGTGATCTCAAAATCAGTGTCAGAAATGGTCGAGCGATAACGCTGAGACGCCTTTCTCGCAAGGCAATGGAAAACACTTTTTATGGTGACATTTTGAATCACCTTCGCGGGTTTAACTTTCAGCTTTCCTCGGAATGCGCATCTTGTCGGGGCTATTTTTGTAGCATGGTAGTTACATTTTTGCATGACCTTCCTCTGGCAGTCGTATAGTTACGGAGTGGTCATTTGGTCAATTCGTATTTCAAGACTTCAGTAAGGCTTTTGATGTCGATCCTTGGGATATTTTTTTTTTAATTTCTAGTTCTGTGCCTATAGACTTGATGACAAAGTTTGTATATTGGTTCTTGAGGCGTTGTTGTTCAGAAAACGAAAGATGATCATAAATAGCTTCCAATCCCATATGGTTGATATTACGTCAAGTGTGCCGTAAAGCTCTTTTTGAGGTACAAAAATTTTTCTCATTAATTTAAATATTATTGCTGTTAATGTTTTTCCTCTATCAGAATGTTTGCAGATGGATGTAGTATGTAGACTTGTCAAGACCGCACACGATAGCCTGATTGTACAAAGAGACTGGCTCTCCATTGAGTCATGATGTCGCTCATGAGAAATTACTGTGAACATAAAATTGTACACGTCACCTTTACAAATAAATTATGACCGCTAGCATATAGTTGTTTAATTTTAAACGTCCTAGAAACTGTTAAGGAATTTATATAACTGAGTGTACTGTTCACTTCCGATCTGCAGTGAATTGCAAATGTTGACTGCATTTAATGAAGGCCACAAGCCTGCTTGGGCTTTTAATATAAAATGTAAAACAAAATTACACCAATCTCTCGAAGGATCATTTCATCAAATAAACCATTTTACCGCATCTTCTATTCAAAACTTCAAAGGAATTCGAAATATGGTTGTAATGTGTTTTTTTAGGAAATTATGATTGGCGACGTAGTATGACGGAGTTGATATCATCTGCATACATTATAAGGTCGGGGGAACCGGATATAGTCGTTATATTATTAACATATATAAGAAAAAGAAGTGGACCTAAAATTGACCCCTGAGGAACACCATGCTGTATTTTAAGTCGATTTGACGATTCGCCGTTTATTAGTACATATTGGTAACGATCTGCAAATACGTTTCAATTAATTTTAGAGCTACTCCGCGCTCTAAACTCTCGAAATCGCCAAGGAGAGGGAAGCTGTGCCTGGACCAAATCAAAAGCGGCGAGATGTGGGATCCCCTGGACTATAATTTTATTTGCAAATTGAGGTTTTTGCAGTGCCTCCGTCGTGTCCTTGCGCGCTACCGCTGGACTGCAGAAAGACGACTGATCACCAGGTGCTCCTATCTGACGGAGGTTCATTCCAGAATAAGCTTCCTTCAAAATATCGTCAGGTAGTCAAAATTAAAATTCAGTTTTGTTTTTCGATGATGCGTGCCAGATGACACATCTCAGGTGCAAGACGTTTGGCACGTCTCCTAATCTCACTTGGATGGAGACCACTTTGTTGACTGGGTTATATGGTGCCGATTATTCGAGTAAAACAAAAAGGCGTTGCTCATGTGTTCTAATATGTATAAATGCGACTATGGAATCACTGAAACGTGTTCCTAAAGCGCACACCTACCTTCCTCTCGTATGCTGGAGCGGTTGCATTCTTAATTCTGATGTCCCTCAAGATGTTAGTTAACTGCAGTCCCATTTCGAGCCTTCCCAGTTCCAGACGAGATGTTATGATGGCTGGAGGAAGCTGAAAAGCACAACCGCTCCCACCATTATCTCTCAACCGAAGGGCCAAGTAAGTACGACGCGAAGGAAGACAACTAACCCAGCTGTTATGGCTTGGTGGGATATATACATGGATGTGCATTGATGCATCCTGGAAACTTCATGAACGCTGTGCGATTTATTGACTTGCACTATCTGCACAAGCATAAGCAAAATCACGAAGATGTCTAGAAGTTCTGGAAATGTCAAACAGCGCAACACCACAGCTTACAAAAATGTTTCATTATCCTTAGTATAAACAGATTCTACGCATGTTAAAAAAAATGAAAGCCGTTTACAAATCCCTGTAACGCCGAATTGGAGCGCAGCTCCTGAGGAGGAGTAGGGAAGGGTACTGAGGGGGGTCACGTCACCTGGGGGTAGTCACGTGACCCCGGGGGGGTCACGTGATCTCGGAGGAAGGGAGGGTCGCGTGACCTTGGGCGGATCACGTGACATCGGGGGGGATACGTTACCTCGAGGGGGGGGTCACGTGACCTCGGGGGGGGGGGGGGTCACGTGATCTGGGGGCAAGGGGGTCACGTGACCTCGGGGAGGGGGTCACGTGACTCCCCCCGGTTACGCCGACGCCGACGCCGCTCAGGCTGGAAACGGGCCCCTAAAAGCTAAGGTCTAAAAATAATTATTAATATCCACTTCCTTATCCTGAGGGCCAGCGTGCATATTTATTGCTGACTGTGGTAGAATTGTGCAAGAGTGCATGAGACATCATCAGTGAGTGTTCCATCATGATGCAGCACCAACCAACATCTGGTCAACTTGGCTGATCCACCCCTGCTTCCTAGTGCAATGTAAGTGACAACCCTAAGTTCCAGGCAAGAGGCACATATATGAGTCTCACTTCTGCTGCTGCATTCACCAACAACCATCAGCTTCGGCTAACTGAGTATGTGCTACCACTCTTGGAGGCTACACTGAAAGACTGAGAATGACTTTTTCCTTCAACCAGTAGAGCCTACTTCGTCAGCATCTTTAAGCTCCCTCCGTAGCTCAAGGTTAATGTTACTGACCCTAAAACTGCAGGCAGCCGGCAGATTGCAGCAGTACGCTCCCAGCGCCCCTGACCAGCTCAGAGACTCTGCCTGTTCGGTACGCGTCACTGTCCTTGCATGGTGTGAACTCTGGCACTAATCAGTTTTTAAACCTTGTCTGCAGGAACCTGCTGCCGGAAGTCGTGTGACCCTGGTCCACGCTGTCGAACAGCCCGTGCCCTCAACTAGTGCAGCCTTCTTCATAACCATGTTTGAGCTCCCTTTGTAGTTCACAGTTAACGTTACCAACCGTGATACTGCAGGCAGCCGGCAGTTTGCAGCAGTACCTTGCCAGTACCCCTGACCAGCCCAAGGCCTCTGGCCTGAGCTGTTCTTTTGCATCCGGGAAAGTATATCTTAGAAGCCGGTTTGAACACGCCTGTACCATTACAAAAATACCGGTCGCCTGGCATTGTGACAACGTCATACCCTTATTGACTCTAGTTCTACAACGGGGGCCATAAACCCCGTGTCGGCGGCCGGTATTCGATACCGGGTGACCCACATTTGTATAATGCAAACCGGACAACCACGCTAGTGAACGACGGGCTTCAGCCAGTGACCAGGACTTCTCCAAGCCATGCCAAAGGTTCCACCGCCACCTCCGATTCCTAAAAGAAAATTGATGGCTCTTGACCGTAACGTTTGTGGTGCCTCTCAAGCATATTTTTTTTTTTTTTACGAAAAACAAATTTCATGGTATGATGGTGGTTTGAACTAGTAAAAGGGGGTTGAATTACGAGTCATTCAATAATTGGTGAAAAGTACGACTTTTTTACGGAACACTGGAATATTTTTGCCTAAAAACCCTACGGTATTTGGATTGCAATGTATAAGGATCATGGTCATGGAATTTGGTACGCTCGAAGCAGATTTAAAAATAAGCAATATATGAGCATTTTAGCACATTTTTAGTTCTTTTACAAACTGTGGCTTTGCTGTATGCGTCTGTAAATCCTCTTATTGACGGCCCTGTAGGTATACTGTGCAGAAAAAGGGTTTCAGGCCGCACAACTAGATATCTTGGAAAAAAAAAAAACTTAATTTCTGGAAATTGCGTTTTGCCGTTTAAATCAAATCAAAATCAAATCAAATCAGTTTATTTTCACCTTGTACAAAGATGAAGGAGCTGTGGAAAAAAGCTGCAGCATTGCAGCTTGACGAGTCCACAGACCCTTTGTATTGGCAGCTAAGCAGCATCCTGCTAAAGTACTTACAAAAGAGAAAAAAAAAGAGAAAAACAAAAGAAAAAGGCGGGAACAAAAGTAATCTTAAAGGGATACTGAACCGAAATTTGGATTTCGCAAAAAAAGGCTGCAGAAGTGTTGGACGGGACGCTATGAACTCCAAAACATCACTCGTACATCGATATCTCAAACGGATGGCCGTACTTTTGGAAAAGAAGGGCGCGATCAAGCGAGTTCTTTGACGTAACTGTCCTCCGGGAGAATGTGAGAATGAGGAGAAGTGGCCTCGCTTCTCTCCTCCTCGCCTCGGTTCACCAGCTTGACGGGACGTAGCGAGGAGGAGAGAGAATGGGAATCGTGACGTGCCTTGTCGCGTCGGCCTCGTCGGCCGGGTTCAATCGCGCACTTCTTTTCCAAAAAATACGGAGATCCGTTAGATATATCGCCGTATGAATGATATTTCTTGGTTTTGCAGCTTCCCGCCTATCCGCCCGGCCTTGTTTTGTGAACTCGAATTTTCGGTTCAGTATCCCTTTAACAATACATTGCAACAACACACTCATCAAAGAACAAAACAAAAAACAAAAAAAACATTGTCATTATAAATGTTGAGTGCGCACACAATTAAACAAAAAACAAACCGTAAAAAATCATATTCTGTCAGTTTCATACATTCTACGGAGTTCATTGTACTTACAGGTAAATAAATCAAAATGCACAAGATGATATTCATTTAATAAAGACGGCAGTATGAAACTTAGGCAATCTTTTCCATAGTTCGAACGTGGTGTATGCACTACCCAATTTTCTCTATGTCTTGTTGAGTAACTAATTATGTTCTTTATTTGAAGATGAGCCAGATCACGTAAGTTAGTAATATTGTTTCGTGTTTCTAATTTATACCTGGTACTTAATCGATATCTATACGTTAAATGCACTAATCACATGGGAGCGGTGGAACAAGTTAGTACTTGGCGCTCCATAAGGCTCATTGTAAATATGACGAAGACATTTTTTTTTGTAATATAGGAACACGTTGAAGGTTTGAAATTGTTGTTGTTCCCCATACCAATTGACAGTAGTTTAAATGAGAGTAGAAGAGCGAATTATAAAGGAGTAACTAACTTTTTGTGGAAAGATGGTATTTAATACGACCTATAATGCCTGTGATCTGGGCTATCCTAGTTACTATATGGTTTATGTGGCTATCCCACGACATAGAGGAAGAAAATACGACGCCAAGACACTTAAAATGTTCAACAATTTCTATTGAACATGAATTTAGGATGATATCTTTATGTACTGGAATTGGCTTGTTTTTTGTCTGAATATGACTGCTTTAGTTTTTACTTCATTTATCTGCATGGAATTAGAAACTGACGACTTTTCTATTGCTTTCATTGTAAAATTACATTTGTCTACAAGTTTGTGGATGTCATTACCGGAAAAGAAAATACTTGTGTCATCCGCGTATATTATGAATTTGGCAGTAGGGTTGATGTTCACAATGTCATTAAGATAAATGTTAAAAAGTAGCGGCCCCAATTTACTACCCTGAGGCACGCCACAAAGGACGGGTTGAACTTTGGAGCACATATTTATTTGAACGACCTGCTTTCGATGAGATAAGTACGACTTCAAAAGCAACAACACCTGTCCACGAATACCGTAGCATGCAAGCTTTTTTTAACAATGTATTATGATTTACCAGATCGAAAGCTTTCGAATAATCCACAAATATACCAACAACAATAGCTTTGCTTTCAAATTGTGTAAGTATGTATTCTTTTTGTTCAAGTAATGCTATTTCAGTAGATTTGTTTTTTAGGAAGCCAAATTGGTATGGGGTTAACAAGTTACATTTATTAATAAAGTTTGAAAGTTTTGAATGTAAACTTTTTCAAATATTTTTGAAAAAAGGGGCAGAATAGAGACTGGCCTATAATTAGCCAAATTATTTCTCTCCCCTTTTTTATAAAGAACAGTTACTCTTGGAACTTGCATCCTTTCTGGAAAAGCAGCAGCCGCTATACATTGATTAGCTGTCAAAAAAAGAGCTGTCAAATCGGCCTTGAGGTGGTCCAAAGAAAAATACGTAACACGGTAACTTCTACAAAAGAGTTTATTTCCTTTTGTTCTTGAAAGTTTAATTACAGAAATGTTGTTCGAAATTTGTTGAAAAGAGTAAAAAAATAATTTTGAAGTTGAGCTTTCGCGCCGCAACCCGGCGTCGTTCCTTGCGCCTCTTCTCTGCACAGCACGCCACCGTCGAGCCCGGCAAAGCGAGCGACGGTGTCACGGTGTGCGCACGCGGGTAGAAAGCAGGACCTCGAGTTGTCGGGTTTAGCTTGGTGGGAAGAGGCTTTTTTCTACTCTTGTTGCTTTATGGCTTTTCCTATTTTGACCGTTTTGCGCGGCTCTGTCCTCCAATGGACTTCCACTGTCTTGATATCGGCAGGTGCTTAGCGCTGCCGGGCCAGAGCATCCACTAGCAAGCTTGCTCTTTGTCACGTACCCATTGCAATTGCTCTCCATTGTCAACGTCAGGACACTATTTAAACAGCAACACAAAAGCCCCGTGAAAGGACGATTTCAAACGACGAGGCGATGTGGTCTTTAACGACTACGTGCCTTTGGAGGCTCACGCCTCGTTTTTGTTTAAATCGGCTTTGAAGCGGCAAATTCTTGCGTCGCTGAATAGTTTTTATTTTCACCGCAGTACGTATAACAGCTAGATTTGACTGCGATATTATCGCGTTTCCCTTTTAGGAGAAGTCCACGTCAACTGATGCCGCCCGTACTAAGCATCGCGTTTCGAGCCGCCCTCGGGTACAAAGGGCACAACGGGCCTGCTATTGCTACGCGCTGGCGGCACCTCGAGTATTACACGATACTCGCCGTTTCTTCCCTTGCAGCCGGAAAGACGGACAAGGGGAAGCGGCAGAAAACTCCGCTCTTTCTTTGGACTTAATCGCGTCAGCTGTCGTCGCAGGTGGCGTGCTGTGCGGCGAAGAGGCGTTAAAAAGCGACGCCGGATTGTGGTGCGAGAGTTCAAATTAAAAAATTGTTTTCTCACTTTAAACAAAAAAACCTTTGATTAAACTTTCAGAATCAAAAGATTACCGATTGTTCTTTTAAACCCACCATATTTTATATTTTCGTTTGGACCACCTCAGGATGAAATAAACGGCTGTTTTTGTTAACTGTGCGATAATTCATTGAGCGGTTTTAAACATTGTTTTTATAGATTATATATCTACAGGGCAGCCGGCAAAAACGTTATATTAAGTTCTGGGAGCAGTTAGATAATTTTTATGAAAATAACAAAGATACTCAAATTTTCAATTTGAGTATTTTGAGTATAGTAACAAAACTATACAAACCCAACCACATCGCAAGTCAAAAACGGTGCAAATTAAAAAAAAAAATATTGTTGGGTGTTTAACTAGAAAACAGATTTTTCATGAATTACTGAGTGATGCCTAGTTTCACGCTGTTTCTAAAAGTTAAACTGCGCTCACATCATGAATTTTTTTTTTCGCCGCAACTATTTCAGGGCATGGCTACAAACATTGCGCCAAGTGGTCATGCATTTTTTTTGTTTTAGAAATAGGGAGGGATCGAGCGGAACGTCTGGGACGTTTGACATGGAATGACCCATACGTGTTTTCACATCACCTGCCTTGTTCCTCTTGCATTGGTGGTCAATTGAGTGAAATGCCGCACTTTCCACACGCCGTCTTTCTACAACTTACCTATATAAAAGATTCGGATGACGCTCAGCAAGTTTATAATGAATATCGTTTGCTTTATTTAAGTAATAAACAAATTAAATACAGCTACAAGTTAAATATTTAAGTTATAGTGACCACAATTAAGCTGTAGTAGACCTTATCGTTCCGACAGACGGCCATGTTTAAAAGTAAATTATGGAGAAATAAAATTAACACCCTATTACTGTGACATAGATTTTTTGAAAACGTTTTCCCTGAGCAGGCGAATTTCCTTCCTTTTCAGCTTAGTCGCAAAATAGTCATTGTTATGCATGTTTTCTTCAGTTCGTGTAGTGGACATTTTTAATGTGGGTGCTTCAAAACACTCAGTTTTTTTAATTCCTATTCTTACATGAAGAAAACTGCTGTTCGCGGATATTAGTTGCAGTGTTCATGCCTTTGAAGCAAGCTGCAAAGAAAATTGAAATCTACCGTAAATAATAAAATTTTGTCAACAAACCAAAACTCCACGTAAATGTGCTCTTTTTTTTCGTTCTTTTTGTAAACATTACCTTGGTTATGGGTATCATGGTCCCTCCCGCCAAAACATGTGTGATTTACTCATTTCATTTCACTCGGAAGCTTGACGCCGAAGGTATGTTGCTTTATTTGTTCAATTTTACGCAGCTCCCAATTTATGTACGTAATGTATTCTATGAATATGTGCCATTTTAGTTAGCACCAAATCTTGGTTCTTAGAGAGTTACTTTGAATTTTTTCCTATTCACACGTCCTCTTTTCTGCATAAGAATCTTCTTAATCTATGCCTTCTATTTCTTCCTACTAAATGCAAAGCACCAACCATGAGTACCAAAATGAAAATAAAGAATGACGACGAACGGTGATTCCAAATGTTGTCCACTCCTACTACCCCTTTCACATCCTTCTTGTTATTTCTTAAGAATCACGTCTTGTGACTTCAAGTTGTGCAATGTGTTCGTGAACCGAAAAGGATGATGCTTTGACCCTCTCTGAGTTTTCAGTTATCACGATCTGGTCACAACCATGCTAAGGATCCAATACAGTTTAAAGAAGCAGCACCACCTCAATTCTTAATCTCTGCACATAATAATAAAACAATTAAAAGGAACCCAGCAGGTTTTATTAGTTTTGTATAGAGTTATAAAGAACTTTGTTTCCTTTCACCTATGAACGAGAATTTGAATATATTTCTTACGCAATATAAACTGCGCCCTGTGTACTCTAAGCAAAAAACAAAAATGTTTCATAAATATCATGCCTCGGGAAATGTTGGGTTGATTCACTCACACACGAGCTTATACCATAACTATTTAATAATTTGCTTAACATTTTTGTTATAAAACTAGCCACGTCTTGTCATAATGATCGATCTCGGAAAATACATGTATTGGCTGCCCCAGCAGGGAGTCTCACCCCTTCACTTTTATAAAGATAACGGTTCCCGTAGAAAAGTCAGAAAGAAGTTGTTGAATGAAGATATTGACCGAAGATAGCATAGCGCGAAAAAGATCTTCATTATCTTCAAATGCCCCCGAGACCCTTTGATGTACCTCAGATATTTATTTGAGTATGGGCACTAGTAAATGCATAATTGTGTCATATAAATAGAAGCTGAATAGTTAGACTCAATGTCGACTGAAAACATGAATCATTATGCTAGGACAGCCAAGTGCGTTATTTCACTAAGATGTTCTCATTCAAAAATTTATTCTTCATATACCAGTGTCAACTCATTCATCTTCCTCAGCAAATTTCTGGGTTATTAATAGTACTTTACTTGTATGATTTATAGTGCCACATTTTCTCTCCATCTATATTATAGCACAGGTTATGTCATATGTTACGGTGTTCCAGCAGTGATAAGTTCATAAAACCGAACAGATGGCGAAATTCGAACATTTGAAATAAATAAAGGTTGACCTCATAAAAAAAACTAACAATGCTTTTCTATATTGTTTTGTTAACACTTATTTTTATATAAACAACAGAGATTTCACTTCGCAGCGCGAAAATCCAAAATATTCAAAATTAAAGAAATGTAGTGCGAGAACTACGAAAGCTTATTCTTCAACAGGAATTCTTTCTTATTTACCATATAACGCATAAATGGCATAGGCTGACAAAACATTCTGCTTTAAAAATTATCCTCCAAAAATAACCAAATTTGGAAATAGACTCTCTCTTATGCTTTATATATGTATTCTCCAGCTAATACTGCTTGCAGTTCTGATAATATTTTCCTCTGTTAAGGTTCGTTCTAAGCGTGCAAGAAAGCATTTTAAACAAACTAAAAATTGTTGTAAATTCCAGTTGAGCAAAATGTAATGCACTAGTAAACTGTCAAGTAAAGTGAGGGAACCATTTATTAATATTACACATCGGTGCATACGTTTGAAATACATGTTCGTGTGTGAAATCCCAAATCGTGCCGCATTTAAATCTTTGTGGGGAGCGAAGCTTTCGGATATCTGTCAGTACTTCTTAACCTAAAGAGAAATGAAGTTGACATAAACATTCAATTTTATTATTACAAATAAAATTAAATGCCTTCTTAACGCCCAAGAATAAGTGACTTCCTTGTTCATTCGTTTTTAAAATTTGCAGAAAGTTTAGCAAGCTCCTTAAGTCATTTCACAAGCCCGCTGTCTTGCAGGTCGTTTTTCCTGGTGAAAAGCTGTCGAAAGTCTCGTACATTTTCTTGCTCTATATCGTTTGGCCCGTGAATAAACTTCCGCTCCCGAGAAGCGTGTTTATTCTGGGTTGGGGAATTCGGAGTCGCCCCTAGTTTTAAAGTTCTTCCCGAGATTTACCACTTTTTTAGTACTCGCGGCGTGCTTGTAATAATCGCACCTTTGCATTCGAGCACCATGAAAGCAAGTAAACGTAAACGTAAGTAAATGTGATTTACTGTGCGAATTTTTTCGGCGAGGATACCTGTCGTTTCGTTCTCTTCGGCAATGAGCCTTTGGGAAGCTTCTGGCAGAGCATACTTTCCCTCTTGTTACATTCTGGATTTTGTTTTGCTCTATTCAACGTATATAATTTTAACATTCCTTTGAATCTCTTCCAACTCAATCGCAGCCACATCCTGTTTCTGCGCTACTTTGGCCATAGTGTATTTTGTAGGAGAAGAAAAGAAAGCTCCTCGTCCAGCAGACTTTCGCTGAGCTTCCATGAGGTCCAACAAAATAGCTCTTTTCTTTTTTGGCTCTCCGGCATTCCTAGACGCACACTGGCCAATACATGGTGGGAGAAAGCTTCTGGGGATACCGCGTAGGCAATGACGGCTTTAGTGATGTCGCTGGACATGTACACCTGGTCTAAACATGCACGACATCTCCCCCACTTATGCCTTTATCCAGGTGGAGGACCCTACACATTTCAGTAGAATCTAAAAAATTAAAACTCCCGCTACAGCTTTTCCTTTAATTTCGATCTACTGGAGTTAGACTCAAGAGCGTGCGAGCAGTCCTGCGTATTTAAAACGCTGTTAAAGTTCCCTGCAAGAATGGCCTGTGCACGCGTACTAAGGCACTGCTTATGGTTAGTGAAAAAAAGTGTAAGCTCCGGTGGGCGTTTGGGGGGAGTATTCAGACAAGAAAATTAAACGACTCACGGGGATGAATTGCTTTGACCGCGCAAACAGGGCCAATTTTATATGACTCTCATTCAGGATATATCAAAAAGCCTCCATCATTTTTTTATCAAAATTGCACCGCCAGCGCTACTCTTGACACCTCTTACCTGGTATGAAACAAGAAACGTTCGAAAAAAGCGTATATATCATTGATATGAGTCTCTGAAGATGGTTTAGTATCACCAAATAAAGCTATCTTGATGTTTTCTTTTTCTTCAAAAACTGGTCAAAAAGTTGCCGTTTCCTCAATCTAGAAATTAAGCTAACCGAAATAAAAGTGGCCATTTAACACTCTTCATATTGGGGACAGTACTGAAACAAAGCGACAAGATACAAGGAAAACAGGGTCATTGTATAGCGTACTAGCCAGCTTCTTCAGGAAGTCCAGTCACTTACTATCGGTCTTGTCGTCGCCTGCCCTCTATCACGATGCGGAGCAGTGTTTGTACCGTACTCGTTTTGCAATACCTCCCACGGCATATGTTCGATTTTGAAGGGCCTATTCATTGAGCCCATGGTGAAACCAGTAGGTAGTTTGCCTAGGAAGTAGTCGGGCCGTGGAGGGTTGTTGGTGTCGTTGTCACCTTCTTTTTGCGGGTTTTTACTTGCCATCTAACCTTTGGGGTCTTAGACGAACGGAGCAGACGACTTGACAGCTGCCTCTCCAGGTGCGCGTTTTGGTTTCCGGCTTGTTTAAAAGCAATGCGACATCGTCGGACTCTTCGGTGGGCACAAGGGTTGCGACAGCAGGGAGTGATTTTGTTAACAGTGGAAGCCAATCGTTCTCCTCGAGTTATGCTTTGTGCCAAGGCCTCGGCCTCGTCTTCCTTCATCTCGAGGCCCTGCGAGGCATCCGTGGGAGCACCCTCGGCGATGTCAACATACGTGCGGCTCCAGTCCTCGGTGACATGTCCGAAACTGGGGAGTTCTGAAAGCGGGGTACTCTGCGATTCTTTCGAATATAATCAGTCTATTGGCACCTCAGGTACCAAAGTGCCCGTCCGTGAGCTACAACCCAGACGTTTCTGGCACAGATGCTGAAATACTATTTCAGGCTGAAGCGAACCAGCCTCGTGTAAGACTATGACTTGAGACCTGGCTACCCTGTATGTGTGGCGGGCAATTTTTCGGCACCTTCCCGTACCGCTCGGAGGCCCTCCGAAGCCCGTCTTTAGGAACATTGAACGTCAGGCACCGTATTTTCAGCCGAACCTCAAAGTTGTACGCGCTGAGCACAATGCACATCTTGTGTTTCACGCACAACTCTCGTGCTGCTATTATCCGTTCCCTGACCGCCGCGTCGTGAAGTGTCAGTGCCCCCAATGATTCATTTTGTATGCATTTAGTGGCGCGGTTTCTTCAAGGAGGACTGGCCGGTCCAGTTCGGTACTGAAGTGGTCGACCTTGTAATGTCGACCGATAGTGCGTGAAGGCGACCACGGCCTTGAAGAGTTTTCGCGTGCTTGCAAAAATTATGTTGAATGTTATGTTATGAAAAATTGAGTTAAGCACATTCTATCATTCCCCACAGGTGTTGCCAGTGACCTTTTTTTAATACACATTCAAGCACTATTTCTGTTATCTGTGGTATGTGGAATGCAAACTACTGTCATAATTATCTGGTCCTCTCTCCTTGTATTTTATCATTTTTCTCGGATGAGTGACCCTTTGAGCAAATGAGTGGTGAAATAAGTTAAACAATGAAATAATATCGTTGTTTTCCAAAGTCTTCGCAAGTTTATCATTATTGTTTGCTTCCTTCTTATGCTGCTGATTTGTTTGATCTAGCCCCAAGTCTTATTTATGTTTCCGTGACACTTCTGTAATCTATTTGTTTAGTTATACTTTTTTGCTAGTCTTATTTTTGCGATTACCTTATTGCGTCACTTTCAAAATTCCGCTCCTACTTGAGTATTATCCCGGTTGGCCTTACATATATTCCATAACCCATATTTTTCATGGCATGGTGTCATGATTTTATCATAATCATAGAGAAATGGCAATTTAGTGAACAAACTACTTGCAAGGCTAGTTTTGGGATCACCTTTTACGTGTGTCTTCAATTATTCAGTATAAAAAAATAAGGCTGAGAGTTTTTACCAAGTGTTTTGTTTTTCTTGAGGCTGTACCTAAATGTTATGTCATTCGCATTTCATGTAAAACCTCTGCAAAGTCTATTGAAGTTTGTAACTGAGGAATCGCTACATCAAAAGGCAATTCAACAAAAGAAAAGTTATAAAGACGCGGTTTTCTTCACAGTCACTCCAACATTTTCTAATTATGCCATTTCCAATGGCACCTAACTTCAGTTTGCGGCGTTATGACCAGAATGTGCTCACTGGATCTAATCCAAGTAAGATAGAACATTTTTCGAAATAACGTGGTAACTTATATGGCTAAGCTATAATTGCGATTACTTACGTGTGTAGCATGACACAGAAAGCCGTTGCTATTCTCGTTTACACAGCGGAAGCGACTGTCTGCATCGAATAAGCAACTGGCAGTGACACTTTAAGTTAGTTTTTTTTTTTATTCAGTAATCTACTTTTTCATTTGGCATTACACTAGGAGGTCAAACATAAAAAAAAAACTGATGAAAGGAGGTTAGATATTCAACGCGTGAATACGGCGTCATCGGAAATTATAATGACCGTGCGTGATGGAAGGAATTATTATGAAACATGGACCCTACAAAAAAAAAAAATGTCGCCAAATGTCTCCCCCCCCCAAAAAAAAAAAAATAAAAATAGAGACTTTCTAATTTTTAAGGCATGGTCATTTTCACGGGATACGTGGACAGAGACTGTCGTCTATTTACCTTTTCTAAACCAGTTTTTACGCGTTGAATATTGTGCAAGACATTTAGACGGAGGAGATTTGTACGATCTCCAAATAATGGTCATTTTCGCCGGTGTTTACACTCCGTCATGTTAAGTGGCAAATCATTAATTCCTTATAAACACATTACAGCCATAATTTGAAATTCTTTCAAAATTATTAATAGAAAATGCGGTACGCGCGTTTCGGGCAACACAGGAATATTTGAGCATAAAACGACCCTGTGACAATTAAAACGATCCTTCGAGAGATTGGAGTAAACTTTTAACATTGTATATTAAAAGGCCAAGCATGCGTGAGGCCTTCAGGAATTGAGTCAACCTTTGCCATCCACTGCCAAAAGAAAGTAAAAAGAACACCCGGATATATAAATTCCTTAACAGTTTCTAGGACTTTTTGGTTTGGTGAAAAACTACATGCTGGCGGTCATAATTTATTTGTAAAGGCGACGTGTACATTTTCTATGTTCAGAGTAATTTGTCATGAGTGACACCATGATTAAATGGAGAGCAAGTTTCTTTGCACAGTGAGGCTACCTTGTGCGGTCTTGATCATTCTAAATACTTTACAACCATCTGCAAACGTTCTGATAGTAGAGCAAACATCATGAGCAATGGTATTGAAATTAATGAGGAAAATAGTTGTCACACAAAAAGAGCCTTCCGGCACACTTGAAGTAATATTAAACATATGAGAATATAGGCTGTTTATAACCATCCATCAGTTTCTCAACGACAAATTCTCAGAAAACAATTTACGAAATTTGTCATCAAGCCTATAGGCGCAGAGCTAGAAATTTAAAAATCCCATGGAACGACATGAAAGGGCTTACTGAAGTCAAGATACACTAAATGACCAAATGAACCCCCCGTAACTACATGATTGCCATAAAAAGGTCATAAAAAATTTAAATAGCGTGCTACAAATATAGCCCCGATGAAATACGCGATAAGAGGGAAGCTGAAAGTTTAACCCGCGAAGGTGAATCGTAATATCACTATAAAAAGGGTTTTCCATCGTCTTGCGAAAAATGCGTATCAGCTATCATTTCTGACACTGATTCTATGACCACGTATATGCACTGGCATGACTCGAGAAACCTTCCCATCTAAGGCAGAAAAGATTCGTGTAGTGATTTTTCGAACAGTACTTTAAAGCGAAGGCAGCATGAACTAAGCAAAGATTTTACAATGCACGAAGGGATATCACCTGGACCAGTCATTTTAGTTGTGTATAAGTTACTCAATTGAGTTATAATTCTAGACACACTGAATTTAACTGCGGGCATCAACCTTGTCGCCGCTAGATCATCGAAGTATACCGAAAGCGGCATGCATGGTCTGAAAACCGACCTAAAGTATAAAAATGAAGAACTCCATATTTTCAGAATCGTTATCGACTACAGCATTATTGTGCCTGAGCGTCGAAAAGGAAGAATTGTGTTTACCATTACTGCAGACGTATTTCCAGAACTGTTCTGAGAACGCTGAATGCTATTTTCTAGATTGAGAATGGAAGTAGCCTTATAATGGCTCTAACGTGTCTGGAACCGCTCTTCCCAAATATTTTGTTTAGCAAAATTTCTCGGAAGCCATATCTTATTGAATTTAAGACAGACCCTTCCTCTTTTGTTGAGTAATACACGCCACTTACGTGTAAACCACGGCTGGTCACGTGCTCGTTTTTGCTTAAGCATACGTGATGGAACGACTCTTCCACCATGCTAAGTTTTTTTATAGATTTAATAATAGGTCATTGATGTTCAATCGTTCGGACAAAGTTTCAAAAACTGGAAGATAAGATTCGAGCTCAGATATCATCTTTGCCTAATCTGCCCGGTCATAAATTGGTCATTCCTTTGCGTCATTTGCTCATGCCAATACAATTTAAGTTGGCTTCAGGCACGATAGCTTTAGGGTCACTAATCCCTGGGTCGGTATGCCAGTTTTCAAACGTTCAACAAGTGTTACAACGAAAATAATCAACCAGATGGCACATACCATCATTGCGTTTTGGCTCCGGAACAAAGTGTTGAAGAAAAAAAAAACTTCCGATAAGCTAAATTACTAATTGTGCAATTTACCACCCGTGGCACCCCCGAAGTTTTAACTGTTCTATGCGATCGCATGAAGATTCAAATCGCCGCAAATATTAATCTGATTACCTAGGTTACTGGAATTGTTTTTACCCGGGTAAGGCATTGAACTTCGTGGCCGAAAAAAAAAAAAAACAATGCCTAAGCGTTTCCCTTTAGACAGCCTATTCTGGCAAACCAGTTTCGCCACCTTGATCGTTCACTGGAATCTTGGTAGAAAACATATTTGCTGCAGAAACCACTACTGTGGTTGTCTGTGAACTGCGACAGCATTTGTCATAAGATTCACGACGCAGTTCACTTTGATACGACGAAGCACATTTTGACAAAAAACTTTTTTATTACTGGTTTCCGACATAGCACGTAGCGTGACTGCAGAGCGTCACTTAGGAATCGAGTGATTCTTTCCTCTCTCTGTCATCGTTTATTGGTCTGGCTTTCTGCAATTGTTTAATATTCATCTTGTTTCCCCATCACCTTTAGAGCTTCGTGTGTGCTGTCTTCCCACTGTGCAATCGTTTAATGTTCAAGTTGTTCTCACACCATCATTGACCATGTGCCAACTAGCTCAAGTTAAACCGATAATCGCTTCATAGCTTGGGCGCCGATGTGAATTCGTGCCTCCTGACGCTACTGTATGCGCGGCGCAGGTTTATCAGGTTGCTAAAAGGGCGTCTGGGAAACCTTTCTCGCTCCCTAGGTCATAAACGACGACTAGATTGACCTCTAGGATGACCTCTAACGCGATCTCAAGGACTATTCGTGAGAACGACCTCAAGGGCGACGTCCAGCACGGAGTCAGGATGACGTCTGCATATACGCTGCAACTTCGTATGTGGACGTACTTCATATACACGTGGCCGCACTTACGCACGGCGTATTTGAGGCTGACTATAACACGAGACATCGAGAAGGTTGCTCGAGGACGTTCACGTTGTCAGTGCAGAACGATCCAATTTGTTATACGATTCCAGGAATATTTTGGATTGTCTGAAAACAAGCTGTCATATTTTAGGATTTTATTGGAGCCCTCTCGCCGATATGCCTTTGTAAAATCCCACATATGTTATTTTCTTTTCGCAAACAACTTTCAGAATATCAACAGATACGACGAAGAATTCTCCAGCTTTCGCGCAATTGTGAGGATGTTTTGCTTTTCCTTATAATATCTGAAAATAAAAAATTTCCGTCGTTTTTTTGTGTTTTTTTTGCAGAAAACTTGCCCAATTTATAAGGCCACTCTATCTCAACCACTTCAAATCATAACTGAAATTTACGAACCTCTTTAGCTAGAGATTTTGATGGCACGGGCGCTGCCTATAAACTGGTGCCCTGAAATCCATAGAAAACGAGATTGCATCGACAGCAGGGTTTTAGAGTCTTCATGCTTTGGAGACAAAACGTTTAAATAATTTTTATTTTCTTGCTATTTTTTTTTTGCAAGCCGCTAAGTATCGCAAGCATAGGCCCTTTTACAAATTTTTACTCAATTGAACCTAATGGCGAGCGCAAGTCGTTAAGGCAGGTATCAGACGACTTTTGGCTCTCTGCAATTGAGCGAAGCTTGTTCATCAAGCTGTTCTGAACTTATAAATCTAATTACTATTATAAGAAATTACGTTGTTCACTATGACAATCGCACTATAATCTGCGAACTTGTATCAAACATATTTTCAAGCCCGTTCGCTTCACACATATGTCTGTTTAAGCACATGTGTGCAAAGCGTTTGTAAGCGATACTACAGGACTCTCATACAATGACGAAACCAGCGTCAGACAGAATCCTGAGGCTGACTTGCTGATGATGTCTTGGCGGTGTGACCACAGCTTAAGGGTTCGACTCTGATACAACTTGTAAAGCTGAACAAACATACCTCTTGGAAGACGTAGATATTCAGGTACAGTTTCCGGAAAAGACGTTTAACATGGGGGAAGCTAAGCCTCAATGAAACATCGCCTGCATATTTGAAGTTTGAACGGTGTCTTTTTTTACAATTTTAACTCAAAAGTTTTAATCTTTTCTTTTTTGTTGCTTTGTTAACTATTGTTCGTGGTTTGGGGTAGGTTTTAATATGCAAGATACATTTTTCAGGAGGCCAGATTAATTTAGTTGAATATTCCCACGTGCATATTTTACACGCAATGCACTGCCTCCCTTTACATGGATGCGACACAAGGACATCGAAATAAGCTAGCCCCTTAAACCGCCTGTAATCAAGCTAAGCGGAATGAATCGAATTGGTCTGAGTTTCTAGATGGATGTGATTCAACATTTCCAATCCTAGACAAGATATCTATGTCCGCTATAGTACATCGAAATAAATGCCCGCACTAGGAATCACTGGAACGTTCCCCTTTGCCGGTAAGAGGTACAGCACGACGAACATGGCGGCGACCATAGAAGCAACTAGCCTCATCGTTTCCAAGGCCATGGAAAGTTGCCGAAAAGTAAAACGGATTGCAGACGCAACGAACTGATGGTCATATTCGCTGCACCGAAGAGACACAAAGAGCTTCAAACTTGCAAAGCTTGCAATTGCCCATACACTCAGAAACCTTCAAACGGTAGGCAAGTAACGTGGGTTCTGTTGAAATCACCTATGAGATGGTGGAAACCGGCATTAACGCACAAGGCTATCTGTTGCCGAGTAGGCTACCGGACACCAGCTCAGAGCACATGAAGAAAACGTTCGAGCTGTAACACCTGGGAAATCCTGGGTGCAAAAGCCACAACTGCGCTTTGCAATCTGAAAGAGCATCGTACCGGCATGCGGTCGTGCGTCACTACTGTATGGTACTCGGGTTACAGGCGCGCAAGATTACCGCTGTGAAAGTGCGCCGGCGCGGTTTTTTCATGTTTTATCCGTGTTTTCACAATTCCAGCCTTTTGCCTGTTACTTGAGTTGAATGCCACACTTTCCACGCGTACCTTTTTAGGGTTTTGGATGACCTTCAGCAAGTTTATAATTAACGAAAGGGGTGCTGTTCTGTTCATCACTATGTTTATTCTTTTTGTTTTTATTTAACTTCACCAATGCGCTCACGTCGAACTAAGTATAATTAATATAATTTGCTTATTTCGAGTAACGAACAAATTAAATACACACACAAGTTAAATATTTAGACTATAGTAGTCCTAATCATCTGTAATACACCTCATTTTTTAAACTGACGGCCTTGTTTGCAAATAAATCTGGGAAAAATAAAATAAGCACCCTCGATACAGTGGCCTAAATTTTGTGGAAACGTTTTCGCTGAGTAGGCATATTTCCTTCCATTTCAGCTTAGTCGCAGAATAGTCAGATTGCTATACGTGCTTTCTTCAGTTCCTGTTGTGAATATATTTTATAATGTGTATGGGGCTTCACAACACTTAGTTTTTTTATGAATTTCCATTCTTACATTAAAAAGGCTGGTTTTCGCGAATAATATTTGCAGAGTTTATACTTTTGAAGCAAGCTGCAAAGGAAAATTAAAATCTACCGTAAATAATACAACTTTCTCAACATTCCAAAAATACATGTACATGTTGTCTTTTTACAAACATTAACACATTTATGTATATCATATTCGTCTCTACCTCCAAAACATATGTGATTCGTTCATTTTATTTCACTCGGAAACTTGACGTCCAGGGAATGTTGCTTTATTGGTCGAATTTTACGCAGCTCTGTATTTAGGTACGAAATGTAATGTATGAAAATGAGCCCTTACAATTAGGAATAAATCTTGGTTCTAAAAGAGTTACTTTGGATTTTTGCCTATCCATGCCTGCTGCTTTCTGCATTGGAAACGTCTTAATCCACGCCTGCTTCTTCTTCCAACTAAAACTCAAGGCACCTTTCAAATGTTGTCCACTCCGACACTCTCCTTCACTTTCCGTTCGTTATTTGCTAAGAATCGCGTCATCTGTCTTGAGGTTGTGCAATGTGTTCTTGAACCGACAAGAAAGATGCTTTGACCCTCGCACGGTTTCCAGTTATCACAATCTGGTCACAACCATGTTAAGGAGCTTATACAGTTTAAAGAAGGAACGCCACCTCAATTCTTCATCTCTCCACAAAATAATGAAAAAAAAATAAAAGAAATCCTGCAAATTTTAGTAGTTCTGTATAGAGTTATAAAGAGCGTTGTTCTCTCACACCATGCAATAAGAATTCGAATATGTTTCTTACAAAATATGAAGTGCGCCCGGTGTACTCTAAGCAAAAAAAAAAAAAAACAAACACGGTTTGACAAAGCGTTAGATTTTCCGCGCCAGATGCATGACCCCCACGTAGAAATGTTTCATAATTATAATCCTTCGGAAAATGGGTTGATCAACTCACAGAGAAGCTTATAACGAAAATAATAAAATATCTGCATAATATTTTCGTCATAAAACCAGACATGTCTTGTCATAATGAGCGATATCGTAAAAAGAAAAACATGTATAGTCTGCACAGCTTCACTTTTATAAAGATTACGGTACCCGTAGAAAAGTCAGAAAGAATCTGTTGTTATGAAGATATTGACCGAAACTAGCTTAGCGCGAGAAAGATCTTGATTGTTTTCAAGTGCCCCCGGAAAACCTCTGATGGACCTCAGATATTTATATGAGTATAGGCACTAGTAAATATATAACTGTGTCATATAAATAAAACATGAATAGTTAGACTCAACGTCGTGCTAAAACATTCGTCTTTACACTAGGAGAGCCAAGGAAACCATTTCGCTAAGATATTTTAATTCAAAGATTTTTCTTCATATACCAGCCACCTTAATCAGTACTCTTGTCAGTTATTAATAGTACAAAACTTGTATACTTTACGGTGCCACAATTTCCCACCACCCATACTCTAGCACAGGTTGTGTCATCTGTTACGGTGCTATAACAGTGATAAGTTCGTAAAACCAGAGAGATGGTTAACTTCAGACATTTGAGATAAATAAAATTGTACCTCATAAAAATTGACAATGCTTATCGTTATTATTTTGGTAATACTTTTGATTATATAAACAAGAGAGATTTCACTTCACAGCGCGAAAGTGTAAAATATACAAATGAATAAAATCTAGTCCGAAAGCTACGACAGCTAATCCCTCAACAGGATTATTAATTATTTAACATATAACGCATAAATGGCATGGGCTGAAAAAAACGTTCTGGTTTAAAAATTGTTATCCAAAAAGCAACCAACCTTTTAATTAGACTCTCTCTTATGCTTTATATGTGTGTTCTCTAACTATAAAATCACTACTGCTTGCAGTTCTGCTAATATTTTGCATTGATACGGTTCGTTTAAGCGTAGAAGAAAGAATTTAAAAAAATGTTTTAGATGGGTTAAAAGCGCGTAAACTTTCAAAGTAATCAAAGAGGTAAACCGCTAATACATGCTCCAGTGTATTGCCACAGACGCAAGTGAGGCAAATAGGACGGTAGTTTGCAGTGTTAGGCTTGCTGCCAGTTTTATGCTCCACGGTAACATTTCCTATTAGCCAGTCGGTAGGAAGAGTTTGAAGCCCGAGTCTGTAGTTAAGAGAACTGTTCTACAGTGATAGATATTCTGGGCTCTTCCCACAACTGCTGTAGCTCTCTTGTAAATAATGATGTAGTTGGCGCTGTAGGGACTCCATCGTCGATGTTGTCGAATTCTTGAAAAAATATAATCAGTCGCCCGCGGGAATCAAAACTTTGTCTGCTGCGTGCGAAGTGGAGGTGTTACGACAGAACTACAGCACAGCGTTAATAACCCGCTTCAAACTTAGGCTTTGTGTCGTACCCGATGCCCTCTGCAACAGCCTCCTCTGTACTCACAAATCTTGGCATTTAAACGACGGAGCCATTAAGTGCTCAATCGGAGATTAGGAGCGCGAGGATCCAGTAGCAGAGATTATTTTTCGGGGAACCTAGATGTCAGGGCACACCTTTTGAAGCGGCGAGGACTCGAAGCATGGTTTTCAAACCCGACGAGAAAAGAAGCTGTACCGCGAGGAACGCGACGCCAAGCATTGCTCGGGAGAACTGCGTTTCCGCGTCACGCCGCAGCGGGGCGCCCGTCACGTGGCTCTCCTCTCATCTGTTGTCGGCCGCTCTATCTTTTTTTAATTTCGGCGGCCTCATCTCGTGGCGATCTGCTGGGCTTTGTGAGAGGAGGCTATGCCGCTAGATTCACTCCGGGAAAATACAAATAGCCGACAACAAAATACCGTCGTAGCACTGTCAACGCCAAGAGCTCATGCCGGGAGATGCGCTTTCACGCGTTCCGGAATAAAAAAACAAACAAACGAAAGTTTTAGAAAGAAAACGTTAGCAAATTTTCTTCCTTGACACATTTTCCCCGCGCCCCAGAAAGCAAGAACGCGACAGCCGTTCACCGTGACGTGCCGCTGCTATAGATGTGGCTGTACAGTGAATTAACACAGGACTACTCAATTTTCTTCTAGTGCGTTCTGACTAAGCGTGATCTTAGCTCTCAAGCACTGGATTATAACATCGAGCGCAATATAAGTCATTTCAAAATTGTCCGGATGGGTTTTCTAAAAATATACAAAATCGATATTTGAACAACGACAATAATAATGTTCCACCTGGAGATCACCTACTTCGCCTGTGTATACATACAAAAACACATAAGTTTAAACGCATTCCCTTTCCTTAAAGGTATTTGAACCGCATTTTTTAACAGAATCAATTTATAACTTTTTTTTTTCAGGGTATACGTAGAGCCAGGGTATTTTATGCGCCTCTCAAGCCGAAAAGGTTGCTGCACGCAAAAGAGCGTGTGAGAACATAACATGTTTTTTTGCTTGAACAATGACTATCGTTCCCTAGCAGATGAGTGAGAGGCTTTTTTTCGCTAACGAAAATAAGAAAAGGCGATCGTGCATTGGAACCCTATATAAGTGAGTAGCTATAAAAGCGTAACGCTATCCTACGACATACACTGTGCCTGCGTGTATATGCATGTGTAAACTTCGAGTAACAATGATTGCTCTCTTTTTGGGAATTCTGTTCTTATGTCACTGCCATGGTACTTTATCTCAAGATAGCGAAGGAGATTATCCTGATGCCAACAGGGTAAGAAAATACCATTCATGTAAGACTTTTATAGCAAGGTGATGGATGAGGCTTTTATAGTAGTTCAAACCCCTCCATGAAGGTGCATATATACACATATGACGTTCGCATTGTTAGGATGATGCTGCCGGCAGGAGGCGAGGACAGGATAACACAAGATAACAGAACGCATACATAAATTCTTAAGGCCGGGCCATCACCTGGGGCCTGGTGCAAGACGGTGTTCCGCGCAACTGCCTCGTCCTCGTCTTACCCTTCCTAATAGAATGTTCATTCTGAAAGGGAACTCTCATCGCCTCACAGATCGCCGCTGAATTTATTACAGCGCTCCCACACCGAAGATGAGTTTTAACGCATACTGTTCATGGGCAAGGTTTTTGGCAAAATATATCACGCCCGGCTGACACAAAACGTCATTACGTGCAGGTCGAGTCAATATAAAGCGTGCACACCCCTCCTAGGAAATGCGTGACATTGTAAGAAAAAAAAGTAAATGTCGTGATAGATCATACCAACTCACGATCAGCCAAATTACAAAAAAACAAGAGATTTTTCGAGCTGCTTGGTGGGAATCAAGCTCTCGACCATGCGGAGCGCCGCCCAAAAGTCTTGTGACCAGTTCGTCTGGGCGTGCATCGCACCGGTGCAGTGCGGTTCGTGGTACACGGAACACTAAGGGGAGGGGGGAGCTTCCTTCTCTCCGCGCCAGTCTTTCGTGTACAGAAGTGGAAAGAGGTTAGTGCACTGGACGGGTGCGGTGCGGGCCCAGACGAATTGTCCATTAGTTTGGCGCCACGGGAAGTTCTTTTTTTTATTAATGGTGGGAAAGTGAATTACTGTTACTTACATTTCTGTGCCTTTATACGCACGATAAAATAAAGCACCGTGTCTTTTGGTAAAAATATTAAAAACCTCGCATTTAGAGGTGGGCTTGAAAAATACTTATCCTTTCGTGTACATGTTAAACGGCTTGGTACACACTTTACACTTGAAGTACAATTACACGGAAATTCACATGCGACAACTTTACATGAATATCCGCGTGGCGGACAGGGATTCGTGTTTTTAAGCTGCTAAACAATCCTAGCAGCGTTAGCATGTCATTGGGAACGCCATCGTATGAATCTACGAACCGAATCGTACGTAGGCGGACAACTAAAATATTATTTTTTGTTAAGCGCTAAATAACGTCCCATTTAGAATAAGGCAACCCCACAAAAACTGAATTTGTGTTCGCGCGGCCCAGCCGGGCAGCACAGGCCAGTTTTGATATGAGCACTGTTCAGTCTGCCCGCCCAGTCTCCGTCTTCCTGACATTATTTGGTTGAGGTTGTGGTGGTCTCCTCACCGCCAGTCACATCGACAAGAAAAAAGTGGGGTCGGCGCGGCAAGACCAGCGCGGCCCCTTCCCTCGCGGGGTGAATATAATGAAAACGCGGCAGCCCCAGCGGAGGGTCATAAAACAGCCGCCGCTCGGTCCCTTCCGCGCTGCCGCCTGAGAGGACAATAAACAGAACCGTTTTGTACAAACACGGAGTCCGACGTTTTTCTTTCGAGTCCTCAAAAATCTCGCAACACTGCCCCACAAATTGGTGACCCCGTACGAGCGACTCCTTCACGGTTCCCGGCAATTTTCCAACCATGTCCGAAAGGGAACAGTCTGCTGCTGGGGATGCCATTCCGACGGGATCTTTGGCGGCAATTCGACTCAAGCTGCCTCCATATTGGACGAAGAACGCCAAGGTCTGGTTTGCGCAGGCTGAGGCGCAATTTCAGCTGCATCACATCATCTAGCAAGCCACTAAATATCTTCACGTCGTCTCATCGCTGCCAGCTGAAGTCGCCGACGAACTAGAGGATATTCTCGCGGCGCCGCCGACATCCAACCCATATGACAACCTCAAGGCCGCTATCCTCGCCCGGAAGACCACGTCGGAGCGGAACCGCCTCCAGCACCTCCTCAATATGGAGGAGCTTGGTGACCAGCGTCCCTCCCAGCTACTGCGCCGGATGCGAGAACTTCTGGGCGACGCCACTTGGGATGCCGACACATCGCTCCTCCGTGAGCTATTTCTGCAGCGCTTGCCCAACAACATGGTCGTCGTTCTCGCAGCGGCTGAGGACATGCCCCTGGAGCGCCTCGCTGATCTGGCGGATCGTGTTGCGGAATACTCGACACCCCCGGTTGTCGCCGCGACCGGCTTTCAATCACCAGCATCGGATCTCACAGCAGCCGCACCTTTCCCGGATATAGCGGCTCGACTCAGCCGCTTGGAAAAGGCCATTCAAGACCTGCAACTGCCAGCCTCCTGTTCGTCGTCTTCCCGTCGGCGATCAAGCTCCCGTCGTACTTCCCCGGCGGCTGTATCGCCGGACAGCGAACGTTTCTGGTACCATCGTACCTTCAGGGCAGCTGTGCGCAAATGCTCCCAGCCATGTTCGTGGCAGGGAAACCCGACCACCGGGCACTAGCAGGGGCGAGTGCTCCCGGTTCGCGACAAAGCCGCCGCTTGTTTTACGTCGTGGGTCGCATCGCTGGCCACCGGCTTCTCGTGGGCACCGGAGCGGAAGTCAGGGTTTTGCCAGTGACACCAGCCGAGAAGCGTCGCCTTTCCCAGACAACGCCACTTCGCGCAGTCAACAGTTCGTCCATCCCAACATATGATGAACGCTCCTTTACCATCGACCTGGGCCTGCGCCGGACATTTCGGTGGGTCTACATTGTGGCGGACATACGCATGGCTATTCTCGGCGCAGACATTTTGAGCCATTTCAACTTCGCCGTGAACGTGTATTCCCGCCGCCTCGTTGACGCAACGACTGGTCTCTCCGTCAACGGCATCGAGTCTTCTTATGTGATCTCGGAGGTACGTCCTGCGCCCCCGAGTTCAACGTTTGAGGACCTGCTGGCCAAGTTTCTCGAACTCAAAAGGACCAATAGCCTGGATCAACCTGTGCGGCACTCACTCACCTACCACATCGTGACTACTGGCCCTCCCACGTCCGCGCGACCGCGTCGTCTCACGGGTGAGCGACTCAACGTTGCCCGCCGCGAGTTTGATCACATGCTGCAACTGGGCATCGTACGGCCATCGGCGAGCAACTGGTCATCGCCTCTGCACCTGGTCCCCAAAGCAGTAGTTGGTGATTGGCGACCATGTGGCGATTACCGCGCGCTGAACGCCCACACGGTCCCGGACCGGTATCCACTTCCGCATATCCAGGACTTCACAACGAACCTCGCAGGCAAGTCTGTCTTCACCAGAATAGGCTTGGTTAAAGCGTATCACAAGATACCAGTCGAACCCTCGGATGTCACCAAGACAGCCATCACCACACCTTTCGGGCTCTTCGAGTACGTGCGCATGCCGTTTGGGCTGCGAAACGCCGCATAAACATTCCAACGGTTCATCAACGAGGTTTCCCGAGGCCTGGACTTCGTGTTTGCTTATCTCGACGACTTGCTCGTCGCCAGCTCATCCACTGAGGAACACGAATAACATCTCCGGCTCCTCTTCGATCGCCTCCGATCTTTCCGCCTCGTGGTCAGCCCAGGGAAGTGCGTATTTGGTGTCCCAAGCATAGATTTTCTTGGCCATCACATCACGCCAGACGGCATCACGCCACTGGACGACAAGGTGCAAGCGGTACGTGGCTTTCCCCAACCCACATCACTGCGCAAGTTACGCGAATTTCTTGGCCTTCTAAACGTTCACCGACGCTTCATACCCGACTGTGTCCGTATTCTCCAACCTCTTACTGATCTTCTCCGCACAAAGAAAGGCCCTAACTCGCCGGTCGAATGGTCGGACGTAGCGGCGTCTGCTTTCTCCCTCGCGAAGAAAGCCCTGGTCGACGCCAACGTCCTCGTTCACCCACGCGCCGATGCCCCCCTTCGTTTGATGACAGACGCCTCGAGCGTCGCTGCCGGAGCTGTGCTGCAACAATACGTCGGTGGTGACTGGCACCCTCTCGCGTTCTTCTCCCAGAAGATGAAGCCGGCAGAGACAAGGTATGGCACCTTTGGACGTGAGTTTTTGGCCAGTTTCCTCAGGGTAAAACACTTCCGTCACATCTTGGAAGGCAACACATTTCACTTCCTGACGGATCATAAGCCTCTCACCTTCGCGTTCATTGGGAATCATACTAACTACTCTGCCCGCGAGATATGACATCTGGGATTCATCTCCGAATTCACAGTCGACATCCGACACGTGCAAAGATCCGACAATTCCGCTTCCGACGCCCTTTCGCGGGTGGCGGCACTTTCGCCCCTACCCGTGACAGTGGATTTTCAAGCAATGGCCGAAGCACAGCGTGTGGACCCTGACCTCCTAGCCGAGCGTCAGAAAGAATCGCCGCTGCAGCTCGATGACATTCCCTTGCCCCTGGGCTCATCGACGATCACTTGCGACGTCTCAACTGGCAATGCACGGCCCTTCGTACCTCTTTCGTTTCGGAAGGCGGTCTTCGACGCCTTGCACAACCCCACCATACCGGGATTCGCAACACGCAGCGACTGGTCACGGCTCGTTATGTATGGCCAAGTATCAATGCTGACGTGCGCCGCTGGAGCAGAGGCTGTCTACACTACCAGCGTTCCAAGGTTACGAGACACAACATCACTCCGATGGTACGCTTCCCACTCCCCGAGGCTCGCTTCGACCACATTCATTTGGACCTGGTTGGAACCCTGCCACCGTGCCAGGGATTTACCTATATCCTCACCTGCGTGGATAGGTACACACGGTTGCCGGAGGCTATACCGATTTCCAACATCACAGCTGAGACCGTCGCGGAGAACTTCGTCATGCACTGGATCTCCCGGTACGGATGCCCGTCTACCATTACGACAGATCGAAAACGATAGTTCGAGTGTGCGCTGTTCACGGCATTAGATCAGCTCCTCGGGGCACGGCAGATCCGCACGACAGCCTACCACCCTTCGGCTAACGGAATGGTGGAACGACTTCACCGGCAGCTGAAAGCCGCACTCACACCACAGGACGGCCGCACGCATTGGCTCCAACACCTACCACTCGTACTTCTCGGCATCAGATGTGCCTTCAAACACGATTTGGAATGCACGTCGGCGGAAATCGTGTACGGCAGAGCACCACGGCTACCAGGAGAGTTTTTCACCCCCCTGAACGAGCAAGCCTTGCCATCACCGTGTGCCTATATGAACCGCTTGCGAGAAGCGTTCCACCAGCTGCAGCCAACGCCCCTAAGAAATCCTGTCTCCCGCAAAGTGTTCATGTCCCAGGACCTTGAGATATGTACGCATGCTTTCGTGCGCCGCGATTTGGTCAAGAGGGCGCTAACACCGGCGTACGATGGCCCTTTTAAGGTATCGGCACGCGCAGCGAAGACAATGACTTTAGATGTTAAATTCAAGCAGGAAGTCATCACAATCAACCGCATCAAACCCGCCTTTCTCGATGTCCCCCAAGCTGCATCTTCAGTCATCTCCTCCCCCTCGCATACCGGACCCGCCCCATCACTCCAGCGCAAAGTCCGGACAGTGACATAGACCCTTCCGCAGTTTTGAGCTTCATTTTTTTTTCGCATCGTCTCCCGGCTATACAACTCACACGCCAGGAAACTGGAGGGGGCCTCTGTTGCGGTGTCCTCACCGCCAGTCACATCGACGAGAAAAAAGTGGGGTCCGCGCGGCAAGACCAGCGCGGCCCCTTCCCTCGCGGGTTGAAAATAATGAGAACGCGGCAGCCCCAGCGGAGGGTCATAAAACAGGGCCCCCGCGGGGCTCGCCGCTCGGTCCCTTTTGCGCTGCCGCCTGCGAGGACAATAAACAGAACCGTTTTGTACAAAGACGGAGTCAGTCGTTTTTCCTTCGAGTCCTCAAAAGTCTCGCAACACTGCCCCACAAGGTCTTGCGGAGTACCCGCGTCCCTGAAGAGAAGTTTATTGCATTCTGGGGCTTCGAAATCGACGACTGTCGGCTGCGATGAACTCAAATAAACAATTTTCCGCGGTCGTTCTAGCCGCTGTAGCCTGCCCTGCTCCCAGCCTGGTCCGACATCCTAAATTTCTTCTGGAATCATTTAGGATGACGTGGAAGATTGGCTGGACGTCTACCAGCGATTATGTCAATACGACAAACGGGATGATGGGGCTAAGCTCCGCAATGCCATAATTTCCCTTTCCAATGTTGCTAAAGTAAAGTTCAAAACCAACAAAATTACATCGCTTCATGGTTACTGATGCAAGACTCAGCGAAAACAGGCGACGAATTCAGGCAAATAAAAATGAATTGAATGTAGAGTTTGTTCAATTTTCGACAGGATTCTGTTGACGCGTGTAAAAGGCTAAAATACCAGTCCTGTCATTATGCAAAAATGACCCTGTCGTGCAACTTTGTAAGTTCTTGAAAATAAATGAAAGACGTCTAAAACTCCATGTAATGTCGAATTAGAGCGCAGCTCTTCAAGGGGAGCAGGGGAGATGACGGAGAGGAGGGTAGGCCCATCCACCTTTTCCATACCCTCTCCCCCTCCACGTCTTCTCAACCTTCCTGGTTCTCCAACCCTCTTGCTCACCTTCTCATACTCCCCCTCCTTCTTCCTCTCCTCCATCCTCCTCTTTTCTCCTGCTCTCATTCTTTTCCCCTCCACCTGCCCCTCGTCCTCCGCCTCCCTGTCTGCCCCCTCCTGTCGTCAGCGATGACCCTCGTCACGTCACTCGCAGAGGCTTCGCAAAGTGAAGGTCGTGACCTTTGTCGTGGTCTTCACGAGTGACCGTGACGTCAGGTGTAACATCATCATGGGACGTTTCCAAAATGTAACGTGCGGGACCCACGTGACGTCATTATGGGAAACGTCCCATAATGCAACGCGCTGGTCCCGAGTGAGACCCGCGCGTTGCATTATGGGACATTTCCCATAACGCACCGCGCGGTTAAGCCGACATTGACAACGACGACGCTCAAGCCGGAAACGGGCGCCCAAAAGTTGCCCTCTCAAACCGGTTTTATAAGTGGAATATATAGAAAAGAAATGCTGCGGTACTTGCTGTTTTATTAGGCTTCCTTTCAGCAACTTTTATTATTCTATTCAAAATTATTTCAGGCTTCCTTCCGTTCAGGTGCTTAGATTGATGTTACCGGACATTCTATTTAAATACTTGAATGCATTTCCAGGTTATGAGGAAACTTCCTCAAACATTCGTGTTTCAGTCACTGGGACTTTATGGGCATACATGTGGTTACCAACATTTTTACACGGAGATCAGGGGATGTCAGACTTACAGATTATGGACTTTTATATGGAAGTTCCCGGATGGTGCAACGTGAGTACTAGTTAGGTATTAACAGCATTACAAACTATATCGTTCATGCCTCACAACAAAATTGGAGTTTTAACGTGTTTACTTTGCAGAGTTAGTCAAGAATTCTATATAAAAAATGTGACTGGGTATAAAGTCTCTTTGGCAAGAAAACCAGGTGAGCTCAAGTTTATTCTTTAAAGTCCTAATTCGTTCAATCGAGGAAACGATGGCATTACAAACAGCGTCCCAAGTATTTTCACACAAAATGGATATCGACTTACGAGTACTTGGTTCGGATTATTTTCTGAGCCTCTAGGCAATTGCGTATTGTTTAATAGTTATGTCAACGACGAATTAGGAAATACCCTTAATAATTTTAAAACCGTTTTGAAATTCGTAATTTAATTGATTCATATTCAAGTAGCTTCGATGTTTGTTTCTAATTCTTTTCTTTGTACTTGAGAAGCTATCGATACGGTTTTCTTTAAACATTGGGCTGATGTGCTGTAGGAAGAAGTGGGCGGTGTTACTACCATATATGTGATATGAATAGGTGCGAGTACACTACTAGCTAGCTTTCTGCATTCCTCGCTGGGCATCTGTGTCGCCGATAGCATTTTAAGTCAGTACGCAATGTGACCTTCCTTGGTAGCCGCGAAAATATGGGGTTTTGCTTTCATTTAGAAATTCAGAAGGTTATCAAAGATTGCTCCCTACCCAATTTATTTGCAGCAACCTTGCTTCTGTAAGTTTGTGTCTGTGACAATGCTCCATACACGTTTCAACAGGATCAACAATTCCTGCGACATCCAAACCCGAAATATTGTTTTCGGATATGAGAAATTGTATGGTGATAAGAAACGTGGACTCAGAATATCTTCCTGCAGGTTGGTGCGAAAAACTATATTGTGCACAAGTGGTTTCTGTTTACGGTTCAAAACATTTCCATCAACTAAATGTTTGGAGTTAAATCTGAATTATATTAGTAAAATGAATAGCGCGCATATCAATATTACCTGTGCTCAAGGTAGGAAACACCTTAGAGAAATATAACAATCCTTTTAGTTCTACGATTTAGCGTAAATGTTAGCTAAACTTTTGTCAAAGCCTTTCGCTTTGGAGTAGCGTCCACCCTAAAACCAGTAACATGATCATTTTGCGCTTACAAAGATAACGAGACGCAGTCACAACTTTATTTCTGCGTGCGAAAACCTTTAATTGTAGCCTGTGTTCGCTGCTCAGGGCTGTAAACCTCTCTTTGGGACGCGAAGCGCTTCACCGCGCTTACGAAATAGGGAAATTATCAATTACTAAACTTGAACGGTTTTTATTAAAGTTAATGTTTATTACTTCTTAATGTCCATCCCCTACAATAACCGCTTACTTCTATTCCTTTGTAATTCTCTTATATTTTATTTTATCTGGCAAGTTATATTTCCTTTAAAAATATGTGGTACGTATAATTTAATTACAAGGCAGTTGCTACAACGTTCTTTAATTACTCGCTACTTTTTATAAGTACAAGAAATATTTTACGCTTAATGGTATCTATACCTCATTTCATCATACGTACTAGCGCAGTCGAATGCAAAAACTTAAAGAGCCTAGAACACAAACTCTAAACGCACTGTTATTATATAACGCAAACAAAAATGTTAAGAACATCAAAACATTGCACTTTTGACGTTTTTTGTTTCGTCTCATCGGCTCGTAGCGTAGACTGCTCCCAAACTTAAGATGAAACGAAGCATAGCTATTTATAGGTGGTTGATCACACTGGAATCTTGGATTCAAACGATAGAAGAGTGCTCGCGAAACTTATCCAGGACTTTGTCTTATCTCTTTCTTAACTTATGGGAGCTGTATTCTGGTGGCATTCGAGGAACAACTGCTTCACATAGCGCTCAATGGGGGAGCAGTCCAAGCAGGGGGGACCGCTCACTCAAGACCGAAATCAAAACTGGACAGGAGAAAAAAAAAATTGCCTACGATGCGATTTTGCGTCATACCGTTGAAAGATCAAATGTTTACTGATGAAAACATCTAAACATTGACTTTATAACTTCGCATATGCACCTTCATGCAAAAAAGGGCGGTAGGTATTCATTGGCCGGCCGGTGAAATTAGCGTCGTGTCCACGATCCAGCAAGTGGCCTCTCCTGCTTGGGATTTTCTGTAACCGCTACGTCGAGCCGTTCTGGAGCCGCAGACAGGAAAGATCCTTCTTAAAATAAGACAGCGTTTTCGAGTTACGCTTAAGTTTGGTGACCACTGTAGATACAAATGTCTTGAGGCTGACGCCGTCCCCTAAAAAGTGTGCGAACACAAAAAGGCTTTTGTCACAAAGTACTGAGTGCCAAATAATAATTACCTAGTTCAGCCGTGTGCTGTTAAAGGGGCCCTCCGGAGTGTTCTGCGATGGTCTATTTATGGCGGTAACTCAACCTACGGGCCCTAAGGATCCTAGAAATCATAAAATTACGGTCATGCGCGGCGGATTTCCCTATTAAAATTGCTATCAAAGTCCGAGGCACACCCCCCTTTCTGAGATAACCCCGGAAAACAGGAGGGGCATCTCTTTACGCGTCAGCCAACAACAAGCGAAGGATTCCGGCGTCGCTGCGGGTCACCAACGCGGCCGACCGCCGACCCGCGAAGAAATCTCACGAACACGCGCGGACTGTCGTCAAGGTGCCCGGACTTTGTGCTCGGCAGTCGTCGTTCGTCGCACCGCACCGTCGCGCTGCTACTGCAGTACGCAGTCGCATTCCACAGAAGACAAGGAAACTTTTGAATCCTTGACATGGAAGGATCGCAAAGCCGGCTTCGGAGTCGGGATCCACGGGAAGAAGGAACACGTGTTCCGCAAACGCACGCCTGCAGACGCCCCGGGAAGCAGACGAACCGACGCATCACCCCATGGCAACAAGCTTGCGGGGAGAAAACATAGTTCGCTGGTTTTGGAACGATACTTGTGAAATATTGTTTCCCGCACCACAATCAGTTTATGTTTTTTCTCAAATTATAACTTACAACAAGCTTAAAAAGTGCTGCAACGTTCGCATGCACCGCGAGACACAGCATTTCCATTGGTCAATTTTTAGCCATGGGCAGAAAATGGGGAATTGTCTTCCCAAGTGAAAATAGTCCCGAGATATTTTTACTGCCATCTGCCTAACAAACGGTTTTCTAATCTCAAACTTTGTATACACATAACTTGTACCTACTACACAATAAAACAACATAAACAGACGATCTCAGAAAGCTCCGGAGGGCCCCTTTAACAGCTATGACATAAAAGCGATCGGTCTTTCGTTTATTAGCGCGCGCATAAAAGGCACACACTACGCAATTTTCTATTGTACAATTACCTATTTTATTTTGTTTGTATACTATCAACCTTCATTACAATTCGATCAAAATATAGGGCTAAAAAGTTTTAAGTGTTTTTATTATTCCAAGCCAAACATAATATAGGAACAAAATAAATGCAAGTGCTTCGCACTAGGGAACAAACTGCATAACGACTACACTATAGCCCTAAATCAGGGCTGCGCAGTATCTGCTATAAAAATGTACCGTAATAGTGTATTAAAGATACTTTCTTGTATCTATCAATTTATATCGAAATAGCTGTAACGCAATTTTTATTTCTTTTAAGAAATATAAGTTATAACCGAGTAACGAGTTGTTTTTGATATTGCGGAATGGCGTTTTTATAAATACAGGGGCGTTAGGCAGTCTGTTAGTGTGTTCAAATTGTGGCTATGACAACTAAAAATTGCTTTAATGTTTTGTTTATCTAGCACATTATTCAACCACGCATAAACTAAAAATAGATTTTACGCAACAGTTCAATATTATAATCAAAACTCATTTCATTTTTCAGTCTGTTACCTAACGGTCACAAAGGAACGCGCTATGAAACCACCACAAAAATGCCTCCAAAAATTCAAACAGCACTGCGGAAAACATGACAGACGGTCTGAAATAACTAAGTGTCCTTGTTATGGACCCTGATCTATAAGTTTATATACACATGAAAGGTTCAGGTTATATAAAATTGATATCCAAAACCTCTTTGTTTCCGTCTCGATTTTTATGTTTTGACACTACAAATTGTCGAATGATGAAATTGTACAGTACTGCGTTAAAACATTTGTTTTTAAATATGCTGCAGTCATATTTCAGTTGTGCTACATATCTGCGATCACCTAATGACATTTAAAAATTCCGAAGCTAGACAAATGCTTTGCCTAGAATGGGGCTAAATCGAGCAAAGCGTTGTCATGAAAAGAAAAAAAAACGCTTTGGAAAAGGCACGTGTTTTGACAGAGGACTGACTTCTTTCGGTTTCTGTTGATACCATAGATACCTTTAAGTAAGAAAGCCGGTACGTATTTATACCGGTCTACATAAGTCCATACAAGCAACCAGAATTCATGCATCGTCCACTAACGCGGTCATACCGGTTTCCGGTATACAAATGTGGGTCCCCCGGTATCGAATACCGGCCGCCGACATGGGTTTGAAGGTCACCGGTGAAGAGATACACTCAACACCGGTACGATGTCATAGGAGAAAGATCACATCGCCAGGAGACCGGATTCTCGTCATGGTACAGGTATTTCCGTACATGACCACAAGTTATACCTTCACGGATGAAAACGAAGAGACAAAGTAACTACGAAATGAAACAAAGGTTCAATCGGCAAATGCGTGCCAGAAACAGAAGAAAGAACAAGCGTCGAGAAAGCAGCAGCGAGCGTCGAAGGCGGCAGGAGCGAGCGATGGTGCGCCGGCGTGACGGTTGGATAGCGAGAGAGTGAATGAGTCGGCAAGACCACGCTCGGCTTCTTATCCACTCCATTCGGAATCTGGAACATTCGACCTAGCAAGTTCGGGAGTGAGCAACGACGAGACTGACTAGTCAAGGTCGCTCTTGCCTCCATATCTTTTACGCTCGGTGTACGAATAAGCTCGAATCTTTCACATGTACGGAGAAGCGTTCGTTCTCGGTGATGGACGCGGCATTACTCCCCCCTTTAACAGTGCATCGCCCCGATGCAACCTTGAACAATTTATTAAAATGCTAAGCCGAATGGCAGCCAACATTAAACTGCGAGTTCGTCTGAACCACAAATATTCATCATTGCTATCGAGCTTAGTAATGCTTGAAACGCAAGACGTGCACCACCTCGAATCTTGGCTGGTGGCAACCTGGCGACGGTGTACCGACTGGAATCACCTCAATGTCCAGGTCTTTGAGGCGGCGGTCCGAAGTGTCGCTTCAAGAACTTCTCGCTGACGCCGCAATGTCGTATCGGTGCACTATACTCGGCGACAACTTTTCTTGGCAGCGCAGTGGAAGGTACGTCACGCGTTCCCTCTCCCACTCTGAGTGTACGCAGGCTTTCCTCCTCCCCCATTTCCGGGGAGAGGAGGAGAGCCTGCGTACACTAGAAATGGGAGAGGGGACGCGTGACGTACCTTCCACTGCGCTGCCAAGAAAAGTTGTCGCCGAGTATAGTGCAGTACACCAGTGCGCGGTGAGAAGCGTTTTCTACAAAGAAAAAAAATTAATAATAATAACATTTTCTTTTCTATTTACAGTAGTGGAGACCGAGAAAAAAGGCCGCACTAAACGGCTTGACCAGCTCTCGGCCCCCGAATTAAATTTTACAGCAGTGACAGGGCAATGGAGAAATAAGAAAAAAACACAAAAAAAACACGCACACTAAAAGTATTAGTCGGCTATAACAAAATGGCACATCGAGGCACGTACTTCTTTATGCTGATGGCATCTAAGTGAATATCACTGAGAATGAAAAAAAAATGAAGCAGTTTTGGTAGTCTGTAGGATAACATTTTTTTTCTATACGCGTTGGTTTCAACCACACAGTTAAATTGTTTAGGAACGTTTCCTTAACAGTTTATGTTCACCCTCAATAAAAAAAACATTTGGCGCCTATATGAAAATAAACGGGTCCATACCGGTAACAGTTTACCATACCGGTCACCAGTTTGTCAAAGGGGTCGCCCGTATGGCTCAAAGGGGTCCCCTGTACGAGCAATAACGGTCACCTACTTGGACAAACAGGTCACTCCTTTGTCAAACGGGTCGCTCGTCTGCGCCAATGGGCGACTCGTTTGGGCAAAGTTGTCGCACGTTTGCTCAAACCGGTTACCATGTTGCAAACTGCACAGGTTAAATCAAACGGCTCTCCGGAGCCCGTTTGATACTGAACGTACAGATCGGCGGCGTGGGCACGCCTAGGGTTTCAGCCGTGGCAGCCAATGTTTCCGGAAGGCTGGGAGCGCCGGTTCATCGATTTCAGATCGTCCGCGTAATGCAAGTAATTATATTTATATTTCAATTGCGCTGATGTTCGCTTATACTGAAACTAAAGCCAACACCTTTTTTTGTTGTTGTTGTTGTTGCTGTTTTACGTAAACGCGCGACGTTGGCGAGCCGATATTTTTGACAGAACTTTAAAACTTTGTCCATCTTTGTTGCCTCAATTTACTTATTCAGCTCGAATCTCTCTCGCAGAAGACGCGATCGCGTGAAAGAATGTACGTCTAGACTCCGTTTCACCTTAATTCAAGACGCAGCGAAGGTAGCACGCGTACACGCGGCTGCAAGAACATCGAGCATTGCGAGAGCACGCCCGCCGTTGCAGCAGTCAAACTACGAGCTCGCACTGAGTACTTTTTTCGCTCGGGCGGAAGCCGAGCTTCTGGCCGCCCCGCCACCATTTCCAAGGTTCGAGCGTGCTAAAATTCCCGCGTGCGTTTTTTTTTTTTTCGAGGTTACAAAAACACATTTTACTGGAATGCCTGGAGAGAGGGAGAGGGACTGTCCCTGTGGTCCTCGCCCCCTCCCTCCTCTCTTGTCACCCGTCACGTGACTCGCAGCCACGCGCGAGCTACACGCTGATAAGCATCTAGATCCGGAAGAGTGCGCCTAGCAGCCACTTTGTCTGCTTGTTGTCAGTTCCAGCTCGAACTTCGCGCGTCCACCTGCTTCGATCTGTCGCCTGATCCTGCGGTCTTATTAGGATGTCTCTCGAAAACGTATTGGATGCGCACCAAAGCTATCAGTGTTCGAAAAGTCCTGCGCGCATATCGGCAACAAGCGATGCTTCAAAGAAGTCAGGAATCCTTGCGGTTTGGTTGGCTTCGGCAACTGACAGCTTGTGCGCCACATCGTGTTGAAACTTCCAAGAAGCCGTTCCCTCTCATTTGTGTTTGTGTGGTTGTCCTGCTTTGACCGTGTCCTTCGCATCTATCTAGGAGTTTCTTCAAAGCCAGGAAGTGTGAGAGGAAAGGCACAAGCAGGCAGCATAATGCACGAAATATATTTATTGCACACATTATGAATATTTTTTGCGCATGTCGTGTAACAAGGGCTCATTTTGCCTTGAGCGCAAACTGGCTTATACCCCGTCAGACGGCCATTTAAATGGCGTTCAGGGCAAACCCTTCAAAACATGTCTGCGAACACCAAAGGGCAAAGGCAGAGCCAAGATTGTGAAATGATTCGTCGATTCCTTGAAGCAATTCATTCCAAAGGCCATTTAAATGCCCGACTGACAGGGGTATTTATTACAATGTAGGGTACGCTAGGCTAACTGTGGTACACAAGCGACGAGCACTGTGTAGACATTTATCAATTCCAATACCTTCACCCGTGGCTTCATGTAACAGTCGCCAAAACCATGCTCAATGCAAGTCAGCATCTTATGTGGCTTCTCTCAATTCAAGCTTTATTTTCCAGATATACACTGAAGGGACCTACAGACAAAAAGCTCCTATGTAAGCAGCTTGACGGGGTCTGGGGTCTTCTAACAAATGACTGCAGCAAATTCACGAAAATATCCTATGTACAATCTGTAAAGTATATAATATCACAAATTAATACATTTCAAATGCCACAACGTCAAACCAACATGTAAAAGAAAAAAAACATTTAATATGGTTTTAAGCAAAGTATGTGCGAGGTTTAGTTTTAGGAAGAGTGAGAACATTGCTACTATGAAGACGCCATTTATTTAAGAATGTTAGAATCGCGTAGTGAAGAGATTGGTGTAGTGAAGAGATTGAAGATTATAATTTGTGCGATTTCAAGGAACCAACCATTTCCCTGGAAAATGCGTATTGATTGTGCTTTCATGTAAAGTTAGTTCGGAAGTGCAATATAAAAAATTCACAAACGTAGAAGATGAGAAGCGGATTGAATGAAGTAGGCGGAACTCATAGAAATGTTCTACACGAATTACTTTGTATTTATGAAATAGGGATTCAGTATGATAGTTATAGGGAGCATCCGGAATAAAACGCAATATCTTTTTTTTAAGTTATAGAATGCTATTTAACCCAAGCAGCACAGAGTTGGCCAGTCATCGGCCAATGGCTGGCAATGGTCCTTGGCCAAGTGGCCAGACAGTGGCCGGAGACTGGCCGGTGACTGGCCTTTAACTGGCCATTGGCCTACGGCCAATGGCCATCACCCATTGGCCAAGCATTGGCCAATGAATGGCCACTCTCTGGCCACTGGCCAAAAGACCATTGCCAGACATGGGCCATTGCTTAGCCAAGATCCGCGCTGCTTGGAAAGTTTGTCTTTGTATTTGTTCCCCATACCAAGTGACAGTAATTCATATGGGAACTGAATAAAGCGTAGTATATTTTTAGCTTAATGTTTACCGCCAAAAACTACGGCACCTAGCGACTGCCTCCACTACCTGAGAAAGTTTTTTCGTTAATTATTCAATGTGGTAATTCCATATCATATGATCAGAGAAGTAGACGCCAAGAGTTTTGTGTTTATGTACTACTTCAATTGACGCGTTTCCAATCACTAGGGGATTTGTAATATTTACTACTTTATTAACGGGTCTAAATAGAATTGCTTTTGACTTTAATGTGTTAATTTTAAATCCATTGACATCTGCCCAAAAAAATTTTTTTTCTAATACGCAATTCGCCTTTTTTATAAGCTCATCAACATCATTACCGGAAAAAAAAGACTCGTATCATCGGCATAAATTATAAATTGAACTCGATCAGTAATGTTTACAACATCGTTTATATAAGGATTAAATAATAAAGGTACCAGGATACTGCCTTGTGGAACGCCACAAACAATGTTCGAGAACGGTGAGCGTTGGCCGTCAATAGACACACTTTGGTGGCGATGCTCAAGGTATGATTTAAGCAATTCGAATGATATGCCGCGAACCCCATATTTATAAAGCTTTGAAAGTAGCGTTGTGTGATTGAGGCGATCAAAATCTTTACTATAATCGATGAAAACAGCAAGTGTGAGCAGTCGATTTTTCAATATTTCCAAGTATAACTTCTTTCTGTAGTAACAATGCCGATTCAGTAGATTTATCATTTTGAAAGCCAAATTGAAACTCTGTATAAAATGTTTTACGAAAAAATGTTCAATACGTTTAAATATAAATTTTTCTAGCCCCTTAGAGAAAATAGGAAGAATAGAAATTGGTTTATAATTACTCAACAAGTTTTTATCCCCTCCTTTAAAAATAACTGAGATTTTAGCTAGTTTCATATTTTCAGGAAACTTACGAGAAGTTAAAGACAAAGTGAATATATATGTTAAGCATGGTTAAATTATATCTATAACAAATTTTATAGGTTTTATCTGTAAATCATCGATATCACAGCTCTTACTATTTCTTAGCCCAATAAACGTATCAAATATTTCTGTTTCATCTGTAGGTTTTAGAAACAAACTGTCATTAATTTCGTGAACAAACGATAAAGTACTGTCACTGTGGGGTCTGGGTGTTATATTTACGAAATAGTCGTTAAAAAGTTTTGCCAAAGAGACTCCAGACACAGTTTGGCCATCTACTATTAATTCACCTATCTGTTTTGAGATTGTCCCGCGGTTCAGAGCTTCATTGACTTTTTTCCATATAATATCAGGTCGCTGATTGTCAACATCATTAAACATTTCTTTGTACTACATATGTTTCGCTTTTCGCAATTCATCGGTTAACTTGTTTCAGAATTTCTTAAAGATGACTAGTTTGTTTAAATCCCGAGACATTAAAAACGCTTTATAAAAACGGTCTTTTTTGCATAATTTTGATATGGACTGGGGTAACCCAAGGTTTTCTAATTTTCTTTGATACAGTAGCTGTTACTTTCGGAAAGTGCCATAGTCCCTTTAAAATAGGTCCTTCGCTTTCCGTGGTTTACACTCAAATGTAAACAACGAATTGTCGGGTGCAAGTTTTGGCCTAAGCATACGTGATGGAACAAACTCTTTCAACAAACTACGTATTTTTTTTTCAAGCTTTATTCATAGCTGAATGAGGCTCAACCATTTGGACAAAGCTTCGGAAAATGGAAGATTCGAGCGCAGAGTTAATTTTTGCCTAATCTGCTCGGTCATGAAGAAATTATTATTCATTCACGTAAATTGCTCATGCTCACAGAATTTAAGCTGACCTCAGAAGAGACAGCTTTATGATCAATAATACGTAGGACAGTATGCGTGTTTCCAAAATTCCCAGAAGTTTTACAACGCAAAAAACTCAATATATGGCTCATATGATCATTGAGTGTGGGATTAGGAACAAATTGTTCAAGCGAAAAAACATTCAATAAGCTTACGACCTCGGTATAAAGTTTACCAGAAGTGGTACTCATGAAGTTTTCACTACTCTGTGCAATGGTTGGAAGATTGAAATCGACGCTAATATTAATGTGATCACCCATAGGTCTGGAAATGTGTTAGGCATTGAACTTGGTGGTCTGATAAAAAGAACCAATGGCTAAGCATTTTCCGTTAGCCAGCCTGCACACTAAACGTTGTAAAACCCAAAATCGTGTAAAAAGAGTGTAAGAAGGGTTCAAGATAGGAAAACACCATTTTTACACGATTGCTGAATATCAGTCAGTGTAGAAAGGGTGTGCTGGCGTCTTACACCCCTTACACGCCCTTTTTACTCCCCACTTGTAGTGATGTCTTTTAAATCGTGTATAAAGTGGGTGAGAGCGACGTTTCCGCCCTTCATTCACACCATGTGAGAGGGGCGTAATGTTGATACTGTCGACTACACCCAAGACTTCATAACCGTTCATGTTTGTCGCTTTGGTGAAACGGTTACTGATGTACGGCGGTACAAACATCGAACGTAATTAACTGCCACACGCAGGCGCCTATGGTTAGAAAGTTCTAGGGAGTATTGTTTTGAAACTCCGATCTTATTATCCGTCCGACAGGAGCCGAAAATGACCTGTCGCGGGTGCATCAGTTTTATCAGCACAGCTTTGATTTAAAAATTCACCTCCGCTCGCAAAAAGTTACCTGCTAAAAAGCTGCAAATTTACGGCCCAGACAACACACCGTATTTCGCCGATATTGGGTCTAATCGTTTGTGCCCACACCACTTTGATTTAGCCAATATTTAACGAATGGGAAGAGTCGCGCCGACGATATCGTGACATTGCGTACGCGACGCCGTTTTTAGTTGAGTATTGATAGTATCCCGCAAGAATCGGCTATGCGGGAGAGGTATTTCTATTACTTTACAGGCTAAAATACGTCGTTTAAAAAAAAAAGACAACGATAAAGCAAAACGGAATCAGCTTGCGTTTAGCTTGAGATATTTTTCTCAGGCAAAAAACAAGCACATTAGGTTTTGTTTGATTTTTTTTTAGCTCCGTTGAAGTTTGGTACAAACTGTGGCGCCCTTATTTCGGGTAACACAAACTCACCTGACTGAATCAATAAATACACTTTTAAACACATCGAGAAAGAAACAAAAAGACAGAGAAAGAAGGAATTCAAACGCATAAACAAGACGCCGACCAACTAGTTCTACCCAGACAGCATAAGACACTCCCTGGCTCCACACTTCTTGAAAGGGAACCCCCACTCGAACAACAACCCCAAGGTCCCGCACACAAGGCGACGCTCCCTATGCAGCCCTAGGGAGCCTTAAAGTGCGCTTTGCTAGGGTGATGCCACCCTCTGTAATACTACTCGCCGAGAAACCTGCAGCCGTTTTGGTTCTCGGCGATAATCCGTGGGGCTTATAACCCTCCCGGAAACAAGCACCTTATCTCAAAAGTTCGGAGCAGCGTTGTGGAACCCACGGAGGGAGGATTAGCATTTTTCCCCTCGGAGGAGGACCGATGGACACAGAGGCCACTTTCCGGCGCACGGGGAAGCAATGAGAGGAACAAAATGGCGCTGGACGAGGGTGTGAGAAAAGGAAAGAGGCAGTTGGCATCACTCTATGCGAAGCGCACATGAAGGCACCCTATCCAGCCCAGGAGGCAGCAGAGGGTGATTAGCTGCTTTGTCCACCCCCTTTTTACCTCGTCTTCCGATAAGACTCCACACCTCCTTTTGTGTCCGTGTGGCTGTGAGCGAGTGCGAAGGCCGTTTCTAGCGAATCAGAGGTGTGGAGCGAAACACGTGACCGCTCTCCGTAGGGCAAAAACGCTTGGAAGAAAATTTCTCAGGCGACTCTCTCTGACGCCTTGATGGGTCACTGGGGTGATAGCCTTCGGCGTTTGCCAGTTTATTGTGAGTTGTAGGGACCACGTAAATCCGGTTTCCAAAAAGCGTCTGTCAGTGTTCTCCTGTCTTTGTGCAAGTAGGTCTTTACGAGTTCCATTTCGCCACCGCGGTTTTTCGTCGTGAACGGCCGGAATACATCGACGCCAACTTTTTTTATAACGGCCGTTTATTTCGTCGGAGTCTAAGGAATGATTGTGCTGCGTTTGTTGCACGCGTTTCGGCAAAGAGCTGCTCATCGGCGGACGCGATACTTCCGTTGAATGTGAGCAACCGCCTTCATCCCCGGCATTCTGTTCGCGAATCGTTCTGTGCTGCCCGAATCGGATTATGCATCTATCACGGATTACATGAGGTTGCTCTCTTGTTTGTAAGTAGTTTGCAAGTATGCTTTTGATAGTAGTTCTGCTTCCGACTCAATAGACACTTTTTCTGTTTACAAACATGAACTGCCGCTTGCGTCCCAAGTAACTTCCGGTCATTCCGTCTTTGCAAGCCTGTCGAGTTCTGCTTACGTCACCAGTGCTAGAAAGAATAGATGTCGCAAGAAAAGTAAAGTTGAAGATTTAACTAGGGGCCTCGGTTAGATGGAAAGTTCATGACCTTACAGAGGGGTACTGGTCCTAGTCTGGCCCAAGTATACTCGCACGGACCGCCATTCACTCAGAAGCGTCTTGGTCGTGGTGAAATTGCGAGGGTACTATTTCTTTCAGGTCTCGCCCTCGCCAAGCTTAACGATGTGCGCGTAGTTTTTCCCTTTGGCAAGCTTGTAATTGCACGCATGTGCCCGCACAAGCAGAGACATGGCTGCGGCCAGATGACCTGCCTGCAATCATCTAAAGAGAATTTAGTAAAACCTAGTAGAATCTTGATCGGAAATAAAAAGTCGATATTTTATTTTTTTGTGTGTAGAAGTTGATGAACCGAGACGAAAATGGATGCCTCTTCGGCATTCAGTGAACGTTGAAGATTTAATGTAAAAGTTGTCTATCAAAAGCAAAAAGACCATTTCATAGTCCCTTTAAAGGGATACTTCAACGAAATTTGAAATATTCCCGTCGTGTTCAAAAATAGGTTGAATATGATCCACAATATCCGTAAATGACAATCGCACGTTTGTATTTTGATTCTGGTGGCTGTGCTTTTCGTTATAAACGGCCCACTCTGGCAAGCGCTCGGAGAAGGCCCAGCTTAGAGCACGTGACATCCAACGCAATTGTGACGTAGGTCGTCTCAAGACGAGCAAAGCTACGGCGAGGCTGACGTCGAGAGGATGGCCCAGTCGTTCCAGCCACCGAAGCGGCTGCTTTTGTACGAATTTTGAGTGACGGGTTAATCTTCTATAATTTTCTAGGGGGACAATAGCGACTTCTGCGACACACAAAAGGGATTCTAGGGAAGAGGGGAGTTCCTCCTTCCCCCCTTCTCTCGTTGTGGCCGGAGACGAGACAACCTCCGTCACTATCTGTCAAGGTTCCAAGACGAGCATTACAAACGAGGTGTTAGCGACATCCACCACGTGCTCATTGCTAATCGTTTAATTCGTTTTGAAATTCCTTTTCGAGACTTTTTTAACAAGATATTGGTATGTTCCATGTGATACTGCTCTTTTGAGCACATATAGTCCAAAAAATGAGCGCCGAAATTTCGTTGTAGTATCCCTTTAAAATATGTCCTTCGCTTTCCCTGGTTTACACTCACATATAAACCACGAATTGTCGAGTGCTAATTTTGGGGTAAGTATACGCGATGGAACAAACTCTTTCAACAAACTAAGTATTTTTTTTTCAAGCTTTATTCATAGCTGAATGAGGCTCAACCATTCGTACAAAGCTTCGGAAACTGGAAGATTCGAGCGCAGAGTTAATTTTTGCCTAATCTGCTTGGTCATAAAGAAATTATCATTCATTCACGTAAATTGCTCATGCTCACAGAATTTAAGCTGACCTCAGAGGAGACAGCTTTATGATCACTAATACGTAGGACAGTATGCGTGTTTTCAAAATTCCCATAAGTTTTACAACGCAAAAAACCCAAAATATGGCTCATATGATCATTGAGTGTGGGGTTAGGAACAAATTGTTCAAGCAAAAAACATCCAATAAGCTTACGACCTCGGTATACAGTTTACCAGAAGTGGTACCTATGAAGTTTTTACTACTCTGTGCAATGGTTGGAAGATTGAAATCGCCGCTAATATAATGTGATCACCCATAGGTCTGGAAATGTGTTAGGCATTGAACTTGGTGGTCTGATAAAAAGAACCAATGGCTAAGCATTTTCCGTTAGCCAGCCTGCACACTAAACGTTGTAAAACCCAAAATCGTGTAAAAAGAGTGTAAGAAGGGTTCAAGATAGAAAAACACAATTTTTACACGATTGCTGAATATCAGTCAGTGTAGAAAGGGTGTGCTGACGTCTTACACCCCTTACACGCCCTTTTTACTCCCCACTTGTAGCGATGTTTTTTTAAATCGTGTATAAAGTGGGTAAGAGCGAAGTTTACGCCCTTCATTCACACCGTGTGAGAGGGGCGTAATGTTGATACTGTCGACTACACCCAACACTTCATAACCGTTCATGTTTGTCGCTTTGGTGAAACGGTCGCTGATGCACGGCGGTACAAACATCGAACGCAATTAACTGCCACACGCAGGCGCCTATGGTTAGAAAGTTCTAGGAAGTATTTTTTTGAAACTCCGATCTTATTCTCCGTCCGACAGGAGCCGAAAATGACCTGTCGCGGGTGCATCAGTTTTATCAGCACAGCTTTGACTTAAAAATTCACCTCCGCTCGCAAAAGTTACTTGCTAAAAAGCTGCAAATTTACAGCCCAGACAACACACCGTATTTCGCCGATATTGGGTCTAATCGTTTGTGCCCACACCACTTTGATTTAGCCAATATTTAACGAATGGGAAGAGTCGCGCCGACGATATCGTGACATTGCGTACGCGACGCCGTTTTTAGTTGAGTATTGATAGTATCCCGCATGAATCAGCTATGCGGGAGAGATATTTCTATTACTTTACAGGCTAAAATACGTTGTTTAAAAAAAAAAGATAACGATAAAGCAAAACGGAATCAGCTTGCGTTTAGCGTGAGATGTTTTTCTCAGGCAAAAAACAAGCACATTAGGTTTTGTTTGATTTTTTTTTTTAGCTCCGTTGAAGTTTGGAACAAACTGTGGCGCCCTTATTTCGGGTAACACAAACTCACCTGACTGAATCAACAAATACACTTTTAAACACACCGAGAAAGAAAAAAAAAAGACAGAGAAAGAGGGAATTCAAACGCATAAACAAGACGCCGACCAACTAGCTCTACTCAGACAGCATAAGCCACTCCCTGGCTCCACACTTTTCGAAAGGGACCCCCACTCGAACAACAACCCCAAGGTCCCGCACACAAGGCGACGCTCCCTATGCAGCCCTAGGGAGCCTTAAAGTGCGCTTTGCTAGGGTGATGCCACCCTCTGTAATACTACTCGCCGAGAAACCAGCAGCCATTTTGGTTCTTGGCGATAATCTGTGGGGCTTATAACCCTCCCGGAAACAAGCACCTTATCTCAAAAGTTCGGAGCAGCGTTGTGGAACCCACGGAGGGAGGATTAGCATTTTTCCCCTCGGAGGAGGACCGATGGACACAGAGGCCACTTTCCGGCGCACGGGGAAGCAATGAGAGGAACAAAATGGCGGTGGACGAGGGTGTGGGAAAAGGAAAGAGGCAGTTGGCATCACTCTATGCGAAGCGCACATGGAGGCACCCTATCCAGTCCAGGAGGCAGCAGCGGGAGATTAGCTGCTTTGTCCACCCCCTTTTGACCTCGTCTTCCGATAAGACTCCACACCTGCTTTTGTGTCCGTGTGGCTGTGAGCGAGTGCGAAGGCCGTTTCTAGCGAATCAGAGGTGTGGAGTGAAACACGTGACCGCTCTCCGTAGGGCAAAAACGCTTGGAAGAAAATTTGTCACGCGACTCTCTCTGACGGGCTGATGGGTCACTGGGGTGATAGCCTTCGGCGTTTGCCAGTTTAATGTGAGTTGTAGGGACCACGTAAATCCGGTTTCCAAAAAGCGTCCGTCAGTGTTCTCCTGTCTTTGTGCAAGTAGGTCTTTACGAGTTCCATTTCGCCACCGCGGTCTTTCGTTGTGAACGGCCGGAACACATCGACGAAAACTTTTTTATAACGGCCGTTTATTTCGTCGGAGTCTATGGAATGATTTGAAGGTAAACATGTTTCAGAGAATTCTCTCTGGTTGGGTAAATAATAAAGAGATAAGATAATCCGCCAACCAAAAATTGAAATAGTAGCGACCCTACGTTTCGAGACCGTTCGTTTCTTCTTCATCCAGACCCCAGATATTCCTACGGTATATTGACGACTGCTTCTGCATCATACAAGGATCAGAAGTGGACAACTTCCTCGGCCACCTCAACTCTATAGAACCGGCTATACAATTCACCGTGGAACGCGAACACAACAACACTTTATCCTTTCTCGATGTGCTGGTCAGAAGAGAAGGTGATGCCCTAAAATTTACCGCGCACAAGAAACCAACTCACTCTGGACGTTACCTCCGGTTCGATTCCACCCACCCGGTTAGCCACAAGGCGTCTGTCGTCTCCACACTGTTTACGAGAGCTAAGGCTGTGTGCTCTTCTGAAAACGACAAAAGAAAAGAGGAAAAAACAATCATCAGCGACCTAAAAAAGAATGGCTATACCGGTAATTTCATTCGCCATGTGGTTCGCCGTCAAAACCATAATAGGATAAACCAACCTGCAAGAACAGCTTCCAAACCGCTAGCACGCGTCAGCATCCCTTACGTGAAAGGAACGAGCGAACTACTATCCAGACTATTCGCAAAGGAACATATTATGGTTGCACACAAACCGGTGTCAACTCTTGGGCACTTCCTACCCCGCCCAAAGGACAAGCCACCGAAGGACAGGGCCCAGGGCGTCATTTATAAGATTCCATGCTCCCAATGCCCCGCCTCCTATATCGGCGAATCGAAGAACTTCCACGATCGACTCCACCAACATAAAAACGACGTGCGAAACTTCGACAGAGAACGCAGTGCTCTCGCTGAACGTTGCGAGACCCTCGACCACCGCATTGCCTTTGAAAACGCAAGCATCCTAGACACGGCATCAAATCTACGTAGAAGACACCTCGTAGAGTCATGGTACATACAAACAACCTCTAAAAACATCAATAGGTCCTTAGGGGCACTTCCAACTTTATATATTACCGGCCTCCAAGATGTTATAACAGACTGCGCACGGCACGACCAGCCTACTAAGACCAATGAAAAAGAAAAAGAAGTCGCTCAACATCTAGAAGAAGAAGAAGCTGCTGTCCTTCATTCATCCCCCTGAAGAAGAAACGAACGGTTTCGAAACGTAGGGTCGCTACTATTTCAATTTTTGGTTGGCGGATTATCTTATCTCTTTATGGAATGATTGTGCTGCGTTTGTTGCACGCGTTTCGACAAAGAGCTGCTCATCGGCGGAAGCGACACTTCCGTTGAATGTGAGCAACCGCCTTCATCCCCGGCATTCTGTTCGCGAATCGTTCTGTGCTGCCCGAATCGGATTATGCATCTATCACGGATTACATGAGGTTGCTCTCTTGTTTGTAAGTAGTTTGCAAGCATGCTTTTGATAGTAGTCCTGCTTCCGACTCAATAGACAATTTTTCTGCTTACAAACATGAATTGCCGCTTGCGTCCCAAGTAACTTCCGTTCATTCCGTCTTTGCAAGCCGACAAATATTACGGATTACATCTTTCAAGTCCGCTATTTTTATGGTATGTGCACTGCAACCTACTTCTTGGCAACGATTGACCGTTCTTCTACTGGTACTCTTCCAGATTATCTATATAATTATGCAGCCACTATTCTCGCGGCAGCCGGGCGAATAATTTCCCGAAAGTCTACCTTCATAGTCTAGAATTACCTCGGTTCTTCGTTGGTTTGATATCTTCTCAGTTGTGTAAAAGCTTAGAGTGCCTCTCACAATTCACATATCGCTTGCACGTTTGTACTTGTCTACAGAAGACGTAATAAACTTTATGGAGAATTTTTTGTGTCTGTTTTCCTGTCCATTTGCAAGCACCTACATGAGCGCGTTCGTTCTACGTGTTTCCTCCATGTTATAAATAGGTTTATGAGTTTCGGAACGTCTTAAATAAGTTTAAGATAACCAACCTACCAGACAATTCCCTTTTAGGGCTAGCGCATTATTTCCCGATTTGAATGGCACGTTCAAACGTATGGTCACGTGCAAGGTCAAACGGCTACCGTTTCGAGCGGGTCCCGTTTCAAACGGCTACCCGTATCCCATAATCACGTTTGATTTAAGCGGGTCGACAAGTTTGCACCCGTTTGATTTACCAGTTTGCCACCCGTTTGAATTTCAAATGGTTCTTTTCAGTAGGGCATACTTTGTAGAAATCAAATAATTACGCTTGTTGTAGATACTTAATATACCTTCGAACAGGTTTTCTGTACGCGAGCACAACTGAACATAAGCAATTCTACGTAACATTCGTTTTTGAAGTAATTGTATTATCTTAAGATTTCTTGCCGTGGTTGTACCTCAAACCAGGTGACACTAATTTAAATTATCAAAAAATAGAAATTTAAATAGCAATACCTTACCTGACCTCGGAAGTATATATTGATTCCGACTTACCAGACCTACCATCTATGATAATTCATCTTTTAAAATAATCTATATGACGGTGGCATGACATGTTTTGTGAAATAACACCGCCAAGCGTTTCGAATGGGTCAACCTATTCAATACTTCCTCAGTTTATATAAATGCGACCTCCTGAAGAAAGAAGTTTATTTTTGGGCCTATATATTAAGTTTTTGTTTTATTCGTATTTATTTTTAAAGCGTTTCTATCTGTCGACACTCCAATGAATGTAGTACTACGTTGGCCACATATTTGTTGATGTTTCTCAATCAGCAGTAGAAAGAAGCATCGAATCGTCAGCACGTAATGCCGCGGACGAAACTAGCCAAATATTTAGGACACCCCTTGCCGAGTGGTTTTCGTGCTCAGCTCCCACGCGAAAAACGAAGAGCCGAGGTTCGATGCCTGCTAACGGATACACGTTTTAGAGCGCAGACCTTAGGTGCTGGATTCCGACTTGTGCATCGTCGCCGTCGGCGTAGGCGCAAATGGAGAATTGTCACGCAACAGAACAAGCTATGGTTAATATTTGCTAAACTGCGTTTGCATTGACAACTTTGATTTTGTTATTCAAACTTTCAAGGGCCTGCGCTTATATTATTGTACGTGATTTTTATATTAATTTTATGATTTGCGCTTGGGGGAACATTGGTTTGTACAAATATCAACAGTAAATGTGCAGCGTTTTCACTGTGTACTTTGTTTTATCCGCATCTTTTCACGTGCTTGTTGCTGACCAGTTTAAGGGGCCCAAGGACCAGTCAATCTGGCGACTAAAGTTTTTTCCTTTTGGCTTTCCATCATTTGATGGAAAGTAACAAAAGGTTGTTATTATTATTAAACAGGCGCTTTGCATGAAAGGAATAATGCAAGCAGACCTACCCGCGCGTTGAATAGGGAAAACATTTCCCCACTAAATTTAGCCGGAATTTTTTTTTGCTAACTTTAGCGGTGATTTTTTCCGCTAGGTTGAGTTGGAATTTTTCAGCTAAATTTCCCCGCCAATAATTAGCTGGAAAAACGTTGCACTAAATTTCGCGGAAAAATTTAGTCCAATTTTTTCTGCTAGGTTTAGCGGGGAAATTTCCGATAATGGCAACACGCGGCTACGTCCGCTTGCACTAATCCCGTAACGCAACGCGCGCGGATAATAATAATAATAACTTTTTGTTACTTTCTATCTAACAGTATGGAGGCTCAAAGGAAAAAAATATTTGCCTCCAGATTTAGCAGAAAAAGTTTCTCGCTTAGTTTAGCGGAAATGCTTCCCCGCTAAATTTAGCGGAAGAAATCCAAGCTATATTTAGCAAAAACATTTCCCCCTTAAATATAGCGGAACAATTTGGCCGCTAAACTTAGCGGGAAAAAATCCCCGCCAAATTAAGCGAAAAAATTTCCCGCTGAATTTAGGGAGAAAACTTCCCTGGCTAAATCTAGCGAACAATTTTTCCCAGCAAAATTTAGCAAAAAAATTCCGGATAAATAGAGCAGAAAAAGGTTTCCCGATAAATTTAGCAGCAACACTTTTCCAGCTAAATTTAGAAAGTAAATGTTTCCGCAAAATTTAGCGGTGAGAAACTTAACGGGAAATTTTGCCGCCTCCTCCTCAACAGCTGAGCTCCGATTCGGCATTATGGCGAATTCCACTGGGCGTTTTGGAGCGCGCCGGGATCAGTTGACCAGATCCGGATTGGAGCACAAGATCCGAACGTGGTCGCGCCGCCTACGGATCCTCAGTGGAACATGACCACTGCTCCGGGATCGGCGGATGCCTTCTAGGGTGACCACCCGTCTCGCGACTCGCGGGACTGTCCTGTATTGAGGGCTTTAGTCCCGCGTCCCGCGAGAAATTCTAAAATCTTCAAAATTTCCCGCATTTCACACTGTCGTAAAATTCATTCCGCCACTCATGAGGCTACCGAACAACGGGGCACAGGGAAGCGTGGAGGTCGCTATTAATCGTTTGAATAGAAATGGTACGCCATTTTCTATCCAAACATTACGGGAAGCGACCGTTGTTCTTGCAGGAGAGTAGACGCGCATGCGCCGTGTGCGCGTGTGTGTGCTCAAAATATTGGAAGAAACATTGCTCGCCCAAAGCTTAAATATAAAATATTGTAATTACTTTCAAATTGCTGGGTCAATGCGAAAAGGTTGCGTTGGATTTTTTTTTTTTTTTTTTTTTTCCTGAAGACACCATTATTTGCATTGGTGGAAAAAGAACATAATGTTAAAATTTTGCCTAGGAACATTTTGATAAAAGTAAGTGTTGAAAGAAAAAAATAACCCGAAAACAGATTTACTGCTTTTATTTCGATTGTTTTGCGTTGAGTTCTGCTACAGTCGAGTTTTACGTTTTCAACTTTGACACTTTTAATAACGTGTTTGGCATTCAAAAATATATCATTGGGAATGGAAATTATTTTAGCTTAATTGCTTCAATAAAATTAGCAGGTGTATAAACAGTACAGGATAATACGCGTGTGAACAGAGCGTCGGGTCGCTGTGTGCGTGTTAATAAATTTCCTTTATCGCCCCCCCCCCCCCCCCCCCTCCCCCTGCCTCTTGTGTCCCGCATTTCGCTAGCAGAAAGGTGGTCACCCTAATGCCTTCCCGTCATTCAACTGCCCGGAAATCCACTTTTCGCGGCCGCCGCGGTCGTTTCAAAGACGTTTTTGCTACGCGGAGCTAACACGTGTTCGACGCACGAGTGGCAGGAATGGCTCAGGCGCTTCTAGCAACGATTGCCGGAATGCCCGTAGCGCGACAAACACCTTCTCTTCTCCTTCCTGGAAAACGAACCGGCTGTCGAGCCAATGACTAAAGGGTAAGCAAGCGGCCATTAGGAATTCTTCTGATGTCAAGACAATCTAGGAGCCCAGCCCGCGACGTGCTTCTTCTTCTTCTGAGGCGAGATGGGCGAGATCAGGCGAGATGCCCCACGAGAAAGGAAGTCACGTGTGTGCGCCGAGGGCGCCGAAATCGTGGGAGCGACTTTTCTCTTGGCGAATTCCACGGGTCGTTTTGGAGCGCGCCGGGATCGATTTTTCCGGAGCGAGCCTATTTCACAGGGCGATCAGGATCGAGACGAACTTGTTCCACTGGTCGTTTTGGATTAGCTCCCGCTCCAGATCTCGATCTGGATCCGAGAAAAGTCGCTCCCCCGATTTCGGCGGATTCAACCGGAAGCCAGCCGGGTCAGCCCTCGGCGCACACACGTGACTTCCTTTCTCGCGGGCATCTGGCCTGATCTCGCCTCAGAAGAAATGGTAAAGGCCGCTTGCTTACCCCTTGGCTCGACAGCCTGTTCGTTTTCCAGGAAGGAAAAGAGAAGATAAAGGTTTTGCCGCGCTACGGGCATTCCGGCAATCTTTGCTAGACGCTCCTGAGCCATTCCTGCCGCTCGTGCGTCGAACACGTGTTAGCGCCGCGATCTCGAAAACGTTGATGCTTGGAACTTGGAACCAGCCGCTACCAGGCAGCTGATTTGTTCAAAAAAAACGGGACCTTACGGGGGAATCAGTCGATCACATAGCAGGCGGTAGACAAGTAGACAGCGTTGAAAAATATTTATTCCACCGATTCTTATGAAGGCCGATGGTGTCGGTGTCGCAGTTTTGAAGCACGGTCAGTTCAGCTCAACACCACATTACAAAAGACGGTTTGGGGTACTGCCGGTGCTAACGTAATTTCACGGTAGAAATAGGAATTGCATGAAAGAACCGGACAGAAACACTTCATACGGTGGCGTAAATGCCAAACATATGTCAGCGATGTCACTTTCCTCGGTTAGGGCTATCTGCTTTGTCAGCGAATGAACATCTCGATAAAATAATGAGCGGAAAATACTCCCCGTGTCAAGTTTTCTAATTACAGCCACTGGTTGATGTCGTACCGTGGTAATTCCCGGCCCTTCGGACGCACTAGCGCTTTGTAGAGTCACATTTCCAGCGATTCCGCGCCGCACACGAACGAGGGTAAACAATCAAGATGGCGGAGTGTTCCGCGTGTTGTCCTCGCCGTCAGCACGGTGTGACAGGGTTGTCGGACAACAAATCGGGCAACACTGTTGCCGGGTGGCAGCAACATGTTGCCCGACTGTTGTTGTTGCCGCGATGTGACAGGGTCGCCGGCACCACGTTTGCCGGATAGAGTTGTCCAACTGTCCCCTCAGTGTGACAGGGCCTTTACCTCTTGGCTCGACAGCCGGTTCGTCTTCCAGGAAGGAGAAGAGAAGGTTTTGCCGCGCTACGGGCATTTCGGCAATCTTTACCAGAAGTTCCTGAGCCATTCCTGCCGCTCGTGCGTCTAACACGTGTTAGCACCGCGATTGCGAAAACGTCTTCGAAACGACCGCGGCAGCCGCGGAAAGGGGATTCCCCGGCAGTCGAATGACATGAAGGCAAATGCCGATCCCGGAGCTGTGGTCATCTTCCACATGGGGATCCATCGCCGGCGCGACCCCGTTCACATTGTGAGCTCCATTCCGGATCTGGTCAACTGATCCCGGCGCGCTCCAAAACGCCAAGTGGAATTTACCATCGGATCCAGATTCAGATCTGGAGCGGGAGCTAATCCAAAACGACCAGTGAAACATGTCGGTCTCAATCCCGATCGCCAAGTGAAATAGGCTCGATCCAGAAAAGTCGATCCCGGCGCGCTCCAAAACGACCAGTGGAATTCGGCATTAGAGATAATATCAAACGTCTTCATTTTTCAATGTTTCTCGAAATGTGGCGTTCTGGTAAATCCGAGAGTAATGTTCCTTATACGATGACAGAATATTCTATATGCCCAAACTTCTACGTCGATTTCTTCAGAAGGCCATGCGTGTATATAAGGGGCGCCGTGTGGCAAGCCTGAGTTAGTCTCGCTCCAGCGCTCGATCCTGCGGTTTCGCCGACATCGACCCCTACGACAACTTACCTCCTTATATTTTGTTTTGTGCACAAGTTCTCACCATTACACGTTTAATTTCTCCATTTAAGTGACGGCCTCATAACTTGTTACTCGTGATATTTTGGTAGTGGTGCGGGATATTGTAATCTATGCCCGTGATGAGTACCCCTCCGAACACACCCTGGCCAAGTGAGGTACTCAGCTCCAGAAGGCGACCCTTCACCGAAGATTTCGAAGACCGAACAAGACGCCATTTAAGGGCAAGCACCGGAATTTAACTTCAGGCATCACGGTGCTCACAAAAATATCAGTGAAGTGTACCGAACGTGACATGCAGGGTCTGAAAACCGACCGAAATTATAAATACAAAAACTCCACCTTTTCCAAATCGTAATCCACGATAGAATCATTGTGTCAAGCACCGGGACTTAAGAATTGTGTTTACCGTTACTGCGGACGTATTTCTTAAACTGTATTGGAAAACGCGGAATGATATTTTCTAAATTGATAAGGAACATAGCCATAGGCTCCTCCAACCTGTCTTGAACCACTTTGTGAATGTTTGTTCTTGTTTAGAAAGAACACTCGGAAGCCGTGCCTCACTGAATTTAAAGGGACCATGAAACGATTGTGAAATCGAATCTCAACCACCGGACGTCGCAAAAAGTGTGAAAAGAAACACAAAACACAAAAATAGAGAGCCTAAAAAAATCCTTTGCTATAGAACATTTAAAAGAAAAATGGACTCTTTTGCGCCTTCTTTCCTTCGAAAGCTCTCTGCCTTTTCATAGCTATGCATCCGCGGAACTGCAGCACGTCAGCCGAATCCACGTCGCCTATTGGGTAAGCGCCTACGTCACCAGCACCGCGATCGTAAACAATAAATTGTCGGCAAATGTTTTCTAAAGGTTTTGTTAAATAATATTCAGGTCCACATTTTGTAGCATAATAAGAGATGTGTGGCGAAAATTGCCAAATTTGATAATGCTGAGAGCCAAGCGCCATTTATTGTGTGGTAAACGAAGCTGAGAGCCAGCTCTGGATTTGTCTTACACACTTTTTACGATCAAATCAGCATGGCCAGCAGCGTCGCTTTATCGCGACGACCAAAGAACGTTTATTTTTTTACGTGTTCTTCTCGCGCGTCTCGACTTCCAGCAGCAAGAAAGACGTACTTGAAACAGACCGCGACGAACAAGAACGCTGGATCCACAAACACTTGAGAAAAGCTACGACGGTCACGAATCCACCGACTCCGAGCAAGCGAGCTGCGCAGAATATAGGCGTAGCAGGTACTCTGACTCGGCGCAGCGCTGCTTCGACGGTACTTAGCCAAGACCGTCTGTCTACGACCGGCTGGCGTGCTGAATGGAATATGCCCGCGCGACCCTTTTGGACCCTTCCCGTATTATAGTTTGAGCGCTGACCTCAATTTTAGATTAACAGGTGAGGTCACTCTCTCCCCTTTGTCATCTCCTAGTTTTCCGAGCGAGTGCTCACGAACATTGTCGTCGAAAAGGGGCTCTCGTCAATTCTATCGTCTTGTTTTCGGTGATATAGAGCTAGAATAAACGCCGTATGGATTACTTTCGTAACAACGGTATGTACACATCGTTATTAGTATGCCATTTTTATTTTGACACGACTGCAGGTCACTGTCGAGCTATAAAAGTTCGTGGGAGCTACGTGCAATGCCGGGCCAACTTTCCTTTCTCGAGTGCCACGTCAGTATTGAGTTGCAATCGTAAAATATTGGTCCCGAAGCGCTCAGCAACAGCGCGAATACAATACTTTCATAAAACGCGCGCGTCCGCTCCGAGTGTGAACAGGTATTAACGTGGCTCTTGCTGACACTGTTGTAGTTCAAACGTATCTTTTTTAACGTCGGCTCGCTCCTGCATCTCCGAGGCTGCGAAAAACGCCGCGGCGATTCGTTTCTGTCTACGTCGCTTTGCAAACGACTTACACGGGCCGCCTTTTACCAACAATGTCAGTTGGGTTGACTTCTGGAGTCTTCACCGGAAGACTCGCCGTACTTCCCAACAGACATACCGGCCTATGAGACTCGTCCCATGCTGTCGCTGGAGCGCAACATATCTCATTAAATTTTGCTCAGCTGCGATGTGCCCATGGCTATCGCGGCGATGAGAGGCACCGATTCAGAAAATATGTCGGTGACATCAGCGAAGTAGAGCCTACCGACGCATTCCAAACTCCCCTCCACTAACGCTCCCATTCTCCTACTGCCGAGAGAACTTTCGCTTCCTGTCCCAGCGTACGTCCCGACTGTCAAAATTACGCCGTAACTTGTTTCGCGTTCAGTTGAAAAGTAAGAAAAAGTCGATATTTTTTTTTTTTTTTTGTAGAAGTTAATGAACCGAGACGAAAATGGATGCCTGTTCGGCATTCAGTGAACATTGAAGGTTTAATGTAAAAGTTGTCTGGCAAAAGCAAAAAGGTCATTTCATAGTCCCTTTAAAATAGGTCCTTCGCTTTCCGTGGTTTACACTCACCTGTAAACAACGAATTGTCGGGTGCAAGTTTTGGCCTAAGCATACGTGATGGAACAAACTCTTTCAACAAACTACGTATTTTTTTTTTCAAGCTTTATTCATAGCTGAATGAGGCTCAACCATTATGACAAAGCTTCGGAAAATGGAAGATTCGAGCGCAGAGTTAATTTTTGCCTAATCTGCTCGGTCATGAAGAAATTATTATTCATTCACGTAAATTGCTCATGCTCACAGAATTTAAGCTGACCTCAGAAGAGACAGCTTTATTATCAATAATACGTAGGACAGTATGCGTGTTTCCAAAATTCCCAGAAGTTTTACAACGCAAAAAACTCAATATATGGCTAATATGATCATTGAGTGTGGGATTAGGAACAAATTGTTCAAGCGAAAAAACATTTAATAAGCTTACGACCTCGGTATAAAGTTTACCAGAAGTGGTACTTATGAAGTTTTCACTACTCTGTGCAATGGTTGGAAGATTGAAATCGACGCTAATATTAATGTGATCACCCATAGGTCTGGAAATGTGTTAGGCATTGAACTTGGTGGTCTGATAAAAAGAACCAATGGCTAAGCATTTTCCGTTAGCCAGCCTGCACACTAAACGTTGTAAAACCGAAAATCGTGTAAAAAGAGTGTAAGAAGGGTTCAAGATAGGAAAACACCATTTTTACACGATTGCTGAATATCAGTCAGTGTAGAAAGGGTGTGCTGGCGTCTTACACCCCTTACACGCCCTTTTTACTCCCCACTTGTAGCGATGTTTTTTAAATCGTGTATAAAGTGGGTAAGAGCGACGTTTACGCCCTTCATTCACACCATGTGAGAGGGGCGTAATGTTGATACTGTCGACTACACCCAAGACTTCATAACCGTTCATGTTTGTCGCTTTGGTGAAACGGTTACTGATGTACGGCGGTACAAACATCGAACGTAATTAACTGCCACACGCAGGCGCCTATGGTTAGAAAGTTCTAGGGAGTATTGTTTTGAAACTCCGATCTTATTATCCGTCCGACAGGAGCCGAAAATGACCTGTCGCGGGTGCATCAGTTTTATCAGCACAGCTTTGATTTAAAAATTCACCTCCGCTCGCAAAAAGTTACCTGCTAAAAAGCTGCAAATTTACGGCCCAGACAACACACCGTATTTCGCCGATATTGGGTCTAATCGTTTGTGCCCACACCACTTTGATTTAGCCAATATTTAACGTAGGGGAAGAGTCGCGCCGACGATATCGTGACATTGCGTACGCGACGCCGTTTTTAGTTGAGTATTGATAGTATCCCGCAAGAAAAGGCTATGCGGGAGAGGTATTTCTATTACTTTACAGGCTAAAATACGTGGTTTAAAAAAAAAGACAACAATAAAGCAAAACGGAATCAGCTTGCGTTTAGCTTGAGATATTTTTCTCTGGCAAAAAACAAGCACATTAGGTTTTGTTTGATTTTTTTTTTAGCTCCGTTGAAGTTTGGTACAAACTGTGGCGCCCTTATTTCGGGTAACACAAACTCACCTGACTGAATCAATAAATACACTTTTAAACACATCGAGAAAGAAAAAAAAAGACAGAGAAAGAAGGAATTCAAACGCATAAACAAGACGCCGACCAACTAGTTCTACCCAGACAGCATAAGACACTCCCTGGCTCCACACTTTTTGAAAGGGAACCCCCACTCGAACAACAACCCCAAGGTCCCGCACACAAGGCGACGCTCCCTATGCAGCCCTAGGGAGCCTTAAAGTGCGCTTTGCTAGGGTGATGCCACCCTCTGTAATTATACTCGCCGAGAAACCTGCAGCCGTTTTGGTTCTCGGCGATAATCCGTGGGGCTTATAACCCTCCCGGAAACAAGCACCTTATCTCAAAAGTTCGGAGCAGCGTTGTGGAACCCACGGAGGGAGGATTAGCATTTTTCCCCTCGGAGGAGGACCGATGGACACAGAGGCCACTTTCCGGCGCACGGGGAAGCAATGAGAGGAACAAAATGGCGGTGGACGAGGGTGTGAGAAAAGGAAAGAGGCAGTTGGCATCACTCTATGCGAAGCGCACATGAAGGCACCCTATCCAGCCCAGGAGGCAGCAGAGGGAGATTAGCTGCTTTGTCCACCCCCTTTTTACCTCGTCTTCCGATAAGACTCCACACCTCCTTTTGTGTCCGTGTGGCTGTGAGCGAGTGCGAAGGCCGTTTCTAGCGAATCAGAGGTGTGGAGCGAAACACGTGACCGCTCTCCGTAGGGCGAAAACGCTTGGAAGAAAATTTGTCACGCGACTCTCTCTGACGCGCTGATGGGTCACTGGGGTGATAGCCTTCGGCGTTTGCCAGTTTATTGTGAGTTGTAGGGACCACGTAAATCCGGTTTCCAAAAAGCGTCCGTCAGTGTTCTCCTGTCTTTGTGCAAGTAGGTCTTTACGAGTTCCATTTCGCCACCGCGGTCTTTCGTAGTGAACGGCCGGAACACATCGACGAAAACTTTTTTATAACGGCCGTTTATTTCGTCGGAGTCTATGGAATGATTTGAAGGTAAACATGTTTCAGAGAATTCTCTCTGGTTGGGTAAATAATAAAGAGATAAGATAATCCGCCAACCAAAAATTGAAATAGTAGCGACCCTACGTTTCGAGACCGTTCGTTTCTTCTTCATCCAGACCCCAGATATTCCTACGGTATATTGACGACTGCTTCTGCATCATACAAGGATCAGAAGTGGACAACTTCCTCGGCCACCTCAACTCTATAGAACCGGCTATACAATTCACCGTGGAACGCGAACACAACAACACTTTATCCTTTCTCGATGTGCTGGTCAGAAGACAAGGTGATGCCCTAAAATTTACCGCGCACAAGAAACCAACTCACTCTGGACGTTACCTCCGGTTCGATTCCACCCACCCGGTTAGCCACAAGGCGTCTGTCGTCTCCACACTGTTTACGAGAGCTAAGGCTGTGTGCTCTTCTGAAAAAGACAAAAGAAAAGAGGAAAAACAATCATCAGCGACCTAAAAAAGAATGGCTATACCGGTAATTTCATTCGCCATGTGGTTCGCCGTCAGAACCATAATAGGATAAACCAACCTGCAAGAACAGCTTCCAAACCGCTAGCACGCGTCAGCATCCCTTACGTGAAAGGAACGAGCGAACTACTATCCAGACTATTCGCAAAGGAACATATTATGGTTGCACACAAACCGGTGTCAACTCTTGGGCACTTCCTACCCCGCCCAAAGGACAAGCCACCGAAGGACAGGGCCCAGGGCGTCATTTATAAGATTCCATGCTCCCAATGCCCCGCCTCCTATATCGGCGAATCGAAGAACTTCCACGATCGACTCCGCCAACATAAAAACGACGTGCGAAACTTCGACAGAGAACGCAGTGCTCTCGCTGAACGTTGCGAGACCCTCGACCACCGCATTGCCTTTGAAAACGCAAGCATCCTAGACACGGCATCAAATCTACGTAGAAGACACCTCGTAGAGTCATGGTACATACAAACAACCTCTGAAAACATCAATAGGTCCTTAGGGGCACTTCCAACTTTATATATTAGCGGCCTCCAAGATGTTATAACAGACTGCGCACGGCACGACCAGCCTACTAAGACCAATGAAAAAGAAAAAGAAGTCGCGCAACATCTAGAAGAAGAAGAAGCTGCTGTCCTTCATTCATCCCCCTGAAGAAGAAACGAACGGTTTCGAAACGTAGGGTCGCTACTATTTCAATTTTTGGTTGGCGGATTATCTTATCTCTTTATGGAATGATTGTGCTGCGTTTGTTGCACGCGTTTCGACAAAGAGCTGCTCATCGGCGGACGCGACACTTCCGTTGAATGTGAGCAACCGCCTTCATCCCCGGCATTCTGTTCGCGAATCGTTCTGTGCTGCCCGAATCGGATTATGCATCTATCACGGATTACATGAGGTTGCTCTCTTGTTTGTAAGTAGTTTGCAAGCATGCTTTTGATAGTAGTCCTGCTTCCGACTCAATAGACAATTTTTCTGCTTACAAACATGAATTGCCGCTTGCGTCCCAAGTAACTTCCGTTCATTCCGTCTTTGCAAGCCTGTCGAGTTTTGCTTACCTCACCAGTGCTAGGAAGAATAGATGTCGCAAGAAAAGTAAAGTTAGAGATTTAACTAGGGGCCTCGGTTAGATGGAAAGTTCATGACCTTACAGAGGGGTACTGGTCCTAGTCTGGCCCAAGTATACCCGCACGGACCGCCATTCACTCAGAAGCGTCTTGGTCGTGGTGAAATTGCGAGGGTACTATTTCTTTCAGGTCTCGCCCTCGCCAAGCTTAACAATGTGCGCGTAGTTTTTCCCTTTGGCAAGCCTGTAATTGCACGCATGTGCCCGCACAAGCAGAGACATGGCTGCGGCCAGATGACCTGCCTGCAATCATCTAAAGAGAATTTAGTAAAACCTAGTAGAATCTTGATCGGAAATAAAAAGTGAACAAGGCATGTTTCGACTGATTCGAAGTCATTTTTTCGTGGAGTTTTTTCGGTTTTTACACCCTATCTTATGGGTGTTGGTCATTGCGTTTTTTCACTTACCTTTCTGGCGGTGATACACGCAATTTAGAGGGCGGACTGGGCAGTCATAACACCCTAATTAAACGGTGTACCGTGGAATCACACCTTAATTTAAGGGTATTCAGAATAACGCCTTCATTTAGGGGCAACAAAATGTTTTGCAGGGCTTGTTGGTTCCTGACTGGAAATGAGCACCAAAGAAACAGGGACAAGTGAAGAAGTGGACGACCAACACGGGGCGCACTCGCAACAAAAAGTTTAGTAGAAAACACACATGCTTAAATACCAAAAATAAACCTAGTCACTTCCAGAGTCCCCCCTCTCTTTCTACATATAAAACTTTCTTTATTTGATAAGCCCACTGACGGCTCGCTGATACATATATCAGCCACTCTCGTTTTGATGGCGAATGCTTCGTGAACCTCTCTGATTGTTTTTGCTGCTGTGTCGCCCCAGGATGATTGTGTTTGACAGCTTCGCGGTGCACGGACATCGATCACAATGCACTGCCATATGGCCTGACGGTGTCTGTTTGATAGTTGCCGCGTGCTCTTTCCCACGATCATTAATCAGCGGCCAGTTTGCCCTACATACGAGCGCCCACAGGAAAATGGTATGTTGTACACGACAGATGTTTTGCCATCCACAAACTTTGTGTGGTGTTTTTTTTTTTTTTTTTTTTGCATTCGTTATTGGCCTCTTTCGGAGCATTTATACTTCCGCACAAGGCCTAGAGTTTCTTCGGGGCCGAAAAAAACTCTCGGCCTTGTGCAGACGGATAAAGCCTCCGGAAGAGGCTAGTGACTAAACGGTTGTAATCCTTACACCCATTGTCAGATATACGACACCCCAAAAATCCCGTTCGCCATGGAGTGCACTGACGTCAAACTGACGGCCCCAACTTTTACGAGTGACTTGTGGACGCTGTGGTATAAGTTATTAAAGATCTAAAGTACTCATCAAAGAGTATATAAAAAAGAAGAAAAACGGAGAGGTTTTGCAGTAGGGCAAAGAAAACGCCGATGTCATTTTGTTAACAGTTTGTTACACATACTTAAGCTATTTTAATAAGTTTAACAACCTGACTATCAAGCCGCTCGTGAAATTTGGTAGCGTCGGTTGAACGGCAGTGCGCTGTACGTCTAGCTGAAGTTTAGGGGTGCTGTATACTATGCTAAAACTGCATATTAACATAATCGACGTGTCTAGGGGTTTTATTTATTGATCTATCAAAAATAAATATTTTAATATACCGTACCATTTTTGCACCATGTTATTTGCAGCTTTGAGGCCCCTGTCCCCGTTCTAAGCTCTTGTCACAAACGGCTGGATAACACAGATGCGCTTAAAATGCTTCGAGCGTTTATTTATTGGCTTTGTAATTACCTAAAAGCAAGTACGGGTATTCCTTTTTTTTAAGTGCTCCTGTTCCTTGCAACGGCCTATAGCGTCCGCGATATACGAAAACTCCCTGATGAAATTCGACATCCCAATCTATCGTGCAACTCTGCTGCAAAGTGGAGCAGATAAATTTCTGTTTTAACGCGCTTACTTTTTTCGTTGCAACGGCTTCACGCATCAAGATTTACAGTCCCTCCCACCGCTTCGGCGCCGCCGCCGCCGCTCCTCTGGTTTGCGGGCGAAGAAGCGCGGAGAACCAGAGGAGCGGGGACCGCTCCTCTGGTTCTCCGTTCGCCCGCGAGAGGGCGAGCGGCGGGCTGGAGTTGCGAATAGCCAAGAGCAGCTGCTGGAAGTCGTCGGCTTAATTTTTCAAGCTTGTACAGTTGAAAATAGCACGGGATATGGAGAAAGTTACTCAAAGTTACACACTAAACGAAAATATACCCAGATGGGAATAAATCGCTTGTCGTCTAGCGCATTCCCTTATGGGAGGTTTTTATACTATGGAGGTTGGGAGCTCAGAGTTACCTCCCACGCAGGCCAGAGTTTTTTGTTTGCTTTTTCTTTCTTTTTTTTTTTTTGGGGGGGGGGGGGCAGGGGTGCAAGGGAGTATGTACAGAACTCTCAGCAGTGCGGGAGTCTGTTTATGAATCAATGGGAGTATTTATTTACTTCCATCAGAGTGTTCCTATGTGGATCCATGGGAATATTCCTTCACATCCACATGGGAGTTTTTACGTGGAGTCACGGGAATATTCCTTTGCATCCACCTGGGAGTTCTTACGTAATTCCACGGGAGTATTTTTTCACATCCATATGGGAGTTGTACGTGCATTGATGGGACTATTATTTCACATCCATATGGGAGTTCGTTCATGCACTCATGGGACTATTCTTTCTCATCCATCTGGGAGTTTTTACGTGCATTTATGGGACTATTTTTCCCCATGCATACCAGAGTTTTTACGTGCATTTATGGGACTATACTTTCATGTCTATATAGGAGTTCTTACGTGCACTTATGGGACTATTCTTTCTCATCCATCTGGGAGTTTTTACGTGCATTTATGGGACTATTTTTCCCCATGCATACCAGAGTTTTTACGTGCATTTATGGGACTATACTTTCATGTCTATATGGGAGTTCTTACGTGCACTTATGGGACTATTCTTTCACATCCATATGGGAGTTTTCACGTGCATTTATGGGACTATTCTTTCACATTCATATTTGAGTTTGTACATGCACTTATGGGACTATTCTTTCACATCCATATGGGAGTTTTTACGTGCATTTATGGGACTATTCTTTCACGTCCATATGGGAATTTATACATGCGCTTATGGGACTATTTTTTCACATATATATGGGAGTTTTTACGTGCACTTATGGGACTTTTCTCTCACATCCACCTGGGAGTTACTGCCGGGACCTAAGGGAGTATTCTTTCACATCCATTTGGGAGTTAGTACGTGGACCAACGGGAGTCTTCTTTCACATCCTCCTGGGAGTTCTATACCTACGGGACTATTCCTTCGCATCTATCTAGAAGTGTCTTCAAAGCCAGGAAGTGTGAGAGGAAAGGCACAAGCAGGCAGCATAATGCACGAAATATATTTATTGCACACATTATGAATATTTTTTGCGCATGTCGTGTAACAAGGGCTCATTTTGCCTTGAGCGCAAACTGGCTTATACCCCGTCAGACGGCCATTTAAATGGCGTTCAGGGCAAACCCTTCAAAACATGTCTGCGAACACCAAAGGGCAAAGGCAGAGCCAAGATTGTGAACTGATTCGTCGATTCCTTGAAGCAATTCATTCCAAAGGCCATTTAAATGCCCGACTGACAGGGGTATTTATTACAATGTAGGGTACGCTAGGCTAACTGTGGTACACAAGCGACGAGCACTGTGTAGACATTTATCAATTCCAATACCTTCACCCGTGGCTTCATGTAACAGTCGCCAAAACCATGCTCAATGCAAGTCAGCATCTTATGTGCCTTCTCTCAATTCAAGCTTTATTTTCCAGATATACACTGAAGGGACCTACAGACAAAAAGCTCCTATGTAAGCAGCTTGACGGGGTCTGGGGTCTTCTAACAAATGACTGCAGCAAATTCACGAAAATATCCTATGTACATTCTGTAAAGTATATAATATCACAAATTAATACATTTCAAATGCCACAACGTCAAACCAACATGTAAAAGAAAAAAAACATTTAATATGGTTTTAAGCAAAGTATGTGCGAGGTTTAGTTTTAGGAAGAGTGAGAACATTGCTACTATGAAGACGCCATTTATTTAAGAATGTTAGAATCGCGTAGTGGAGAGATTGGTGTAGTGAAGAAATTGAAGATTATAATTTGTGCGATTTCAAGGAACGAACCATTTCCCTGGAAAATGCGTATTGATTGTGCTTTCATGTAAAGTTAGTTCGGAAGTGCAATATAAAAAATTCACAAACGTAGAAGATGAGAAGCGGATTGAATGAAGTAGGCGGAACTCATAGAAATGTTCTACAGGATTTACTTTGTATTTATGAAATAGGGATTCAGTATGAAAGTAATAGGGAGCATCCGGAATAAAACGCAATATCTTTTTTTGAAGTTATAGAATGCTATTTAACCCAAGCAGCACAGAGTTGGCCAGTCATCGGCCAATGGCTGGCAATGGTCCTTGGCCAAGTGGCCAGACAGTGGCCGGAGACTGGCCGGTGACTGGCCTTTAACTGGCCATTGGCCTGCGGCCAATGGCCATCACCCATTGGCCAAGCATTGGCCAATGAATGGCCACTCTCTGGCCACTGGCCAAAAGACCATTGCCAGACATGGGCCATTGCTTAGCCAAGATCCGCGCTGCTTGGAAAGTTTGTCTTTGTATTTGTTCCCCATACCAAGTGACAGTAATTCATATGGGAACTGAATAAGGCGTAGTATATTTTTAGCTTAATGTTTACCGCCAAAAACTACGGCACCTAGCGACTGCCTCCACTACCTGAGAAAGTTTTTTCGTTAAATATTCAATGTGGTAATTCCATATCATATGATCAGAGAAGTAGACGCCAAGAGTTTTGTGTTTATGTACTACTTCAATTGACGCGTTTCCAATCACTAGGGGATTTGTAATATTTACTACTTTATTAACGGGTCTAAATAGAATTGCTTTTGACTTTAATGTGTTAATTTTAAATCCATTGACATCTGACCAAAAATTTTTTTTTTCTAATACGCAATTCGCCTTTTTTATTAGCTCATCAACATGATTACCGAAAAAAAAAGACTCGTATCATCGGCATAAATTATAAATTGAACTCGATCAGTAATGTTTACAACATCGTTTATATAAGGATTAAATAATAAAGGTCCCAGGATACTGCCTTGTGGAACGCCACAAACAATGTTCGAGAACGGTGAGCGTTGGCCGTCAATAGACACACTTTGGTGGCGATGCTCAAGGTATGATTTAAGCAATTCGAATGATATGCCGCGAACCCCATATTTATAAAGCTTTGAAAGTAGCGTTGTGTGATTGAGGCGATCAAAATCTTTACTATAATCGATGAAAACAGCAAGTGTGAGCAGTCGTTTTTCAATATTTCCAAGTATAATTTCTTTCTGTAGTAACAATGCCCATTCAGTAGATTTATCATTTTGAAAGCCAAATTGAAACTCTGTATAAAATGTTTTACGAAAAAATGTTCAATACGTTTAAATATAAATTTTCTAGCCCCTTAGAGAAAATAGGAAGAATAGAAATTGGTTTATAATTACTCAACAAGTTTTTATCCCCTCCTTTAAAAATAACTGAGATTTTAGCTAGTTCCATATTTTCAGGAAACTTACGAGAAGTTAAAGACAAAGTGAATATATATGTTAAGCATGGTTAAATTATATCTATAACAAATTTTATAGGTTTTATCTGTAAATCATCGATATCACAGCTCTTACTATTTCTTAGCCCAATAAACGTATCAAATATTTCTGTTTCATCTGTAGGTTTTAGAAACAAACTGTCATTAATTTCGTGAACAAACGATAAAGTACTGTCACTGTGGGGTCTGGGTGTTATATTTACGAAATAGTCGTTAAAAAGTTTTGCCAAAGAGACTCCAGACACAGTTTGGCCATCTACTATTAATTCACCTATCTGTTTTGAGATTGTCCCGCGGTTCAGAGCTTCATTAACTTTTTTCCATATAATATCAGGCCGCTGATTGTCAACATCATTAAACATTTCTTTGTACTACACATGTTTCGCTTTTCGCAATTCATCGGTTAACTTGTTTCAGAATTTCTTAAAGATGACTAGTTTGTTTAAATCCCGAGACATTAAAAACGCTTTATAAAAACGGTCTTTTTTGCATCATTTTGATATGGACTGGGGTAACCCAAGGTTTTCTAATTTTCTTTGATACAGTAGCTGTTACTTTCGGAAAGTGCGAATCGTAAAGCATCTTGAATGTTCGAATAAATTGATTGTATGCATTGTTTACAATTAGGAGAGAATAAACAAAGTCCCAATCTTGGCTTATTACGACATTGCGAAGTGCGAGCACACGTGATCGGCTCACCGATCGCAGCCCCCAGTTTATCACGCATATCATAAATTTTTTCCTGAATGCGCTTCTCGACTCCCTTTATCTCAATGTTTCCGTTCCTAGAATACTGTTCGCAATGTGTTAACCGTTCCTGGCATTTCTTCAGTTCTTCCTCCAATGCACCACACTTTAGGCAAAGATTTGCGTAGTCCTTTTCAGGTTTGCGCTTTCTCTCATGGCGGTTTGAAAGTTACCCCTGATTTCTTCAAACGTGGTATTTATGAAGGTCATGCTCTCTTGCACACCTTTCAACTCTGTTCGAATTACACGGATCTCTGTCCGTATGTCTCTTTCCAAAGATTCACGTAACTTCTTAAATTCTTGACGAAATTTCTCTTTGAAGTCCTTCAGCATTTTTACGGAATCCTTCCCCATTCAAATAAATAGAGCAGCAATCGAAGGACAGGGAGTAAAAAAACGCACTTTTAAAAGCGTTTACAGAAAAATGAGGCAGTGAAAGTTTGGCAGCGGCGAAACAAGTCATTGCTGAAGTTTGCAAGTAAAAAGAAAAGTACACAAACCTGCAAAACAGCTGGTTGTAATCGTTGCTCTTATCCGTCGCCACTGCCAAGTGCCAGCATACGTGAAGGCAGTCTTCTTTTGTAGTGCAGCGCAGGCGACACTGGACAGTCTTGACCAATGGCTGTTGATGCCATTCGATGCTCCTTTACGCTGCCGCTTGATGGTTCCGTAAACTTGCGCCGGGAAAAATTGGCTGGCTCGAAAAAAGGCGAAATGGCAGTCTTCTTTTGTAGTGCAGCGCAGGCGACACTGGACGGTCTTGACCAATGGCTGTTGATCCTATTCGATGCTCCGTCACGCTGCCGCTTGATGGTTCCGTAGGCTTGCGCCGGGATAGTGGATGTGTAAAATGTTGATGTGTAAAATCCACTAGACGGCAATGAGGCACGTCACACCCTGATGGAGCCATACCATAAGTTCAAAGTTCTTCCTTGATCAGTCCTAAAATATTTAAATAAATTATCTCAAACTTTACAGAATTTGATAAGACATAATATGGGAGTCACAGATTGTTCACCTCGGCTTATTTATGTTAAACACTCTGACCGCTCCTTCTTAGACGTCGCAGCTTGCTCGTTATCTGTAGTAGCGGCAGATGCAATTACTCTTTCTGCAATCAATCTGCTGTTGGCCATTCTCTTCCCTGCGTAGTGCTGGAAGGGACCTGTAACCAAAAAAGCACAAGCGCTTAAGTTAAAATGTACTGACAATCAATAGAACAGATTTTTCCGACGTCATCGTATGAACCTTGCAAATAAGCTGGGGAGTGGACTTTTCTCAAAAAGGTAATTGAAGACAGTTTCTTCAAAGCAATATCAATACTACTGATATTGAAAATATGGTAAAAGGGCAGAATGGTTTTAAAGTGATATAGCAACGAAATTGTAGTGCCTATTTTATTGTCTAAATGTCAACCATGTTTTTCCATACAGTGGAGACACCAATTTTTTGCTCAAAAAGACACAAAACATTTAAAACTAGTGTCTCAAAAGATCTCCCGATATGCATCACGTTCGTGACGTCTGGTTCTCCTTCAGTCAAGGCTATATGGGGGCTGGCGTGGCTGTGAGCTTCGCCACTTGATGACGTCAATGCACTACAAGCTGGCCGTTCGAGTTGTCCCTCCCCACTCTCCGCAGAAGTTGAATAGGCACCGGAAAAAAATAAAACCGGTTCAGCTAATTTAGACAGGGGTGGGGCGCACACATCCTACCACCATGTTCCCGTGTAGCGGTGCTGCTTTTATGTGGTGTGACGTGACAGTATTTGATTTATTTAAGTAATGTTTCGGCGTCTTTTTTAGCAAAAAAAAAATCGGTGTCTCAGTGGTGTGGGCAGAACGTGGTTGACATTTAGACAATAAAATTAGTGCTAAAAGTTTGTTCTAATAACCTTTAAAAAAAAGAAAGAACAAGGGACACCCTTATTTTCAGCAGTTCACATCAATCATGTTTATAACTATCTATATTTCTGCGCTAGTTTCCTTTTCCGTCGTTCCATAGTCTCAGTAACTTTAAGAGTGAGGACAGTCCTGCAAAAATGTCATCAAGCATGTAAAAAATTTCAAAGCCGGAAAAATTGACAGCTTATTGCAAGCGTTTGAAAGGTCAAGCAAAACAAAACGACCTATTGCAAACACTGTAGGATACCTGTGTTGCTGCATGTAAGCTTAAGAAATTGAAATTCATATACATTTCTAGCGATTTACTCCTACAAACTATAATTGTCTTCACTCTCGCACAATCACTAGGCAGAAGAAGCAAAATCCCTCCCATTATCATAATCGTGTGCACTGCAAATATGCAAGAGTTATCAACTTCTTGAGAAACGACTATAAGGGAAAGCTCACATAAACGACACAGAGCTAAATCAACAGTAAAACAATGCTGACTTGAACTTAACTTAGTACTGCTACAGCATGAATGAGCGTCGGATCATTAACGAAGAGCAAAATAAGCACTATTCCCAGCACATACGAATAGTGCTGCTCTATCGTAATGCCCCGAATCCGGGTGAAGCCTTTCTAATCACCGCATAAATTTGCTTCACAATGTATCGCGCTACGATTTACCAGAGAGGTGCTTGAGGGTGGTGCAAGCATCACAGAAAAAAATTTCAATGAACAAACTTACCCGAGTAAAAAGTAAAAAAAGAACAACTGGTTTTGTCTACCTATGGCACCAGTGTGCTATACGCGCACCGTCCGACTGGCACAATAACCGACAGATGGCGGCAACGGCACCGACGCCTTATGGCAGCTCAGTAGCTTCACGGTCACGCCATAACCGTTAGGCCAGGCGCGCGCTGCCTACTTGTCCAGATGCGCGCGCGCCAATATTGCTTTATGGGTGATGCTTTTGGGTTCGTAGAGTTCTGCCTAGCGCTTCTGCATTGTTTTCGGAAATAAACAAATTCGCTTCAGCATTCCTTTAAAGGATGTACACCTAACAAATATTTGGCAGATATTGAACAATGAATTACCGAACTTATACAAATAATTTCAATTTTTTTAGTTGTAATAGACCGATCTCACAGGCAAGTTTGGCTAAGCCACTGTTGCCGCAATGCATCAAGGCAACTTTCGTCTTTCTCCATGTGCCCCAACCTCGCTGGAACTCTGCGCGTGCAAAGCACGACGCGGCACGAGGTGTCTCAAGCACTGCCGCCTGCCTCTTGTGAACTAAACACATGCACACCGAACGCTAGGTGAGATCGGTCTATTCCACTAAAAATTAAAATAAACATACCAACAGGCTCTTGTGAATCTTTCATGATCCTTGATTGTTTCAAAAAGCAACATATCCTCTATACCCTGTTCATTATAGTAAGTTACAGCTCAAGAAGATAGGGCAAGGGAAAGGAAGGCCAGGGAGGAGGAAGCAGGCGGAATGCTAGATAGAAGAGGGGGGAAACTTCCTCCACTCAACTCCAGCATTTCGTCTGCTTCCTCCTCCCCGGCCTTCCTTTCCCTGCGTTACCTTTTGAGTTGTAACAGTCTATAATTACGTGGAGGACAGACGAAGGCAACGCCAGACGAGGGGAGAAAGCCCAAGCACTAGGAAGGTTGCGGATGGGAGAAACCTACCCTTCTCTCTAACGTTCCTTGTGCACTTCCTTTCTCGCCTCGCCCTCTTCTCCTGTCCAGCCTTCCTTGTGCTTGCCCTTTTTTTTGCCTGGCGTTGCTTCGCCTGCACTGCACACAACTAGAGACGCGGACTATTAGCAACGTGCGCGACAAAAAGCGCCGCTGTGGTTGAGGCTTGCGGTCCGCCGAACCATAGCATCCTGTATGCTGATAATGCTTACCCAAACGCCGGGTAACAGGGAGGGAAATCCTACCAATTACAGGGAGGTAGAGGCAAATATTCCCAATCAGGGCAGGGGAAATTTTGTTTGTGACGTCACGGACAGAAACCATTAGAGGGCGCCACCGAAACATCTTGGAGCAAATAGAAGTGGAGCATAAATTGCTCTGATGACTGCCCGGTCCGGTTTCCTAGCTGCGCAAGGGCCTCTGGCCCTCTTACTCGAACTGTGCTTTCATCTCTTCATTCTGGTACCTGCGCCACAAGTTGTGCCAGCAGGCTTGCAGCACCAGCTGAAGGACTTGAAGGCCTTACTTCTGAAAATACAAAACTTACAAGAAGCCATCGCTTAGAACAACAAAAATAATAAAGTCATAAAAATAATTAGAGTAGAGCTTTGAAGACTCATCTCAACCACCTAGGTATTGTTAAGAGCGATAGACCTTGCAGCACAGTAAGCCTGTCAGATTGCAGGCCCTCGACGTGGTTGACAACCTGATAACTCGGAATCAGAGGACAAAAACTTGCAACAAAGTCAAGTTTTAATTAGTGGCCATTAAGACCTCAAGACCTCTCAATATTTAGAAAGCGTCGATAGGGAAGATGAGCAGGGCCATGACAACCTGCTTGACTCACAATACCAAGTTAAGTGTTAGTCAACCAAATAATGTTCTTATGCCCTTGAAACCTGTGGCACAAATAAAGACTACCACCAAAAAGATACCCTTCACCATGATAAACCCTGCTCTAAAACGGAAGTGTGACGAGCAACCTACAAGGTCCACAAGAAAACACTTGCGTCTGAAGACCTTTAGTTCCGCAACAGAAGAGGGTCGTATTTTGATAAAAAACGACTGAACCTTGCAGCTATTTCAACTATCCGCTCACGTGAGGGGGATAGTTTACCAAACATCTATATCAGATCGAAGATATAGTTTGAAGGTGAAGTTGACCGTCTGATTACAGAGCAAATTCCACGGAACTGAGGAGCCTGCTTTAATCGGTTGGTCAGCAATTGCCTGTTAAAACATTAAAGAAGCCTTAACCACTTTCTCTGATAGGCTATTTATGGTAATTACTCAATCTATCACTGCTATTGCTACTTAAATCGGCATCAGAAATTGATTCCTCGGGAACTATTGCAGACACGCGCATATTTATGACCGTAAATAGACTATCGCCCTATTGAAAAAAACAGCACAAGTTGGTCCCAGCATCCCAGCTTCATGCTGGGTTATTGAACCAGCATGCCCAGCTTGCCGTGCTGGTCCCAACACAAGCTGGTCCCAGCATCCCAACCTCATGGTGGTCCCAGTATCCCAGCTTCATGCTGGGTTATTGCCCCAGCATGCCCAGCTTGTCGTGGTGGTCCCACCACAAGCTGGTCCCAGCATACCAGCCGGATGCTGGTCCCAGCATCCCAGCTTCTTGCTGGGTTATTGCTCCAGCATGCCCAGCTTGCCGTGCAGGTCGAGCTAGTTGGATGCTGGGTCGTGCTGGGTGAATGCTGGGCAAATGCTGGGGACTTGGCAGCTGCGACGGCAGTCGACACTTCTTCTAAAGAACACGCTCCTTCGCAGATTTCCTGGATCGCCTGCTTCGGGTTGATAATTCTACCCGTGTTTCAACGTCAGTCCGGTGAGCGGCCCGACCCGTCTTGCAAGTCACCCAAGCTCCCAAGCCTGCGCTTGATCGGATACGTTCTCTTCAACGCGGCTGACTTCGCACCGGACATCTGCGTGTCTACGATTGGCTGCTCTACGTTCGTCAGCAGTATATAAGAAGGAACTTTTTGCATCTTCTGTCACTTGGCAGCTGCGACGGCAGTCGACACTTCTTCTAAAGAACACGCTCCTTCGCAGGTTAGTTCTTTTTCATTTTTCAATACCCTAGTGTCTGACGAAGTTGCCGTCGCTGCTGCCACTAGTATTATTGGTTGTGTCAAAGTGTGATCCGCCGCAATGGCAAAGGATCTGACGCGGCTTTTTTCCGAACTCCGTGATGAATTGAAATCGGAATGGAAAGCAATGAGAGAAACGCTGGAGAGGGATTTCCGCACTGAGATCCGTGAGCTTCGTTCAGAGATACGGGAAATGAAGTCAAGCATGGACTTCATAAATGCCGAATTCGAAGGCATCAAGAATAAGCTTACTAGCGGAGCCGCGGTACACAACGCCTTAAAAACCGAAAATGAAGAGCTGCGGCAAAGATGTCTGGCGCTTGAGAGGGAAGTTAAAGAAAACCGTAGGACCATTGTGCAATGTGAACAACACTCTCAAGCATACAATCTCGAAATTAAGGGAATAATGTTGAATGAAAACGAGGACCTCTACGAGACACTACGTAGGCTCGGCGAGGAAATTAGCGAACCGATCGACAATTCAGACGTCGAGATCTGTCATAGAGTTCGCACACGAGAAATGAGCAAACAAAACATAATAGTACAGTTCGTACGTCGTGAAAAACGTGATAAGGTTCTTGCAAAGGCCCGACCAAAGCGACTTAAGAACACAGACCTGGGATTATCCACTAACGACCCTGTTTTTATTAATGAGCACCTGTGTCCGATCCTAAAAAGACTGCTTGGTAAGGCCACTGCAAAAAAGCGCGTCGCCGGGTGGAAATACGTGTGGGTACGTAACGGCAAGATTATGGCCCGTAAATCTGAAAACACAGATGTCGTGTCTATCGAACATGAGGACGATCTCGTTAAGATCTGCTAAGACAAGAAATCTGAGTAAAGACTTGTGTACGCTTTTTATTTTCCTGAAATGGCGGTCGCTAATCTGTTTCTGCCCCAGGATATCGGCAGTGATAGTGATAAATCAACACGCAAGCTTTTGAAATTGTTTCATTTAAATGTTAGATCAGCCAGATCTAAGCTGGACGAGCTTACGTTTCTTTTTCAATCTTTTGAATGCTCATTCGACGGGATAATGTTCACTGAAACTTGGTATCGAGATGACTCCGATTTTTTTGTTCTTTCCCAATATACTCACTTTTATCAAAACCGGGTTTGTGGACGTGGTGGTGGTATTTCGATACTGACTGCTAGTGATGACTATGAAGTTGTTCCAGAATATACATGCCTAACAGATGACTATGAGATATTGTCTCTTAAACAAAACAAATTCATATTTTCTGTTGTTTATCGTCCACCTAGCGGAAATGTAAACCTTTTTCTTGCTTTTTTCGACAAACTGTTGTGTCACGCCAATGAATGCAAGTACTATCTTTTTGTTGGTGGTGACTTAAATATAAATTTGCTGCACGATACTCCAAGTGCGTCTGAGTTACTGCTACTACTAGCGGCAAATAACTTCTATAATGTTATAAACCACCCCACGCGCACTACATTGTCTACATCTACGTTAATTGATCTATTTATTACAAATTTTGATAAGGAAAAGGTCAGGGCTGGTGTAGTAAGTTCTGATATTAGCGATCATCTGCCCATATTTATGCTAGCCGATACAGCACGAGAAGTATATAAACGTAATTCAGATACTGTGACTGTTCAAAACATTACCCAAGCTACTCTAGATACATTTAGGCGGAAATTAATGACTACAGATTGGTACGATGTATTCCATTCTGATGACGTAGATAGTGCATACAACACGTTTATTAAAAAGTTTAAGCAGCTTTATTTTGACTGTTTCCCAGATAAAACCATTAAACTTGCCAGAAAGGGACGAAAGCCATGAATGACCCCTACACTTTTTAAAAAGACACGTAGAAAATATCAACTTTATCAAATATTTCTTGCTACCCGTGAGAAAACGGCACTTGAACAATTCACAAAATATAGAAATCAATTAACTAGGAAAATTAGAAAGTCGAAAAAACTCTATTACTCTAATCTATTTGATGTGGAGTGCCTGAAGAAAGCAGATTTATTGTGGAAACGTATAAACAGTGTTCTTAATATGTCCTATAAATCAAGCAAAATTGAAAACATAAACCATAACGGCGAAACATTGAGTGGTTTGAATTTGGCAAATGCATTTAACAGCTATTTCGTGAATATAGCAAATAGCTTTTACAATCCTAAAGCGTCAGATCATATTTCGTCAATTTCGGATTCACTATTTATCTACCCTACTGATGAAATTGAGGTTTGTTCTTCTATTTTGTCTCTTAATAATAATCACAGTCGTGATGCCGATGACTTGCAAATTAAACCTATCAAGTATGTGATAGATATTATTGCTCCCTCTCTAACATACATATTCAACCTCGCAATATCATCTGGCACTTTTCCCCAAAAAATGCAAACTGCAAAAGTTTTAGCGTTGTTTAAAGCAGGTAACAAAAATTAACTAGGGAACTACCGTCCTATATCTATACTTCCAGTGTTCTCTAAAAGTCTAGAAAAAATAATTCACTCTCGTGTTGTTAACTTTTGTGATAAGCACTCTATAATTACTGATTGTCAATTTGGATTTAGAAAGAATAGGTCAACCGAAACAGCGTTATTGGTTCAAAAAGAAGAAATACTTAAGAATTTCGAAGAAAAAACCTTAACGCTTGGGATATTTTTAGACTTCAGCAAAGCGTTTGACTGCATAAATCATTCCATTTTGTTAGATAAACTATATGCTTACGGCATTCGTGATCTTCCTCATGCTCTAATCAAATCTTATTTAGAATATCGTACCCAGTTTGTGCAAATTAATAATGAGAAATCAATTCCATTAACCATATCAGCTGGAGTGCCCCAAGGAAGTATTCTAGGACCACTTCTTTTTTTGTTGTATATTAATGATATTGTGAACATTGATTTAAACTTTATATATATAATCTATGCGGATGACACGAGTATCTTTTTTTCTGATATATCCGAAGAGGCCCTCATAAATAAAGCTAACGCATTTCTTTCAAAGTTAAAAGTATGGTCTCAGTCCAATTGCTTGACTATAAATACTTCGAAAACAAAAGCAATGATGTTTCGCCCACGCGGCTCAAGTAACCGAGTTTACACTCCTCTTCATTTCGGGTCTTCATACAATGAATTTGTAAATAGCATAAAAACTCTCGGAGTCATTTTTTCCGAAGACATGCTCTGGACAAATCACGTAAAACATCTCTGCTCCAAATTAGGCAAAGTCGCAGGAATTATGAACAAGCATAGGCACGTTCTTCCATCCAGCGTAAAAAAGGTTTTGTACAATTCCTTATTTTATTCTCATTTATGTTACTGCACCCTTATCTGGGGTAACACGTCTTACTCAAACTTGCATATAATACACTTATTGCAAAAAAAGTGCTAAGAATAATAGGTAACGTTCCCTACATACATCATACGGATTCACTGTTCAAGTCATACAAGATTATTAATATTCACCAAATCTATAACTATCGTTTAACGATGGCGTATAAATAGGCGGCATTAGGACGTTCAAATGTAATTCTTCAACTGTCTGATTTAAAAGAAAAAAGTGATTATTATTCATCGAGAAATCACCAGCCCTGGCAAATTTCGAAATGTAGAACAAACTATGGAAAACAAAAAATAAGTTATGCTTTACCGCCTATTCTGAACGAATATTTTGTTAAAAACATAGATATTGTGGAATTGTCCAACAGCCAAATATTCAATTTGTTCATTTGATTTTTTTCTTTTTTGACCAGTGTACTGTATGTACTCCGTCGTAGCTGCTGAATGGGGGGCCCGGAGCCTCGTCAAGCTGCATTTATGCAGTTTTTTCTTCGGCCTCCCATTCACCACTTGTATTTGTGGTGAAAAATAAAGTTCGTATCGTATCGTATCGTATCGTATCGTATGCTGGGTGAACTGCCCATGCTGGTTAGGCTGACGTACTTCCCCACCATTTTAACCAGTTTAAATGAATACACGATAAACAAGCCAAACTCTTCAGAAAAGCCAGCTCGGCATCGAATTCATTATTTTCGTATTTGCGGTCTGCACATGAGCTCAGATGCTATACATCCACTGCGCTGACACAGTACTAACCGGCGCAGAGTGCAAAACAAACAATGCCATTAAAACTAGATTGCTTATCTCTCAACACGAAAAATACTAGACACACGCCAAAAACAGGCAACAACAATAAAAAAATACTACACGGATGAGAAAAGCGAACCTGGGTCCCGCCCGTAATGGGGGCGAAGCGTCCTCTTGCGTAGTCGGCAGAGACGAGGAAATCCGTGTGGCTTGGATAGCAATGGCGAAACTCCTCGGCACCACCGTATTCACGAGCACACGGATGTTCAAAAACACGAAACGACGCCTCCGTCGGGGCATCCGATTTCTTCCAGCGCTGAACGGACTGCCGCTCGCCGCCTCCCTAAATCCCGCTTCGCTTGCGCCGCCGTTCAAGTAGTCGCCAAACAACGCGCACACAGCCGTCCCTTCAAAAATCTGTTCAAGATAGCCAAACGTGTCTCAAATTCTCCGTCCCTACCACTCACTCTCTCTCTTTTCTCGCACACAAAGGAAGCCCGCAGTGTGCCTAAAGCGCCCGGTCGTCCACCAAAAACGAGAGGACAAAGAACAGGACGTGGCATCGTCCCCACCCCTGCCGACCTTGGCGCGCGCGCTCCCGGCAATGCCAGTTCGACAAGCTCTCGCCGACCTTGGCGTGCGCGCTCCCAGCAAGACCGGCTTGAACCAGCGTGGGCCAGATTCAGAACCAGCTTGAACCAGCATGACAAGCTTGAACCAGCTCAAGTACCAGCTTGCCCATCCGCGGTGTCAGCTCGAACCAGCTTGCCCAGCTGCAGTGCCAGCTCGAATCAGCTTGAACCAGCTTGATTAATACTTAGACCAGCTCGAACCAGCTTGAACCAGCTGGAACCAGCTTAAAAACCAGCTAAACCAGCACGAACCAGCTCGAACCAGGTTTAGAACCAGCTAAACCAGCTTGCCGAGCTTGAAATCCTTGCTGGTTTTTCAATAGGGCGCAGACATTGATTTAGTGCCCCTTTAAGAAAAAACGAAGACGAGTCATTGTAATACAAAACCTGTATGGGTAGTGAGCTTCAAAGAAACTGCTGGTTTAGCTAAAAGGCTTTTGATCACCTTGTAAATGTTCATAATGGTGTATATGCACGAGAGATCATTAACGCTGGAGAAAAACGAGTATGTCGTAGAGCTGCGAGAAGGAAAAAACGACAAGGAGGAGGTAGTGCAAAAATTCCAAGCGAGCAATCGCACACCGAGTCGGATTTCCCGGAGCCCTTCCTTTGTCGAATGTGCTGTCGCTATTCGGAAACTCCTCAAACAAAAAGCATATATATTTTTTTTAAAAGGCGCCCGCCTAATTGCGGTTATTTGCGGTACCTTCCGAAAACCAGGAGGGAAAAGGGGAGGCCTGGTCGCTCTGACGAAACAACAGATAATCTGTCGGCCGATCACAAATTCCCCTCGGCTCCCCTCGGCTCCCCATGAGCTCGGGGCATTTGAGAACATCCGTGACGCGGAGCATGTGAGTTCAGAGCTCGATGACGTTTAATCCTCTGCTCAGGGTGCAACCTACACTCTTAAAAAAAAGGTGCGCAAAGGGACCAATCGCCATCTTTCATCCCCGCGACCCTAGCGCCCTCTATTCAGAAGCGGTAACTCGAGCAGTTCGTCCCGCGGGCATTTCGTTGCTCCCGCTGGAGTTGATCCCCTAACGAATACTTTAGTCCCCTCGTCAATAATGGCTGCCGCAAGCCTTCGATGAAGTGGACGAAGCATCACTCGAGTAGCTATTTTGGAAAGAAGCCTTGGCAAAACAAGATTTTGGCCCCGGGATATAGAAATTGTGACTACACGCGAATATTCGGTGTATGTTTCCGGCCGCGAAAAACATGAGAACGGAATCCGAGCGACGCGGAGGCGCCGGAGACGAGGCTACCTACTCTCCGACTGCCGCGCGCGCGCCCGAGTTTGAACTGGAGGTGACGGTTGACCCAGTGGCAGTGCGGTGGAAGCCTCGTCGGATGCAGTCGGAGTGGCAACCGATTGGACGGTGAGTTTTGATTGCTTTGGCTACTTGTTGAGCAGCAGAAATGTTATAGTCATTTCAGAACGTACTTCATAAAGTCGCAGGGTTACCCTGTACGATAGGCGCTCGCTCTCTGACGCGGTCGGGCATGTACTTGTTCATGTTAGCGTGCAAACGAGGCCTAGCACTTCAAAACTAGACCCGGCGGCAATCAGTTCATCAAACAAACGATGTAACACCGGCAGATGGTTTCGTCGACGCAGCAGCGTTTTAATGCCACTTAGGTTCATCGAAAAGTACCCGTGTTCGTTTCATCGACCAACCTTGCGACGCTTCATCGGAAGCGTCTTTCCGCACATATCGCCTCGGTCGGCGACCAAGGCGATGCGAGCTTGACGAAACCGTTGCGGTTCGCATGAGGCCTGGTGCGAGTTCGCGCCTCGAGAGTAAAGTTTCGCGCTTACGCTCTTAGGCGAAATGTATGGTCGTATCCGATATGCGTAAATAAACATGTTCTCGATCAATATTAAAGTGTCTCCGAGAGGAGCGAAGGGTTTCAGCGCGTAGTGCGGACGGTTTGAAAGCGGCGATCGCCAATTCATTTGTGGCGTATCAGAGTCGCCTGGGCAAGTCCGCTTTAGTTGAGGTAGGTTTGCGGCGAACGAAATTAAACCAATAATGCAATCCCCGTGGTGAACGAAACAAATCAAAGTCGACGAAACGTTGTAGGAGCACGTATCGACGAAATTGAGCGGTGCCGCGAAGTCGTGCACGCGCGCGTTTAGTGAAGCATTATTTTATGTTTTTACTTTCTCTGCGGGTTTCCGAGTGTCTTTCGGCCCTCTATGTTTCGGCCGATGCTGGTCGGCTCCGCGGCACAGTTTATAGTTTCAACCATGGTCGGGAATCACCAAATTGGAATTGAACTTGAACGCTGTGACGATACTATTGTTTATAGAGCCCAGCGTAGAGGTGTTTTGTCTTGTAATACTTCTGCTTTTGAGATCCTCACTTCGGAGTTTGCTTTCGCCCTGTGTAACTTGTGCTCGTGGCTTCGAAATGTGTGTTGTATTCTTCAAAGCTGCTCTTGTGATCTTCGTTCAAAAGTTTTCTTTTTTTGTTTTATGCTTGTTATTGATAGCTGTGTTTCCTTTGGGCTCTGAGCATTTTCATTGCTTTGGACTCTGAGCATTTTCAAACAGTCTGGTTAGGACACGCGTGTCGAAAAATAAATTTTACGCGAATAAACAAAACAAAAAATTTAGAGTAATATTTATTTATTTATTTATTCATTTATTTTTTATTTATTTCTTGAAAGTACATGCAGGGCCCGAAGGCATTACAGAGGGGGAGAGGCACATACATAAAATAAAGATATTAATATAGGAACAAGTGAACAATATTAAATATGCAACAAACAAAAAAAATCAACAGGTCATGTGTCACTGTTAAATTAGTTGGTGATAGACCCTTTCCGAAATTCAGTGCCATCTGGTGGTTTGTAAAGCAGTTTAGGTTTTGCCATATCAATGGCAGAAATGAACTTGTATCGGCACCATCACTTTCGCAAGTCAACGGGACGCGACGAATTGTTCAGTATGAGTTCCTTCTCGATCACTTTCAGTCCTATATTGACCAAGAACCTACATTCAGAACAAATCTCCAACCCACTCAGGTTTAAAGCCGATTGTGTGCCGCCCACAGATTGACTGAATCTGAGTTATTAGAAATAAACGCTTACGTAGCTCTTGTGTTCCATTCCCACGTCGCGTCGTACTGACTCCCCGAATGGCTTCGCAAGATCTGCTTAAGAGCATCTTCAACGTCTCCCTTTATCAGTCACTAGAAGGCCGCCACTGGTATGGCAAAGATGCCATTCCACAGATGATGATAGTGATTATAGTGGCCAGACTGAATTTCGGAAAGGGTCTATTGCGCGAGACGCGATTTAGTCGGTAATCACGTCCTTTCCACTTGTTTTCTTTCGGGTGCGGGGAGGAGAGGTGGATTGCCTTGCCCATCGCGTTGAAGTGGAGAAATGGTATGCCAATCTTCTTGAGGGGAAAATTGCGTATTATTATTCCGTGACGTCATGAAATTAATAGAAAATTAATCTCGCGCCGTCAATATTGCTAAAAAATGTTTTTGCGCAAAATTAATTTTTTTGGGACTTGTGTCCCTTACAAACTGTTTAAAAGAATGTTTTTTTTCAGGGTCCTTTAGGGTGCAATTTTCTCGTCTTGACTGTCATTCGATTTCGCATTAATAAATTCTGGTTATGACAGACACTATGCTTTATGACAGTATCTTACATAAATAATAGGGTATTACCACATAGCATCGTCATTTTGGAACAGAAGTAGCTGCAATCAAAAATAAAAACAAGTCACGTAAAAATAAATTTGCACATGCCATGAACAGTTATCACGACACAGAATGTTGCTATAGCTTCATTTAAAGGACACTTCAATTTTGAGTTGGCCTAGCACCTCCTAAATACCAATACCTTAGCCCTTAATTTTCTTTCTCGGTTATCATATTTCAGTGCAGGGTATATAGTGGACAGTGCTATGTTAGCATTGGCCTAGAACTCGTCTTCAGTTGGTGAGAATACGTGTTCCAGCTGAATGCAAATGCAGCACTTTTTCCAGTCAGTCTTGCGATGACCTATGAGAGGGGGTAGAATCCAGCAACACTAAAGCCTTGCGATCTAGGAGGCATTGAACTAACTGAGTAATCTCTGGTTATTGAGCTCCTTAAGCTATTGATTTCGCACTTGTAGGCTTCTTTGTCTCTTGAATGTTATTAAAAAATACTTTTGATGTAGCAAAAAAAAAAAATTCGACCACAGGTGGAGAACAGACATATGGAAAAGGGTTGATTTATGAGGTTTAGGGCGAAAACGAGCTGGTGCTTGTTAATTAAGACTATGTCTGCCTGTCCTTTCTTTTTCGAAATCTCTGAGTGTTTTTACTATGTTCAAGGTTGGTTTACTTCGTTCCTTCTAATTTTCAGAAGCTGCAAGCATCCTCGCCCACGACTGAAGATTGAAATTTCATAGCCGGCCACATGGACGCAATGAGAAGAGAAAGGAAGGGAGCGACTACGTATATGGAGATGGTGAAAGATGCCATGGAGAGGACTTTTTGGGCAAAGAGGGTACATCAGCATACACCCTACAATCTTCAACACCGTAGACGACTATCCAGCCCTAAAGCTCACAGACCAGGTAATGTGTTGCTTACTAACGATGTTGCTCATGCTTTTAGGAGCAGTAAGTTCCCTGATAAGATCACGACCACCCCCATTATGGTGCATTCGCGCTGCTAGCGAATGGAAGCTCCTGCAGGGAGATCTCGGTGACGCGGTTGGGGAAAATGTTCCTCAACGCACAGATCTGCTTTGCAGTTGCGGCTCCAGTCCTGGCATAAATGCGCCGTTAGTCCTGTCATGGTGAAGTCTGGCACCATGATGGGTCTCCTTTTTTATCCCACTTACATCAATTACGATTTTGTTACAACTGATAAGTAATGATTTTTTTCGCTTTTTCTTTTAAAAAGAGCAGTTTACAAATATCTTCAAGTAGACTGAAAATGTGAAAATAATGTTTCTTGCAGATCTTTGCAGAGTCTTTTTGTATTAGTAGTGGCGCCAAGGCAAAGGAGCGATTTATGAATGTTGCCTCAGAAAACCTGCCAACTGTTTTCATGGTGACTGAGGGAAAACCAAGACCGGCCCTGTTCTGCGAGATCATTGTAAGGCTTCATGATGCAGAAGATATAAAAAAGGTGCACTTTACCCTTTGTTGTATTACACTTTTCTTTTTCAGCACATTTGCAGTAAATGAAGCCGTTCGTCTTTTGCTATTAATTTCCTTCCAAGGGCTCAGCTTACGGGTTGGCAGAAAGTTCGGGCTCTCGGGACAAGTATTTCATTACCTGACCCTGCCCTAATGCACATGAGAATGTGCAGAAAGCATGGTCACCAGTTTTATGATCGACAGCTGGCTGGATCTGAGAGCATACCCAATGTGATAACAAGGTTTAAAATGGCACTGCCCTGCCAACCTGTTGGAAGTTTTCAAGAGAGCAAGCACATTGCCCTTGCCCTGTTGCTCAATTCAGTGGGAATTATTCAAGTTCAACATGCCTTTAAAAAAAATTCTCCTCATAGGCCACTTCTTGCTTGCCTTTTTTATAGCAGCATTATAAGAAAATAATTGCGTTTTAGTTATATTTGTGGAGGGCTAGAAAACCGAGCAAATAGCTTTATATTTTAGTAGGTTCCTCCTGCTGAGCGAGATTTGGTGCAGCTGAGATGTATCTGATCGTAACTGGCCAACCAAAAACACTGCACATTCTGAATTAGTTGGCTTATGTGGAAAATTGGGGTACTTCATACTTGTTTTTATTCCTTTGTTTATTTTAAAGTAAGTATTAACAGCATTTCTCAAAGCACGGTCAAAACTAAATGTGATCACAAGCATAATGAGATGTGCTTGGAATTAATTACTTTCAGAAAATTGATAACAAAACCATAGCCTTATTAACTGGCACTTCATGGCGAAAGCAAGCACCACGAGTCTTTTATTATCCACTGACATCTTTGCAATTACGATCCTGTTTCTCATAATAAATTGGGAGTCTTTCTTTCTTATCTCCTGCTTTTCTACAGGGTAGTTTACGATTTATTGGCTCACTAAAGATCATCTATTTGTATTTCAGATTTTTGCTGAGTTTAATCGCATCACAAGCATCGATGTCGAGCAACTCTCTTTTTAAATTGCCTCAGAAAACCTGGTGACCGCCCTTGAACTGACAGAGGGCAAGACAAAGCCGGACATTTTCTACCAGACTGTTGAAAGGATGGATGATGTTAAAGAATCGGAGAAACAAGGTATACCTGCTTTACAATTTAGCCTTCATTGACTGTTAGCGGAAGTCCCAATCCAGCAAGCTTTCTATTGCAACCGAATTGGGTGCCGACTCAGTTCATGTGATAGGTGGGTGCAAGCTATGTAAATTAAATTCGAGATATCTAACAGTTATCTGTACGGCACCTGAAATTCCAAATGCTTCTGTACATTAATTTTAAATTGTGAGTGACCGTCTGGTGATGAGTAACATTAAAAAAATGGGGGAATGGCTGTATTTAAAAATAAATATAAATTTGCATTACTGATGTGATGCTTAAATAGAGCCTTCATATTTTGTGTTGAATTGCCGTGACACTTGGCACTGAGCACAATTGAAAGGATTAGTTTAAAAAACAATCTACTAGCATGGGTGATTATTCTGTTATTAACTATGTGCATATGAGGAAACAAAATCAGGCCCTTATTTCTCACCTGGTAGGATTTGACTGCATGGTATTACTGTTTCACCCTATGTCTGGATGCAGCGGATGCTAAGAGCAATCCCATTTAATCGTGCTCTTTGAACATAGCACATAACACGTGTCGCTGCGCCCGCTCTCTAGGGACACATGACACTCGCACGGCTTTGGATTTGCTTTGATGGCTCGTAGCATCCGCTGCGCCCTGACTAAAGGGAAACGGAGTATAGTGTAGATGGTGGTTGGACAAAAAATTCCTGAAGTGTCTGTGCTATGTGGTATGAAAAAATTTAAAGGGATACTTCAACATAATTTGAAATATACTCGTCGTGTTCAGAAATAGGCTGCATATGATCAACAATATCCGTAAATGACAATCTCACGTTTGTATTTTGAGCCTGAAGGCTGAATTTTTCGTTATAAACGAAATACCTTTCTGGCTTTAATGCAAGGCATTAGATGAATCCGTGTTAAGAGCCTTTTCACATACATCAACCGCATCTAGGAGTTTTAGATATCGCAGTGCTCCCGAAACTTACTGTTGACCGGAGATGGTCCATCTTTTGCGTTGTTTGTGCTACTCCTTTGCTCACCAGTCGAACAACGTGGTGAAGTTTGGGTACCCGATGAGGACCTAGCCTGGAGAGCTCCAATTAACCAATTTAGCTTTGATTTGCCAAGAACAATATTAGGGTAACTGGTTTGGGGTGTTAGATGTAGGGGGTATGTACTGAACCTGTTTCAGGTAGTCTATCAGTGACCTGTATCTGCTTATCATCAGTTACTTGTATCTGCTCTAAGGACAGGCCTCTCTTTTTGCTAGAAAGCCTTCGATTTTATGATTTGTTTTAATTCCCAACCTTTGTTTCAGGCGTGCCCCGCAGTCTATTCCATCGAAGTGTGTCCCAGGACCCCAACAGACCGCTGCAGTGTGCTTTTTGTAAATCTGGCTTATGAGGCAGAGGGCCCTCTGGAAGCTGTGGCACTTCGTTTCTGCCTGGCATGGGTTTTCGACCTTCAGTACTTCGTTAAATATTTTTTCACATTTGTTTGTTTAGAGAGACTTGTAGGTCTCGAACATTCAAAGCTGGGCTGCATGGGCACAAGGCTGCTGACCAGCCTAAATTTAAAAAAAAAAGTTTTTTCCACACATGTTGTTAAAAGAATGTTGTTCTGGGCTTGTGTAATGCATTGAAGGAATGCATTCGCATTTAAGTGAACATTATTTTTACTTTCTTGAGCACATCCATTCCATGGCAAATTTTTTGTTCTGTTTTTTTTTATTATTTATTTATAAATATAGGGTGACCCAAGTCACCGGGCTCGATCAAAAATGGACCGTAAAAATCGTCGCCTTCACGTCGTAGACCGTGGCAAGTTTATTCGCCCTATTATTTACACAAAAAGAGCTACGCTTAGTAATTAAAAAAACGACCTGTGAAATACACCTATGACCAAAAATTTCGATCGCTACGTACAGGCGTCAATTTTTACGGTTCATTTTAGGTCGAGCCTGGGGACTTGAGTCATCTTATATACTAGTAATTTCTTGAGCAGATATGTTCCTACAGGCCAAAAACCTTTCCCAGGTTTTTTTTCTTTTTTTTAAATTTATAAATATACTAGTAATTTTACTGCCTCACATTTTATGATTGGGAGCTCTTTTACTAAGGTGTTTGATTTTTTATAGTCATTTCCATTAAAAAAGGGAACAAACGGCATTAAAAAGAGCTGTCTCTTGTTAGCTTTTTTTTTCTCTACAAGTTTTCTTATTTTTGAATGGATATTGTCACGGGTGGTGAGTCGTGACCAATGAACAAGAAATAAACAGAAATAAATAAACGTTTAATGTGGCGAACTTGTGCCAAAAATAAAGAAGGAAACAGAAGAAAGCAGAGCGACGCGGGCGTCGAAGTCGGCGTGTCAGCAGAATCGAGCGCTGGGGCGAGACTGACTCGACAAAGTCGCTGGCGGCCTCTTATCTAGAGTGAGCGCTATCTCGAAGTTTCGGCGGAGAAGGTTCGAGCGTAGCGCGCTCGGGGCGAGAATGAACATGCACATTCTGGAAAAACAAGAGCAGGGATAAACGATAGAAGTTATGTCAGTAGTAAGAATAAACGAGAACCTTCTACAAGTCCGTGACCTTGCGCGCGGCATTATCCCCCCCCTTTAAAAGCGCATCGTCCCGATGCAGCACAAAACGAAAAACAAATCCACAACTAAAGGACAGTAGAATTGCGAGCCATAGTTCACAGTTCACCAGTTCACTGTTCACCGTTCACAGTTCACAGGTCGACGACGGTGGAAAGTGCTATCGTTCGTAATACGGCTTCAGCCGGACGACGTGCACCACCTCGGGTCGTGGCTGGCGTCTTGCAGATGGACGCGTTCCGTCGGGAAGGACTTCGTAGTTCAGATCGCCGAGCCGTCGGATGATCTTGTAGGGTCCGAAATAGCGTTTCAGGAGCTTCTCGCTGAGACCGCGGCGACGGATGGGCGTCCACACCCACACCCTGTCTCCGGGCTGGAAGTGAACGTCCCTGCGACGAAGGTTGTAGCGGCCCGCGTCGACGCGTTGCTGGTCTTGAATCATGAGTCGGGCGAGCTGGCGGACTTCTTCGGCGCGTTGAGCAACCACCTGGGCGTCGTCGCTCTGATTGTCAGATGGCTCATGGGGCAGCATTGCGTCCAGCATGGTCGTCACCTTCCGACCATGTACCAGCTGGAAAGGGGTGAATCCAGTGGTCTCCTGAACCGCCGTATTGTAGGCGAACGTGACGTAGGGCAGCACCTCGTCCCACGTCTTGTGCTCAACGTCGACGTACATAGAGATCATGTCGGCGATTGTCTTGTTCAGTCTTTCCGTCAGCCCGTTGGTCTGCGGGTGGTACGCAGTTGTACGACGGTGGCTGGTGTGACTGAGTCGGAGGATTTCTTGGGTCAGCTGCGCCATGAACGATGATCCGCGATCTGTAATCAAAACTTCTGGAGCGCCGTGCCGGAGGACGATGGACTCGATGAAAAACTTGGCGACTTCAAAAGCCGTGCCTGCTGGAAGGGCTTTCGTCTCGGCGTACCGTGTGAGATAATCGGTGGCGACGATAATCCAGCGGTTTCCCGACGTTGACGGCGGGAAAGGGCCCAGTAAATCCATTCCGATCTGCTGGAACGGCATAGACGGGGGAGAAATCGGGTTCAGAAGTCCTGACGGCTTCGTCGGCGGTTTCTTGCGTCGCTGACACTCATGGCATGATCGAATGTATAGGTGAACGGTCTTCGGTAGCCTCGGCCAGTAGTACTTTTCACGAATCCGGGCGAGCGTCCTGCTGTATCCAAGGTGTCCAGCCGTCGGGTCGTCATGGCATGCTTGAAAGATTTCCTCTCGCAGGCTGGCCGGAACAACCAGCAGCCAGGCAGTGTTGCTCGTTCCGAAGTTCTTCTTGAAGAGCACGCCTCGCCGCAGAACGAAGCTTGGCAGGTCTCGGGCCAAGACTCGCGGAACTGAACTTCCTTGACCTTCGAGGTGGCCCATCACGGCGCGAAGTTCGGGGTCGTCTCGTTGAAGTGCTCCCATGTCAGTATCCGTAAGTGCTCCGAGAAAACGGGCGTCATCGTCGTCGTCGGTGCTGTCGGGTGGAGATTCAATTGGGGCCCTAGACAAACAATCGGCGTCATTATGCTTGCGGCCAGACTTATGCGCAATGGTTACGTCAAATTCTTGCAGTCGAAGGCTCCAGCGAGCGAGGCGTCCTGACGGGTCCTTAAGGTTGGCGAGCCAACAGAGAGCGTGGTGATCCGTGACAACGCGGAACGGGATCCCGTACAGGTACGGACGGAACTTGGTTAACGCCCAGACGACAGCGAGACATTCCTTGTCGGTTGTTGAGTAATTTTTCTCTGCCTTGGACAGTGCCCGGCTTGCGTAAGCGATCACCCTCTCTGCTCCGTCTTGTCTTTGGACGAGTACCGCGCCTAGTCCGGCGTTGCTGGCGTCCGTGTGAACTTCCGTTTCCGCTGATGGATCGAAGTGTCCGAGAATGGGGGGAGACTGGAGTCTTTCCTTCAGTTCGTTGAACGCCTGTTCTTGCTCCTCCCCCCACTGGAAGTTCACGTCGTCCTTCGTCAGATGTGTGAGCGGTGCAGAAATCTTAGCGAAATCGCGAACGAAACGCCTGTAGTATGCGCACAGCCCAAGAAATCTTCGCACGGCCTTCTTGTCTGATGGCTTCGGAAATTCGGCGACAGCGGATGTCTTTGAAGGGTCAGGACTTACACCTTGAGCACTCACGACATGGCCCAGGAATTTGAGCCCGCCGTAAGCGAACCGACATTTTGACGGCTTCAGTGTCAGTCCGGCATTCTGGATAGCCTGTAGCACGGCTCGCAGGCGTCTCAGGTGCTCGTCGAAGTTGGTGGCGAATACCACGACGTCGTCGAGATAGACGAGACAACTTTGCCACTTCAAGCCGGAAAGAACGGTGTCCATTACGCGCTGGAACGTCGCCGGTGCTGTGCATAGTCCGAACGGCATAACTTTAAATTCGTACAGCCCGTCCGGCGTGACGAAGGCGGTCTTTTCACGATCTTGTTCGTCCACCTCGATCTGCCAGTACCCACTCTTCAGGTCCATCGACGAAAAGTATCGGGCGTGGCGCAGCCGGTCCAGGGTGTCGTCGATGCGTGGCAGCGGGTAGACGTCCTTTTTTGTTACGGCGTTAAGTCGGCGATAGTCCACGCAGAACCGAAGGGTCCCGTCTTTCTTTTTCACCAGGACTACCGGTGAAGCCCACGGACTCCTTGAGGGCTGAATAATGTCGTCATCGAGCATTTCTTGGACCTGCTTCTGGATGACTTCTCTCTCTTTGACAGAGACACGGTACGGCGACCGATGAACAGGAAGCGCGTTGTCTTCAGTGACAATTCGGTGTTTCGCAACGGTCGTTTGGCGCACCTTTGACGACGTGGAGAAGCACTCGTTGAACTCGACGAGTAGGTCACTGAGTTGTCGTCGTTGTGGGGTAGGCAGGGTTGGATCGATGTCAAACTGCGAAGGCGGCGTTGTCTTGGGTGGCCACGAGGAGAGGTCTTCTGATATTCCGGCGATTGCGGCTGAGTCCGGGAGTTCCTCCGCGTGACCCACGGCGGTGCCTCTTGTAAGGTGCTGGGCCTCCTGTCGGAAGTTCGTTACGAGTGCGACAGTGTGTCCGTCTTGGAGCTCCGTGACGCCTCTTGCGATGCCGATCCCTCTTCCTAGAAGTAACTGGAGGCTTCCTTCGAGCAAAACATCGCCGCAGAAAGTCTCATCGACCCCGACGGGTACGAAAACACTTGACCGCGGTGGTAGGTTCACGTGGTTTGCGAGGACTCGTACCGCGGATGACGTCGCTTTGTTGTCCTCCTGCGGTGGAGCAGGTTTTCGTAGCGTCAGCCGGTTTGCTCCGAGGTCGATGACGGCGCCATACTCGCAGAGAAAGTCCATTCCGAGGATAATGTCCCTCGAACAGTCTTGCAGAACGACAAACTTGACAGGGCACGTCTCACCGTGGATCTCGACGCGAGCAGTGCATCTCCCAACCGGCGTGATGAGGTGCCCTCCGGCGGTTCGTATTTGAGGTCCATCCCACGGCGTCGTGACTTTTCGAAGACGGCGGGAGAGCCTCCCACTCAAGACTGAGTAGTCTGCTCCGGTGTCCACGAGTGCTGATGCGTCGTGGCCGTCGATAACAACGTTTAGGTTGTTGGACACCGATGCAGAAGCTTCGTTGCGATGCGTGGCGTCAGGAGAGTGGGAGCGCTCCGTCGTTCTTGGAGGCTCTTTACGTCGGTCGTCTTCGGCAACTCCACCTCCAGGGGTTGCCGCGCCTAGTTTCCCCGGCGAGGAGCGAGGGGTGACAGGCTTTCACGTCGGGGTCGGTGCATCGGCGAAGCCGGACGTCGTGGCAATGGCGACCGGAACTCTCGGCGGGAGGCAGGCTCGGGGGACTGAGGTCGTCGAAGGTACTCGTCGATCTCCCGAGGGCGTTCACCGTAACGGGGGCGTGGGTCATTCGGGTGGAATCCGCGCAGCCCGAGTCGTCGGTATGGGCATTGGCGGTAGGTGTGGTTCGCTTCCCCGCAGTGGAAACACAAAGGACGTCGGTCGGGTGTTCGCCACACGTCGGTCTTCCGAGGTGCGCGGGGCTCCTGGCCGGCATACTGGACCTGGTCGTCGCGGTGGCGGTCGTGCTGCGGCGCAGGAGATCGACGTCGGGGCGGAGCGACATAGGCTCGAGGAGGAGGTGGTGGCCTTCGGGCCACTGCGGCGTAGGTCAGGCTGGGCTCCTCGGGTGCCGCTGCGATGACAGGAGTCTCCGCCTGGAAGGCTCGGTGGACCTCCTCTCGTACGACTTCGGCGAGTGAGAGAGAAGACGGGCTATCTGCAGCAGGTAGGATCTTGCGGAGCTCTTCCCGGACGATATCCCGGACGATCTCCCGGAGGTTGTCGACACCGTTGGTATTCGGGTCCAGTAGGGAAGCTGTGACGGTTGGAGCAGTAGGCGCGCCGGCGAGTCGGTGGTAGTGGCTTGCTCGGGCCGTCAGTGCGCGCTCAATGTTGGTGGCTTCGCTGACAAAAGCATCGACGGTCGTCGGGGGATTCCGAACCAGGCCTCCGAAAATTTCTGCCTTGACGCCTCGCATGAGGATTCGAAGTTTCTTTTCCTCTGTGGCCTCCGGGTCGGCTCGGGCGCTTAAACGCAGGACATCCTCCACGAAGGCGGTGATGCTCTCGTTGGGCCCTTGAGTCCTGGTACGCAGTAAGTCTTCGGCTCTCTCTCGGCGATGCTGGTTGACGAATGTCGCCTTCAGCTGGCTCTTGAAAATGTCCCAGGATGTCAACGAAGACTCGTGATTTTCGTACCAGCTTCTGGCAGTCCCCTCGAGCGAGAAATACACGTTTTGCAGCCGTTGCTCGTTGGTCCAGCTATTGTGGCGGGCGACGCGTTCGAATTGGTCGATCCAATCTTCAACGTCTTCGTGGAGTTCACCGTGGAACGGAGCCGGTGTCCGAGGAGCGACGGGTAGGTAGACGACGGCAGGAGCGGCGGGGGTCTGCGACTGGTTGGCCATCGTCGGCTGCCTGGTCCTGGGTGGTAGGAGTCCGTATTCCGGGTTTAGCCCTTGGGTGCGGCGACTTGATCGAGTCTCGATCTGGTCTTCGTTGGGTCCTCGGGAGCTTGGATTCGGACTTGTGCTGCGGGAACTCGGAGGGCTGCGCTGCACGTACATGCGGTACCCCGCACCTCCACCAGAATGTCACGGGTGGTGAGTCGTGACCAATGAACAAGAAATAAACAGAAATAAATAAACGTTTAATGTGGCGAACTTGTGCCAAAAATAAAGAAGGAAACAGAAGAAAGCAGAGCGTCGCGGGCGTCGAAGTCGGCGTGTCAGCAGAATCGAGCGCTGGGGCGAGACTGACTCGACAAAGTCGCTGGCGGCCTCTTATCTAGAGTGAGCGCTATCTCGAAGTTTCGGCGGAGAAGGTTCGAGCGTAGCGCGCTCGGGGCGAGAATGAACATGCACATTCTGGAAAAACAAGAGCAGGGATAAACGATAGAAGTTATGTCAGTAGTAAGAATAAACGAGAACCTTCTACAAGTCCGTGACCTTGCGCGCGGCAATATTAGGGTGTCTACAATATGTTTTAGTGCTGTGAAACGAGCCAGAACAATCAGATCCTGCATGTAGAAAGCTCAATTAAGATTTAACCAAATGTGAATTTTTCCTGCAGAAATTTCAAAGCTTAGCTCCCTTCACATGAAAAATAAGACCAACTAACTGGCCAGTGTCAATAGCAGTCATGTCTGCAGATGATAGAGTTAGCGATGGTTGTAACTCCCGGTAGGCACAACGAGCAGATGAGATCGCCTTCTGCTTCCCTTGCTTAGAACAAAATGACGTCGCAGTTTACAAGCATTGCTAACGCTGCAAGCATGTCCACGGAGGCCCTGGCAAGTTCGTCTAATTTTTCACAGGAAGGAGGCGAAATTCCTTACAATTTCAACAGGTAACATGCACATTCAGTGAATGCTTTAACTTCTAATGTGCAGGCCCCAATTTTTCGGGCTCGTTCAGCAGCACTAAGAACCATTGTAGATTCCTATATATATGCTAGTCATGTAAAATTTCGGCAAGTTCTTCAGTGCCAAGATGGCAGTATTTTCCTGTATACTTTCTTGTGATGTGCAATTGTTTTCATTTACAGTGTTGCGTAGTTCTAGAATAAATATATTTCCACAATGAAAGTGCTAGTTTTTTTTTACAGATAGCTGGCGCAACGTGTTTCGTAAAATGGTGATGTTAGCTGTAAAAAAACCTGCCTGAAAGTTCTACGAGTGTTGTCCGCATATCCAGTCTTCGCAGCTTCTTTCACAACAAAGGCTTGCTTTTTCCAAATAAAGGTGTGCGACTTCTCATATGTACTGCAATATTTAGCTGTGAATGGGAGTAAAAGGTCTGAGGTATTGAATACCTCCCTGCTCTGAAAAGACACTTTGTGCAACTTTTCAGATGATATACCTTTTCAAACAAGTTGCACAATCTGCCTTTTCTGAATGGGAAGCTGTTCAATGCCGCAAACCGTTCACTCCTATTCACAGCTAAAGGGTCTCATTACTAGTAATTTCGGCTCTAAAAGTGTCAAAATTCGTTCACAAAAGGACGAAAATTACCCTCTCAATACTATAAATTAATCCCTAAAAGGGCCAAAATTGATCCTCAAAGGGACGAAAGTTACTCTTCCGTCACTATAAATATCGTCCCTTTAAGTGGCAAAATTAATCCCCAAAGGGACGAACTAGTCCCCAATAACAAAAAAGTTAGTCCCCCAATCACCACTGTTGATCCCCAAAGGGATCAAAGGTACTCCCCCAATTATAAACACGACGGCGCTCAAGGGACCATAATTAATCCCCTGAAGAGTTAAGCTTAGTCCCTGATGCCCTGCTGTAGGGATCAAAAGCACTCCTCTTAACGGTTCAAAGCTTTGACCGGAAGGGATGAATGGAAAGGGACTAAAAGAAAGGGGAGGGACTAAACCGGGGTTTTGCCGTTTTTGGGGATCACTCTCAGTGACATCGATTTAGTCCCCAAAAAGGACGTAGTACTACTCCTTTTTTTTAAGAGTGTAGTCGTGCGAGTACTCTATTAAGAACTCGCAAAAGGATGTTGGTCTGAACTCGAAAGTTTTGATTGATTCTTCATTGACTGCTCAAAACTGATCTCATTTTAGCGGTAGAAATTAGCTGAAATGAAACGTTTGTAAGGGCTGTTTCACAAACTTGTGACTGCTGGTGACCGGAAGGGCAAAAACAGATTTTAATCTCTTGCGACTGCTTAGAATTGGTAATACCGCTGCGCAGTTAGTAAGAAGTTGCACGAGGCTTAAAATCCGGTTTCTATCCTTACTCTGGAAAACAGAGGATGTAGTTGCGCACGCCCTCGTGAGCGAGATAGTTTCTAACTGGTCAAGCGGGTTTCGCATGCAGGGATTTTGGCCCTAGAGCGGCGCGATTTCTGCCGTCGCGGCGCTCTGCTTAGGCGCAGCGGGTGAGCAGCACAGTTCCACCAGGTTGGAAATTTTTAGTCGCGTCAGAGCTGCAGCTTCCGCGCCGGCCACTCACAGCACGGCGGAAAATCACGTAACAGAAGGAGAGACATTGCGGGAAAGCTGGCGCATCGGACGGCGGCGTTTTCACGTTCTTGAAGCAGACGAAAAGCAAAGAAATTAAGCAAACGACTGGTTTGCGGTTTCTATTTTCCGATGGGTCTTTACTTTAGGAGTCGTGTCGGAACTGTTCTGGAGATTATGGAGGAGGGGGATTACTGCTCCCTTCCTCGGAATTCGTTTTATCGATGAATTACGCGGTTCATTTTTACTTTCCTCGCCTGAGTACCAACTGCAGCGAGCGCAAGAGACGCTAATCGGAAGCGGCTTGTGCGGTCGCTAGTGAGAGAAAACAGAAGAAGAGGAACTGAGCCACATTGACGTGTCTCTTTCAACACAGATCGTCACACCAAGTAAGAGAACTGTATCGCACCCAGTTCAATGAACTGCTCATCAGTGAAGTGTCGAAGCGTCGGGTTCTTTGGGACGCGCAGCTCAAAAGATTTATGAAGAATGGGACCAAAGGTACTCTTCCAGGCTCTGTCGACGGAAATACTCCGGATCATGAGCACATACCCCCATTTCGGAAATACCAACTACTCGAACGCCATCCAGGAGGTTCGCGCTGGCCATATCAGTTGGTAGTAGTAGTAGTTTATTGTAAAGTGAAAAGGGGGTAGAAGCAAGGCGAAAGGTTAGTCTTCCAGTGGTAAGGCCAGCTTTCTCGCCTTGCTAGGGGGATAGGGGGAACCAAGAGTGCTTGTAGGAGAGGTGGTGCAACAAACACTGTGATACACTATAAAACACTTTGATACACTATTTACTCACTGTGATACAATATTAAACAAATTGCGTGGCTAATTGTGATCTTGGTCCTTTCCTGACGTATTACAGGCTGCTATAGCCTGCGGATTTGAAAAAGTCAAGCAGTGCTCTTAAAGCTTTTGTTCTCGAATTCTGCGAACCTGTCGGGAGCAGGAGTGACTTGGTGTTGCCAGCTGGAATGTTAAGCTGTTCGAGGGTGGTCCAAAGTGTTTCTCGGTGGTTGCTCACCGCTCTGCAATGCCAGAGAATGTGTTCGGTGTCCTCCGTGGCACCATAGGCACTGCAGGCTGGGGATGACAGGCCTTTAATGAGATCCAGTCGAGAAGCGGTTCGGGCGCAGCCTACCCTTATCTGATGAAGTAGAGCTTGTTCGAGCCTGCTGAAGCTTTTCTTGGGTGTACGGCGGTGTTCCAGCCGCAGTTTCAGGGTCTGGGTGAAGTTTGTGAATGGCTTTTTGAATAAGGCTGTTTGACGAATTATATGCATGTACGGAGATTGTTGGGTGTGACATCCACATGAGCAGCACGTGCGAGAGAATCCGCAGTCTCATTTCCTTGAATACCAACGTGGGAAGGGATCCACTGAAACTGGATGGATGCACCTTCCACAGCTGCCTTCTGCACTAGGTAGGCTATAATTCGAGATAGCGGAGATGCTCTTTCCAGGTTCGTGAGTTGTCTCAGAGCTGCTTGGGATTCGGAGGAGATGACAAAGTGGTGCAGCTCCGCGTGCTTGAAAGTTTCTTGTACGGCAAGCCAGATGGCAGCAAGCTCGGCACATTCGGTGTTCAGGCAAATGTCCAATCGACCTTTCGTGTGAACTTTAAGTTGGGGAATGCAGTAGGCAGCTGTGGCGGAATTCCCACGTATGCTACCATCAGTATATATGTGCGTTTTTCCTGCGTAGTCTGTAGTTATCAACTCTACAGTAATCGACCGCGCTAGGCAATCTGCGACCCTACTTCGCCGAAGCAGGTCAGGAATAGTTGTCAGTATTTGCAGATTCTTTTCGTCACGCTGAGCGGAAGTGTCTCTGGAACGTTGGAAGGATAGCTGATTGTTCAACGAAAGGCTTCACCCATCCTTCCCAAAAAAGAATTATGCCTTGCTATGATGCCTTCGATAAGTTTGATTGCATTAGGTGCACTGTGCAGCCTAGTGAAATGTCGAAGCACTTGTTCTTGTGCTTGATTCCGTAGTGGGGAGTCACCGGCTTCTACGAGTGTGGGCTCATTTTGTGATGAGCAGGGCAGGCCGAGGCAGAAACTTAGCACCGTTCGGTGGAAAGTTTCAATAGTTGTACATTGCGGTCTTGCTATGTCGAGTAGGGGAACTGCGCAGAGCTCCCTGCTTACAATGAGACCCCGATAGAGCGTCAACAGTGGTCACTGGAACCCCAGTTTGACTCGCGAAGCGGTGAGGAGCACCACATAGTTTACGAGACTCTTTCATGACGTGCTCAACAGCAGGGCGCCAGTTCACTCTGTCGTCTATAATAACGACAAGGTATTTAACTTGTGTCCGCCTTCGAATACGTTCTCCTTCCTGATTAAAATTTAAAACAGCGCAAGGACACGGACAAGAACAAGAAGGTAGTCGAACAAGGCGCTGACTTACAACTTAAGTTTATTCGTGCTAACATCAAGTATAAATAATGAACGTCATGACAAACAAACAAAGATAAAAAACATGTAATGGACGACACGTGCTCCTTAGCCACCGTTATGCGCTGTCACTTTGTGTCGAAAAAGCAACATTCCTTTTCGGATAAATATATAAAAGGAGTGCTGACGAGGTTTTCCCCCAATTTTCTAATTTCCCGCGCCTCAATGATTTCTCGAATGAGCTTGTCCTTATTCTTTCTAATCACTTCACACTTGTCGAAGACGGGAGTGCAGCAGCAGTCACGACAATGCAGGCCAATGTGACCTGACACAACTATAAAAACGTAATACTTGTGTTCTCGCAAGCGATCATTGAGGCAGCGCCCCGTTTGCCCGACGTATCTCCTGCCGCACGAGAGGGGAATAGAGTACACCGCTCCCTCCACACAGTTCACGAATCGGTCGTGGTGTTTTTTTGGTGCAACCCTGCTTTTCTATAGAACAGGGGTTCACTCTTCTGCACAGCCCAGACAGCTTTCTGAGCCGAAAAAACCACATTAACACCAACCCTTTGGCCAACTTTCATTAGGTTGTGCGAGATCTTGTGCAGGTATGGTAAAACGGTTACTTTTCTGCTAACCCTATCAGCCTGCTGGGTCGTTTCCTTACGTGCTTTGATGCTCGTGCGTCGAAGCTCTCTTTTACCCTGTGGGGACAAGGCATTTCTAAAACAGAGGTTAACAATTCCCCTTTTTACTAGTTTGGAATGCGCTGAGGAAAAAGGCAAGATGGCTTTCTTAGCCCTCGGCTCATATACCCAGCACACATGGCCATGACCAAGTTGAAGGCTCAGATCCAGAAACCTAAGGGCCCCATTTACAGGTACTTCACGTGTCAGCACTAGCGGTTCCAGACACTCCTTAAACGTTGACAGGACAAACGACACAGCAGAATCCATATCTTCCTTGTCACAATCTAGGAGCACCAAATAGTAATCTACGAATCTACAAATCTTTGCCACCTTTGTTCCTTCCTATTGCCTCACAGGACTCTATCGTGGAACGCAAGAAATATATCGCTAAGTACTAGGGCTATGCACGATCCTATGCAAACGCCATTTCTCTGAATAAAAACGCCGTCATTCCACGTCGCGAACCTCGACTTGAGATAAAAAGATAAAAGTTCGAGAAAGTGACCCACACTAAGTCCAGATTCATTCTGAAACGCCACAGTACCATGATTGTCAATACAGTCTTCAACAGATACTAAGAGCTCTTTATGGGGAATCGAATAATACAAATCTTTAATATCAATAGAGGAAGCCAACAGGCTACGGTTTTGGTGGTCTTTAAAAAAATCTATTATCTGATCAGAGTTCTTCACCCGAAAGGGATCATCAATCTTCAACATATTCAGTTTTGTTTGCAAAAATGAAGACACAAATTTTTGCCATGTCCCTTTCTCCGACACAATCACGCGCAGCGGACAGTGAATCTTATGCGTTTTGGACGAAAAAAATTAATCTAAACCTAAGCCTTTGCCCTGATCGATCGCTTGGACCAGTTTATCTAGGCTTAGGCGTTTGCAAAGCCTACGTACTTCAGTTTTCACCTTCGAAAGTGACACGTCATCTCTGCGCTTAAACGTGGCCGTTATGGCACCTGACGCTTTAGACAAACATCCCCTTAGGTACCACTACGAAGCCTCCCTCTTTATCTGCTGGTAATACACACAGGGAATTTTCTTTTATGTAGGCGATAGTGGTTTTCACCGGAACCTTGGGCCCCGAGGGTTTGCTATGTAATACACGTCCACGCCCTCAGATATACATCTGTCAACTTCAGACTCCGGAGCTCGTCCGGAAACTTGTCTCACCATCGTTAGCAGCTCGGGAGGCGATTTTCTTGGTTCGACTGCGAATTTCGGGCCTTGGCTCAGGACATGTTCCACTTTCACTCAGAGTCAAACGTCCCCCAACTTGTGAACCAGCTTTCCCGCAGCCGCCGTCGTCTTTGGGATGCTGGCTCGAAGGTGCATCATGGTTTGACGCCACAATAATTCAGCAGTTCGGTCGATTGTGCGGGAGAACTCCTGCCACCTTGCCCCTCTGCCAGAGGAATCAGCTTCATCAAGTAGCTGAAGATACAGGCAATTCCTGTACAGCCGTATCTGCCGTAGATACCCAGCTGGTAGGATTCTGCATATCCTAGTTCCATGGCCCGGTGAGGGTTCCCAACCACCGAACAAGGCCCGAACATCGGGAGGCAGGATACACGGCTCCGGAAAAGCTGTCTGGGCTGTGCAGAAAAGTGAATTCCTATTCTAAAGAAAAGCAGGGTTGCACCAAAAAACACCATGACCGATTCGTGAACTGTGTAGAGGGAGTGGTGTACCCTATTCCCCTCTCGTGCGGCAGGAGATACGTCGGGCAAACGGGGCGCTGCCTCAATGATCGCTTGCGAGAACACAAGTATAACGTTTTTAGAGTTGTGTCAGGTCACCTTGGCCTGCATTACTGTGACTGCTGCTGCACTCCCGTCTTCGACAAGTGTGAAGTGATTAGAAAGAATAAGGACAAGCTCACTCGAGAAATCATTGAGGCGCGGGAAATTCGAAAATTGGGGAAAAACTGCGTCAGCACTCCTTCCAAATGTTTATTGGAAAAGGAATGTTGCTTTCTCGACACAAAGCGACAGCGCAAAACGGTGGCTAAGGAGCACGTGGCGTCCATTACATGTTTTTTTTTATCTTTGTTTGTTTGTCATCAGGTTCAGTATTTATACTTGATGTTAGCACGAATAAACTTTAGTTGTAAGTCAGCGCCTTGTTCGTCTACCATCTTGTTCTTGTCCGTGTCCTTGCGCTGTTTTAATTTTTAATCATGAAGTACCAACAAGCCCATACTTCCACGTTAGTTCTCCTTCCACGCGAAGTTTTGAGAATTCGGAACGTAATCGCCGTCGTGGTTTATAGGTGAGTGCGGAGGTCTTAAGCAGTAGACAAGGTGAGGCCAGCGTGAAAGAGGAATGCCGAGGTGATGTTAAGAGCCTTTTGGGGTTGTGCTTCAACTGTTGTTGAGAGGAGCGTTGGACCAGCACACCACAGTACTACATCGTCAGCGTATATTGCACATTTGACTTGAAATATACTTTCCTTTGGTACAGCAGGGGGGAGTGCTGCCATAACAACGCTGAAAAGTAGCGGGCTGGGGACACTTCTCTGTGGAACTCCTTGTGAGCACTCGCGTGGCGAACTCAAATGCCTGGCCAGTCTAACTTGGAGCGTTCGTTTTTTTAGAAAAGATCGCACAAAGGCTAGGGCCCGACCTCGTACCCTGATTAATTCAAATCTCTCTATTATTATGTCATTAGTGTTCGTGTGGGAACGCGTTCGTATGTTCAAGTTGCCAAGTGAGACGGCGTTGGATCATCCTTTCCATTAGCTTGCAGGTGCAGGACGTCAGCGATATTGGGCGATATGAGGACAAGTCATTCGCGCGCTTCCCTGCTTTCTTGACAGCTACCACGGTCGATTGTAGCCAGGCATAGGGTTGTACTCCTCTCTGCCAAATGTCGTTGAAGTAGGCGAGTAGTTTGGGTCGGTCTTTTTCGTCCATGTTTTTAGGGCCTGGTTAGTTATACCGTCAGGTCCTGGGGCACTCCATCGACGGCAGTTTGACAAGTCGCAATTTAACTCTGATTATGTGAAATCGTCATCAAGTGACTTTTTCTGGAAGTTTAAAACGGGAGGCCTGGGTCCAAGACAAACCGCTTTTGGTGGGTTGATGTGAGCGTTGAATTCATCTGCAAATCGTTATCTGAGGGTGGCGAATGAGATTTTGTTTTTAATGTCGATTGCTGCGAAGTGGTCTTTAGGTGGGACTGCAGTGAGTAGGCATTTGACTGTCGTCCATGGGAGGCGGGATCCAGTGTCAGTGTTTAGTGAATTACTTCACTGTTGTCATTGATGACGGCCAAGTAGTACGGTATATCTGCGAAGCTTGGCCTCAATAGACCCTTTCCAAAATTCAATGCCATCTGGTGGTTTGTAAAGCAGTTTAGGTTTTGCCATATCAATGGTGGAAATGAACTTGAATCGGCACCGCGACTTTCGCAAGTCAACAGCACGGGAGGAATTGTTCAGTGTGAGTTCTTTCTCGACCACTTTCAGTTAGATGGCGACCAACAACCTGCATTCAGGACAAAGGTCCAACCCACTCAGACGCCTCCAAAAAATTCTATACACCAAAGTGCTTTAAAGCCGATCGTGTGTCCCCCACAGATTGACTGAGTCTGAGTTATTAGAAATGAACGCTTACGTATATAGCTTTTGTGTTCCATTCCTATGTCGCGTCGTACTAATCCTCTGAATGTACCGGCCTCGCAAGATCCGCTTAGGAGCATCTTCAGCGTCTTCCTTTATCAGTCACTAGAAGGCCGCCTTTGGTATGGCACAGATGCCGCTCACAGATGATGATAGTGATCAAAGTGGCCAGACTGAATATCGGAAAGGGTCTATTCGTCGTGATGTTGTCGTCTTGTGGTCGCTTAAAACGTCTAGCTATTCTTTGAGCTCGCCGGGATGCGGCGCGAAGGTTCAAATATGTCAGCTCTGGGACTAATTATGTTTTTGGGAGCGTTATTTGCTTAGTGTGAACAGCTGCAATTAAAAGGAACTAATTTTAATCACTGACTAAATAAATAACTTAATTTTTTTGTACTGTATTAACTGAAATAACCACTCAGTGCTGCCCTTACTTCATCCCTTAGCCATAACCATCCAATCCAAACCCAACTGGCCAGACTGCCGCGCATGCGCACACGAGTAGAACCTCAATACAAGGTTCGTCGAAATTTCCACTAAAAGTTCGAAAAAGTCGAACCTGGTCGAACTCGAACCTCGGCCGGTTCGCGACACCCCTAGAGTGAAGGATTCCCGTTAGCATGAGTGAACGGTGCTTTAATCCAGACAAATCCACCCGCAGAAACTTCGTTTGATGTTAGTCGCCATATTGTATTGCTCATAAAACCATTCTGAAATTGATCTCAAACCATATTTTTCAGATTATCGAAGCAGGAACCAAGACTGCCTTCTAACGAGAGTAGAGAGGAACTACAAGCGGGGTCTTCAGAGAGAAGGCTTCCCGTGAGCGTGAGTGAACGTTTTTTTCAATCCAGACCAGGGTGTAAGATAGACAGGTGGGGAAACGGCCCATAGAAGCCTACCGCAGCGCCGTGACCGGATTGTGTACTCGTCTGCGTGCGGGTACCCCCGACTTGCGACAGATGGCGCTGCGGCGAGAAGAAAAAAATCGGAATCGGATTTGCATAGAACTCTATGGGAGAGTACGCAGAATAAACCGAGAGCACGAAAGTCTTCCATTGAAAATCCACGATAAACAATCTCCGTCAGTTTAGCCGATCGCCAGCGGTCGCCTATCCGGAGTGAGAGTTCGCGGTGCTCCGCATAGATGGTGCCACGGAAAAAGAGAAACCCGAGGGGGACACAATCCGGTCGCTCATTTGGCTCTCGTTTCCCCACCTGTCTATCTTACACCCTGATCCAGACGCATTCACGCTATAAACTTTGTTTGATGTAAGTCGCCATATTGTATTGCTCATAAAACCATTCTGAAATTGATCTGATACTATTTTTTTTTTTCATATTATCGAAGCAGGAACCAACACTGGCTTGTTAACGAGGGTAGACAGGAACTACACGTGGGGTCTTCTGGAAGAAGGCTTCCCGCGAGCGTGAGTGAACGGTTTTTCAATCCAGACGCATCCACGCTATAAACTTCGTTTGATATTAGTCGCCATATTGTATTGCTCATAAAACCATTCTAAAATTGATCTGAAACCATATTGTTCAGATTACCAAAGCAGGAACGAACACTGCCTTGTTAACGAGAGTACAGAGGTACTACAGGTGGGGCCTTCAGACAAAAGGCTTCCCGTGAGCATGAGTGAACGGTTTTTCGATCCAGACGGATCCACGCTATAAAGTTCGTTTTATGTAAGTCGCCACATTATATTGCTCATAGAACCATTCTCAAATTGATCTGAAACCATATTTTTCGGATTATCGAAGCAGGAGCCAACCCTGTCTTGTTAACGAGAGTAGAGGGGAACTACAGGTGGGGTCTTCACAGAGAAAGCTTCCCGTGAGCCTGAGTGAACGGTTTCTCCATACAGATGCATCCACGCTATAAACTTTGTTTGATGTAAGTCGCCATATTGTATTGCTCATAAAACCATTCTGAAATTGATCTGAAACCATATTTTTCGGATTATCGAAGCAGGAACCAACGCTGCCTTGTTAATGAGAGTAGAGAGGCACCACACGTGGGGTCTTCAGAGAGAAGGCGCCCGTGAGGGTGTGTGAACGGTTTTTCAATCCAGTCGCATCCACGCTATATACAAATACCGTTGAGAATAATACCGGAAACTCAGGGGTAAAATGGGAGACGGAAGTAGAAAACGATCCTGGCGGTATGGAGTGGACAACTCGACACTTTCCCAGGAAATGAATCGATTGGGTCTGACTCACTAGAGAAATTGATAGTTTATGAAATATCCCCATTTTTAATGGAACATAGGGAGCTTAAAGACCGACCACCAGACTCGAAATTCTGCAAGGCTGAAGATCCTCCTCACCATCGGGGAGGAGGGAAAAGGAAACGGCGGACAGAGTGGAAGGGGGAAAGGAGAAAGGAAGGGAAAAGTGGAAAGCGCGAACTGGTTGTCGGTCTTTAAGCTCGTGATATTGGACCCCTTGGTATTTTGATGTCGAAATGCAGTGTGGTGTATAGACCAGTCACGATTTGTAAAGCAGATTTTGTACAATCTAAATAATTATTAACCTCTTCTGAGTTTGTTTATTTATTTGTTTTATTCCTGCCGACACATGTCTTTTTAAATGCCCTTGGCTCGAAGTGACCATAATTGGCAATAGGCATCAGTTTTTTATGAGACCGAGTTGAAATAACTCCAAGCGACTAGAAGTAATTAATATCGATAATTATGTGATTTTTTTGTTTGCATACTCTTATGAACGGCTTTAAGTAGCTTTTGTTGGCTATTAGCATCTTCTTTGACCAGATTGACTTTAAATGGCTGTCAATGGCTATTGATGAGATAATTGACAATTATCCATTTCGTCGTTGGTGAATGCATATGGTTTCAACTGGCTATTATTGGCTATCATCCTCCACTTTTATACATATTTGATAGATATGGCTATAAATATTAATGAGTAATAAAAACTGTGCTATTTCTGTTTATAAACCGGAATGACTTCAGATGGCTATTAATGGCGATTAGAATATATTTCTGACCAGATTGGCTCAATGGCAACAAATGGCTGTTGGTCAGTATAATCGCAATAATCTGCAATCTGAGTGTTTATGAATGAGACTGGCTTCAAGTGGCTATTATTGACTATAAGCACCTATTTCCGAATAGATTGGCTGCAAATGGTTACACACCACTCTTAGGAGATAACTATTGCTTGAGCTATTATTGTATTTACGAAATGGAATGGCTTCAAGTAGGTAATGTTGGCTATTTGTATTTATTTTTGACCAGATTGAATTGAAAAGGCTGCTGATGGATATTGATGAGATCATCACACAATTATGTGCTATTTCGGTACTTAAAAATGAGTATGGCTTCAAGTGGCTACTATTGGCTTACGCATCAAATTTTAGATAAATTTGATTGAAAAGGCTACAAATGGCTATTAGTGACTAGTGTTGATATTTATGGGTGTTTTAGTGTTTTCCAACTGGAATGGCTTTAAGTGGCTATTGTTGACTATTAGCATCTGTTTCTGACCAGATTGGCTTCAAGCGGCTAGCAATGGCTCAGTGAGTGTAATTGCAAATTATGTGCTTTTTCAGTGTTTATGGATGAAAATGGCCACAAGTGGCTATAGCTGGCTGTAAGCATTTATTTTTATTGCAATGGCAAGATTTGGCTTCAAATGGCTATTAGTGACTAGTCTTGATAATTATGAGCGATTTTGTGTTTACCAACTGAAATGGCTTCAAGTGGCTATTGTTGGCTATTAGCATATACTTCTGACCAGATTGGCTTGCAATGGCTATTGGTAAGTATAATTGACAATTATGGGATATTTCAGTGTTTATGGGTGAAAATGACCACAAGTGGCTATTACTGGCTATAGGCATTTATATTTATTGCAATGACTTCATTTGGCTACAAATGGCTATTAGTGACTACTGTTGATAGTTATGAGTGATTTTGTGTTTATCAACAAGAATGGCTTTAATTGGCCATTGTTGGTTTTTATCATCTATTTCTGACCAGATTGACTTCAAATGGCTAGCAATGGCTATTAGTGAGTATAATTGACAATTATGTGCTATTTCAGTGTTTTTGGATGAAACTCTACAAGTGGCTATTACTGGGTATAAGCGTTTAGATTGGCTTAAAATTGCTACAAATGGCTAGTAGTGACTAGTGTTGATATTTATAAGCATGCTTTATGTTTACCAAATGGAATGGCTTTTAGTGGCAATTGTTGGCTATTAGCATCTATTTCTGGCCAGATTTCCCTCAAATGGCTTGCAATGGCTATTAGTGAGAATAATTGACAATTATGGGCTATTTCACTGTTTATGGACAAAACCGACCTCAAGTGGCTATTACTTACTACAAGCATTTATTCTTTATTAAAATGGCTTGAAATAGTTACAAATGGCTATTAGTGGCTAGTCTTGATAGTTATGAGCAATTTTAGTGTTTACTAACCAGACTGGCTTTTATTAGCTGTTGTTGGCTATTATCATTCATTTCTAACCAGATTGGCTTCAATGGGCTAGCAATGGCTATAGCAAGTATAATTGTGGATATTCATGAATAGCCATTCATAACCATTCAATGAATATTCATGAATAGCCATTCATAGCCTTTCGAGGGATATTCACGAATAGCCATTCATAGCGATTTGAAGCGAGTCTGGTAAAAATAGTTGATAATAGCCAAAACTAGCCGCATGAAGCGATTTCAGTTGGTAGACAAAGAAATAGCTGATAATTATAAATACTAGTCACTTTAAGCCATTTGTAGCCAATTCAAGCCACCGAGGTCAGGAACAGATGATTATAGCCAATAATAGCCAATCCAAGAAACCAAGTCAGGAATAGATGCCTATAGCCAATATTATCCAGTTAAAGTCATTCAAATCTATACACACTCCAATTGCATTAACTGCAAATAATAGTAGCTGATAGCCATGTATAGCCATTTCAAGCCAATCTAGTAAAAATGGATGCTAATAGCCAGTAATAGCCATTTGAAGTCATTTTCAATCATAATCACCGAAATAGCAATTGTCAACTATATCTACAAGTAGCCATTCATAGCCATTTGAAGCCAGTTTTGTAAAAATCGATGGTCATAGCCAAAACTGGCCAATGAAGCCATTTCAGTTCGTAGGCAAAGAAATAGTTGCTAATTATCAGTACTAGTCACTCTAAGCCATTTGTAGCCAATTCAAGCCGCCCAGGTCAGGAACAGATGATTATAGCCAATAATAGCCAATCCAAGCCCACCAAGTCAAGAATGGATGCCTATAGCGAATAATATTCAATTGACATCATTCAAATGTATTCAGATTCCAATTGCATAAATTGTAAATAATAATTGCTGATAGCCATGTATAGCCATTTGAAACCAATCTAACAAAAATAATGCTAATAGCCAATAATATCCATTTGAAGTCATTTTCAATCATAATCACCGGAATAGCGTAGAATTGTCAACTATATTCACAAATAGCCATGGATAGCCATTTGAAGCCAGTCTGGTAAAGAATGGATGGTAATAGCCAAAACTAGCCACATGAAGCCATTTCAGTTTGTAAACAAAGAAATAGGCGTTAATTATAAATACTAGTCACTTTAAGCCATTGGTAGCCAATTCAAGCCACCCAAGTCAAGAATAGATGCCTATAGCCAATATTATCCAGTTGAAGTGATTCAAATCTATACACACTCCAATTACACAAACTGTAAGTAATAGTTGCTAATAGACATGAATAGTCTTTTCAAGCCGATTTGGCCAAGAACTGCCCATAGCTAACAATAGTAGACACTTGAATCCATTCGTATTCAAAACATCATGAATACTATGTCACTAATTGTCACTAATGTTCATTCTGAAGCGATTTAAAGTGATATTGTTAAGATGATATGCTATTGCTAACAATAGCCACTTGAAGCCATTTTCATTCATAAGTATAAAATAGCAGAATATTGCGACCAATAAACACTAAAGATTTTTTTTTTTTGCAATAGAGTACTTTCATAAAGCCCTGCATGCAACACGGCGCGCGTTGAACTCTGGGAACCAGTTGGCCAGGGAGGAGGGTGCATTGGTTTCGGTTTCGATCGGCACGTCGACAAGAGATTGCTTTCTGGTCCCGAGAGCGTCCTTTGTGGTCTCCAAACTAACCTGAATGGCCAGGCCTTGAAGCTTTAGCACAAGCCTGAGACGTATAGCTTGTCTTAACACATGCTTGTTGTATTTTTGTACTTGAGCCTTCCTGTTACCGTTCCAATCGAGGTATGTGGACGAGCCAGTGCTGGGAATCTCGACGCTGCGAAGCTCGGGGATCTTGCTTGTGTACGAATCAACAAGCTGTAGCAACCAATAAGTACACATACATCGAGCTCGCGCATTTACATTAGTGTTGTTGATCAGGAACATTGTTTGTTTCGTGTGTCCATAGACGAAATATCACCTTCCGCAATTACTGTTTTACTTAATAATCCTGAGTATGCGAGGTAAAACTCGGAGGCGTCATTGAAAAGCCCAATTTTAACACACTTCTTATCTCTTATCTGTACTGACCCACAGCACTGCGCGAAGTGAAGTCCCCGCCTGCTTGCATTCCACTAATATTCAACATCGCGTATGCCCATAAAGTTATCCTGCAATCATATAGGCGGATTCGCACATACAGACCGTTTTAAGGAAGCAAAAGTCGAGCACTTGTGTGAAGAATGTCGCACCGTTCGCCGAAAATGCGCCGGACGGGCATGAACCCCTATGCGCACCTCATGGGGGTTCATGCCCGTCCGGCGCACGGTGCGACATTCTTCACACAAGTGCTCGAACGAATTCAAAGCGCGTTTGACGGTTGCTAATAGCCATAATATTTGTTATGTGTTTGTTTTCTTCGTGCCTGAGTATGCCGATATAATTTCAGACACACCTTTCAGGCACAGATCTTGGGAGTCAGTAAAAGTTCGTCCAAAAAGGCTTAGCGAGGAGTGGGGGACGCTTGTTAGGGCCTCCGTCGTAGCTAGCCGATCTCAGCGTTTGCGATAAGTTAGTCTTATATCAGCATAAAATTTGAGTGGGAGATGTATGATGACACGAGGAACACGTCATAGTAACTTTTGTGCAGTAGTGAGGTCGAACTTATTACGTTTGCCTAAAAGTTCATGCGTAAATGCTGGGCTCAATTTTGATACCCTGTGAGGATGTGGCTTGCTTTCGCCCAATGAAGTAACAAGAAACAGACGTTTGGCAAACAAATTACGTGTAAGGCTCCAGACGAACAAATTTCAGTTCTAGTTCACTGGTACTAGGCGGGATAATTGAAATTGAGCTCAAACATGCACTCGTGGGGTAAAGTGACTAAGACACAACTTACTGCGTTCGCATACGAACGCACAATATCCGGTGTTTCGCGAACCAAGGAAAGTGTCCCGGTCTTCGTTTTGTATCGCTCCAGAATAAGTGTATTGTACGTTCGTGAAAAGTCAGATAATCGAAAACGCAAGCAGCGCGTTCGGTCGCCCCGTAATAGCATGAGATGAAGCTGCTCAGTCGAAACCGAAATTGAGTGGCCAACTAGTTCCCAGAGTGCACTGTGAGGTATTTCGCCGCGATGGGGCGCGTCGGTTTTAGAAGTAGTCTATTCGAGCCAAACAAGTCAATAACAAATGCCTATAGCCATCAATAGCCACTGGAAGCCAACTCAGCCTGCATAAAATCAAATAAGTCGAAATAGTGACTGATCATTATTGATAGCCACTAGAAGTCATTTAAACCCAAAATCCGCCATATAATTTATAAACATGATAATATAGCCACCATTAGCCATATGCAGCCATATCAGTCTGCACACAATCAGGTAAGTCGAAATAGTGACTAATAGCCATTGATGGTCTTTAGAAGTCATTTGGACCCCGAATCTGCCATATAAATAAAAAAATATGCTTGTACAGACAATAGGGGCCATTGGAAGCCAACTGAGCCTGCATAAAATCAACTAAGTCCAATTACTGAATGATAGTGATTGATAGTCACTAGAAGTCTTTGGACCCCAAGCCCAACCTATAATTTATGAACATTATCGTATAGCCAATAGTAGCCATATTAGGCCCTCAGTCTGCACACAATCAGGTAAGTCGAAATAGTGACGAATAGCCATTGATAGTCACTAGAAGTCATTTGAATCACGAATCTGCCATATAACTAAAAGCATATTATTGTATAGCCAATAATAGCCATTGGAATCCAACTCAGCCCGCGCACAATTAAATAACTTAAAATTGTGACCAATAGTCATTAAAAGTCAGTATAAGTCATTTTAACTCCGAATCTGCCATATGATTTATAAATATAATCATATAGCCAATAATAGCCATATGAAGCATACTCAGTCTTCACACAATCAAATCACTCGAAATAGCGACTGGTAACAATAGACAATCACTAGAAGTCACTTGGACCCTAAATTTGCCATATAATTATAAATATGAATGTATAGCCTATAGTAGCCATTGGAAGCCAACTCAGTCTGCACACAACAAATAAGTCAAAATAGTGACTGATAGTGATTGATAGTCACGGAAGTCATTTGCACCCCAAATCTGCCATATAATTTATAAACAAAATAGTGGCCAAAAGTCATTAAAAGTAACTAGAAGTCATTTGAACTACATATCTGCCATGTGTAATTTTGATCAAAAAGCCAAAATTAGCCATTGAAAGCCAACTCAGTCCGCGCTCAATCAAATAACTCAAAAGAGTTACAAATAGTCATTGATTCCCATTAAAAGTCATTTGGAACCTAAATCCGCCATATAATCAGGAAATAAAATCAAATATCAATTAATAGTCATTCAAATCCAATCTGAGATATAACATTACAAATATCACGAAATGGTCACTAATGGCATTATAGTCTATCAGAAGTGGAGCTACCTAATAAACAGCTGCTTGGTCTATATGCCCCGGAATAGCTTAGGATATTGGCCCAGATCCATTAATAGCCCTTGGATGGCAATCTAGTTTATACTCGTCCAAATAACTCAGAAGCACAATCCAATATTCATTGCAGTCATTAAAGGCCAACCAGGCCCCCAAAACGACAGGTAATACTGAACCAGACACCATTTCTACTTCCTTATAAATACTGACACTTCGTTAAATCGTCAGTGTAGCATTTACTGACTGTAATTACTACGTCGTGTAGCATTTCCAGCCTCATTGGAAGTGAATCTCATATAATTTAAAATAACAACCCATGGAGCAATGACATATTTCAATTGCTGTGCTTTAATTTTAACTGCAAAGAGCCAGTCACTACAGCTAGTAACAGCCATAGCCTTTAGAGTGGTCGATAAACTCTGAATTTACTAGAAAGTCACTAATTGCCAGTATGTCATTTGTACCAGCTGTAATGCACAGGTCCGTATAGTCTAAATACCTAGTGCTGATATGAAGCGCACCTCATTATTAGAAATACCGTGTGTCAACTCTTGCTCAATTGAAATGAGCACACCGATCTGCCATATATTCACAAATCCTGATAGTGTGAAGAGAAGGAATAGTGTAGTGAATGATTGTTAAACTTTTAATTTCGAGCTCATAGTTTACCACCCCACACCGAAAGATGGCAGCACTTCTGTGTCTCCCGACAACCCCATGTATTTTGGCTCCAGTTTCAAGTATTAATAGTCAATGGTATTTACTAGAATGTTCGCTTGAGGTAAGTCGCCATATTGTTTTGTTCATAAAACCATTCTGAAACGGATCAGAAACCATATTTTTCGGATTATCGAAGCAGGAGCCAACACTGCCTTGTTAACGAGAGTAGAGAGGAACTACAGGTGGCGTCTTCAGAGAGTAGGCTTCCCGTGAGCGTGAGTGAACGGTTTTTCCCATCCAGATGCATCCACGCTTTTAAGTTCGTTTGATGTAAGTCGCCATAATGTAATGCTCATAAAACCATTCTGAAATTGATCTGAAACAACGAGCTTGAGTCTTACCTTAGAGCGGTAAACCGGAACCCACTGACTGCAGCGGAAATGGCACCCCCCGGTTGCCGCCATCTTCCCTGTCTGCCACATTAGTCGTCTTCGTCTTCCTTCATCTCGAGGCTCTGCGAGACATCCGTGGGAGCTCCCTCGGTGATATCGGCATACGTGCGGTTGCAGTCCTTGGTGACATGCCCGAAACTGCGGAGTGCGGAAAGCGGGTTAATGGCAATAATTTCGAATATGACCAGTTTATTTGCACCCCAGGTACCAAAGTGCCCGTCGGGGAGCTACAACCAGGACGCTTCCACTACAGATGCTCACGTACTATTTCAAGCTGAAGCGAACCAGTCTCGTATAAGACTCTATTACTTGAGAGCTGGCTACTCTGTATGTGTCGTGGGCAATGTTTTGCACCTTCCCGTACTGCTCGGAGGCGCTCCGAAGCCCGTGGTTAGGAACGTTGAATGTCACGCAGTGGTCGTTTCAATCGAACCTCAAAGTTGTACGCGTTGAGCGCAATGCACACCTTGTGTTTCACGCAGAACTCTCGAGCTCCCATTATCCGTTCCTTGGCCGCCGTGCTGTGAAGTGTCAGTGTCCACCAATGATTCATTTTGTCTGCATCAAGTGGCGCGCTATTGTTAATGAGGTCTGGTCGTTCCAGTTCCGCCTTGAAGTGGTCTACCATGTGAGGTCGACCGGTTACGTCGCAGTGCAGGAGGACGGTATTTGGAGCGAAAATTCCAGATTACAGACGGTGAGAACCACGCGGTGATCACCAGTCGATGCAAAAACTGATAAGCCCAGGACATACACTCTAAGAAAAAGGGGAGCGCGACTTAGTCCCTCGGGGGACCAAATGCGCTGCCACCACCATTAGTCCCCTAGGGGAGCACCTGTAACGGGAGCAACAGTTGCGTCCCGTCCGTCAGTCCCTCGCACTAGCACCGTTGGGACTAACGGTTACACCGTTTCAGTTGCACCTCGAGGACCAGCTGTTAGGACCTTGCGTTTGGACCCCTGGGACTAACTGTTACACCGTTTCAATTGAACCTCGAGGACGAACTGTTAGGCCCTTGTGTTTGGACCCCTGGGACTAACTGTTACACCGTTTCAAATGAACCCCGAGGACCAACTGTTAGGCCCTTGCACTTGGACCCCTGGGTCTAAACGTTGCGCCCTTGGATTTGCACCCCTGGGACTAAAGGTTTATCCTTTACAAGTGGTTCGAGCCACAGATCTCCGAAACGAAATTGTGCAGTTCAGGTTAAACGCAGCTTTATTGACTCGTAGATACACATCGCATTCAAGGATAACTGAAAGAGAAGTTCCTGAACGGTACAATCCACAATAAAGCAAAATTCCGAAGAGTGCACTTGCGTCGACGATGGCTTGAACACTGGGACGTCTGTCCGAAGCGGTCGTGGTCCAAGCACCGTTTATTGTTGCACCGGCAGCTTCTTGTTTGTTTGCGAGGAGTTTGGATTATTAGTAACAGGGGCAGCGTGAAATACCCGGTCGTTCAACAAAAGTATGAGATATAACACACACATAATAAAATACCAAAATAGGCTACAAAAGTGCTACAATGGTTCATATCTAACATGCGATCTGTTGACAGCAGACCAGCGCAATATTACATTTTTAGTAGACCGTTCGCTGCGAATTACAGACCCAGCGTGTGCGTGCTCAAACTATGCTTCAAAGTGACGGAACGAGCTCCCGCCGTCAACGCGAAAGTCTGTACAATCGAATAAATGTACCCATTAAGGCCGGTTCTCACACGCAGCGAAGCGCTGAACTACTGCTGCTCACGCGTCTTGAGCTGCTTTTCGTCTGCCATGAGCAACAGTTTTGACGGTGCGATACAAAGCTGGTGAAAACTCCCGACAGCACGCGCTTAGCGCTAGGTCAGCGCTACGCTTGTAGCTCTCTGCTGCATGTGTGAACAGGCCTTTATGGTAAAGCAATCCTGCCAGGGTTTGCGAAACACACACACAAAAAAAAAAGCCATCGGTAGAACTGGCGTTTTGCTCGATACTATTGAATATCAGGCCTCTGTGCTGCATAACAGAAAAGCAACCATGGTGCCAAAAAGAATAGAGCATAGCGTGCGCTTTGGAAGCTAGAGAACGCGCTGAAAATAAAACACTTTCTGAAGCTGCAGGTAATGAACATACCATAAAAAGAAGTAGTTTGACATACCTTAATCGAGTTCCCTTGTCTTGTGACTTCAGAACAAATCAAGTGCAGCGTTGCAGCACCGCGAATCCAAACCGGATCCCGCAATGATGGGAGACGATTTCACCAACTTTACCAACGCGCCCACGTCGAACTCAGCTTCTAAGTTCTGACGAAGCCTGTACTAAAAGCAGGTTCTTTTCAAACAAAGAACCCTTCCCATTTTCCCGACGGACCCTCCTCTCTGCCCTACCCCCCCGCGTGAGCGAGGAATGCGGGGTACGGGGTTGGTGGGAGGGGGATGGGAAATCTTTTTTCCCCGAAAATCTCCTTTCCCCCTTTCACTACACACGACACAAGGACACACCAATACCCGAAGGACGGAAGAAAATGGAAGGTCGCCATTTTCAACTCGCCGGTCAAGTGACGCACAAGCAAACATGTTTATTTTCACTCTCTCTCTCTTTCCAGTTTTCTCAGGGGCCTTTTTTTTTCGCATTTGTTTTGTATTAGCAGGGTGTCGCCGTGGGTGACATTCCAAGCGCGGTCCGTTCCGACGCTGGCATGAAGACGTCTGGATACTGCCCCTGAATGTGCTGTTTAAGTGGAACGTGCCGAGCATCAAATGTGTCGTTGGGGATTTTGAGTTCGACATTGGACTACCCAGAAAGGTTGGTTACGGGGAGACGCAGAGACGAGGCTCGACTTGTTCTCAGTAACTCAGTTTTAGCGATTGAAGTGAACATTTATTCTGACTGCGAGACTCCGGTGTTAAAATCGCGGCTTCTACAAACTCCTAAGTTTCATTTAAGAGAAAAAAGTTTCAGTATTTGGAGGTGTTGCGTTTGGATAAATGCTCATTTTTTGCGCGAAGGCGAATTACGTGAATGGGAGTTGTGAAATGTCAACATATCATTTTTGGCGAGGTAGGTGGGTGAAGTAAAGTTAACACATTCGTTAATTCGCATTCGCACCACGCGTGAACCTCTACCATGTAATGTCTGAACGTGCGTGGCACATTAAACAACTTCGCCAGTCTCGTCCGAGTGTTATCTTTCTTTGTCTTGGCCCGGATCGGAAGGTCGAAAAGAAGACTAACTCACATTGGTAAAAAGAAAATAAAAGGAAGATTTAATACTTAGTGCGAATTGGGGTGGCCACACAGGCTGAGTTCACGTTCACTGTCACCACACAGGCTGAGGTTTTCGTTTACCGTTGCCACACAGGCGTTACGGCGCAGCGAGGTGCATACTGCGTTGTACGCTGAGAGAGTCTGCTCTGCGGAGACCCCGCCCGGTAACAGCCAGCTCCGCGTAACATGATCCATGGGAGCGGCCTTGGTGCTCGGTGCCTCGCTCGGACTTCGGACGAAAGTTATTATACGCCATAGTTTTGTTTAACCCGAGACTGGGGTATTTCGGAAAAGGGACGAGAAGAAAAGAGGCCACAAGGAGGCGACGTCTCAAACACAGCTAAGGATTTTATTCCATCGTATGCACTTTTATACACACCACGTCCACACACCACCAACCAAGTCGACCAATGACAACATAACACCCGGAATACACTAAGCCAAACATAGGCCCAAAACATTACAAAAGAAAAATCTTTCAGCCAGACAAAAGGACAAGATAAGCCTCCAAATACACAAAGTCAACAAAGAACCGTTAAAAGGTTTTTTCAAACCCGCAAACACACGGAACCAAAGGGAAAGAGGGCATACAAGACCTAATTACACAAAGCCAAGCAACAAACCATTAAACTAGCCGGTACTTAATCACCGTAAAGCAAAAAAAAAAAAAAACGGCAACCGGTTATTCTAACTTGCACTGCACATTGAAGGAAAGCGGAAGAGGGTAACCATGAACCAAAATACACAAAGGGGAGAATGCAAAAGTTCCAACCTCAACTACACACTTGAAAGAAGTAATAAGGAAAACCAGAACAAACAATATGTCCTGCACCTGTACTGCATCTTTGTAGGCAGCGCACAAAGTGCTAAATAGCTAAAAAAAAACAAAAAAAACAAAAAAACGGGGGGTTTACATTTTTTAGGAATTTTTTTGAGCTTTCTCCTAGATGCATTGATGGCTGGCTAATACAATTTCCCATCGACTTAATTCGGACTGTTTCCTTCACTACCCTTTTTATCTCATTTTCCTCTCGATGTATTACCTCCGTTTCCGACCAAAACAACTTACAATTGTTGCACTCAGACACGTGCTTGGCGATCTCCGAGTTCGGTGCCCCGTTTTTTACATTTCTTTTATGCTCGGTCAGTCTGTCATTCACGCACCGCGAAGTTTGCCCCACATATCTAAAACCACATGCTAAGGGTATCTCATAGACTACACCTCCTTTGCAAGCCACTGACCTGTCCCGATGTTGCCTTCTGCATTCCTTTGGAGGTGCAAAGAACGGAGTCATCCTGTTTAATTTGTAATCAGATGAAAACACTACGTCAACTCCAAATCTGTGAGCACTCGCTTTAAGGTTATGCGAAACACTGTGGTAGTACGGGACTACGGCAACCTATACGCGTGCGCGCCGCCGGATACTAGCAATATATGTGACGTTTACTTGTGGGAAAAGTCTACACTCGGCCGTCCTGGAGCCTTAACGTCCTCGTTAAGTTTGAAGACACACGCAAATATTAACGTAATAAATGAGAACACACGCAAAGAAAAATTAGTGAACGACTTCACAGTAAACAGTCTCGCAGTCTAGCAGGCAGGGTGCGTTTTCTTGTAAGCCTTCTAGCTCCTGGGAGCTCCTCTTGCTCGTCTCCCAAATCTTCAGAGGCGACATCGTCGTCAAGATAGGACGCCGCTGACGTCGTTGACCATCCTTTTAACTGGGATACGTGTGCCGTCGTTGCGAACCGGCTCCCAGAACTTTGGTCGAGCTCTGGCACTCGGTAGGTATCTGCGGGCAGCACCTGGGTGACAACCAGGGGTCCTCGGTACTTGGGTTGTGTCTTCGTTGGGTTTCCGGTATGCTGTGTTGCTCTTCTCATAAATACAACTTCTCCCAGATCGTACAGCTTTGCAGGGTAGTGCCGACGACCATACGTCTGCTTGCTTCTTTCCTGTTCCTCCAGCAACCGTTGCCTTACACGAACTCGCAGCTCGCTAGGATCCTTCCATGTGGCTTCATAATCCAAGGCTAGCTCCTGTAGCGCAATTCCGTAGAAGCTTGGCTGGTATCCATGAAGCAGTTCGAATGGTGTCTTCCCTGTTGTCTTGTTCACAGCATTGTTCAGGCTGCACTCTGCGTGTTTGAGTTTAACATCCCAGTCTCGGTGGTCGGGATCTTCCATGGCTGTTGTGATGACAGGCAGCACTGTTCGGCTTACTCGCTCGACTTGGCCGTTGGCCTGGGGGTGACGCGAGGAGTTTAGCACGTGTTGTATGGTGCGTGTTGTGCAGAACTCTTCGAACGCTTTCGATGTAAAGCGGCTTCCTCTGTCTGTGATGATGGTTTTAGGCAGACCTCTCTCAAGTATGAATTCCTCCATCGCACACAGGACATGCTTGGCTGATGTGTCTCGGGTAGCAAAAAGTCGCACAAACTTTGGTAAGTTGTCGACGATAACCAGGACGTGCTGGTTGCGCTTCTTGCTTGGAACAAACGGTCCCATATGGTCAAGGTGCACTGTCTCGAAGGGGCGCTTGCCAGGAGGGTTGGGGTTGAGGAGTCCTTCCTTTCTTCCACCAGGGACCTTGTTGAAAATGCATTCGAAGCATTGCAAGATGTGTTTGCGCACACAGTTGCGCATCCGAGGAAACCAAAACGTTTCCTGAAGCTTTTCGACTGTTCTATCCACCGAAAAATGCCCTAAAAGATCGTGGCACTGTACCACTATCGCTTTACAGATTGCCTTTGGCAGCACAAACTTCATTGATCTCTGTTTGTCCTGATCAACAATCTGCATGACCTTGCCGTCCCTGAGGGCATAGTCCTTAGCTTTACTCTTGTCCTCCTTAGTACGGATGTCTTCCGGTTTTTCCAGTATCTCGAACAGCTGGCGCAACTCCTCGTCTCCTCTTTGCATGGCTAGTATCTGATCCTCCACGCTGCAAGTCAGGCACACTTCGAAGCGCCCTTCCAGAAGGTCATCCATGGTGTCGCTCGAGCCTTCCACGGGTTGCCGACTCAGTGAGTCAACATGCAACATCTGGGAACCAGGTCGGTGCCTTATCGTGAAGTCAAATTCCTGTATGAGGTCATACCAACGCGCGATTTGAGGCTTCTGAGTTCGCTGGGCATTCAAGTAGACGAGCGCTTGACAGTCCGTAACTACCGTGAAGTGAATGCCCAAGAGTAGGGATCTCAGTCGATCCACTCACCAAACAATGGCCATGAGTTCCAGTCTTGCTGAATGATACTTTCTCTCAACCTCAGTTGTCTTTTTGCTCACACAGTAGAAAAGATGCCACTTATTTTCCTTTCGTTGTAGCAACATTCCTGCCAGCCCTTTTGAACTAGCGTCTGTATGCAATTCACTCTCTGCCTTGGGGTCAAAAAGCTGCAACACAGGCTTCGACGTGAGGCGTCCTTTCAAGTCTTGGAAGCTGTTTTGTTGTTCTGTTTCCCACTCGAAAACAGCATCTTTCTTTGTGAGTCTTGTCAATGGTTCGGCGATCAGAGCATATTTAGGGACGAATTTCCGAAAAAAAAAAAACACTCAGTCCCAGGAATCGCCTTACGTCATGCACATCTTGAGGGATCGGAAACTGGGCGATTGCATTCATCTTGGCCTCTCCTGGCTGCATCTACCCTGCGCCTCAGCAAGTGCGCGTTCGCCAAAGATAGCGTGGACTTTCTGGGGTTCCGCTTAAACGGAGAGGCTGCAGGCCGATCGGAGGTGCTTCCGGTGCACAAAGCCGAACCACACGGCAAGAATGTGTCGCGGCACGCTCTCTTGTGACGGGTGTTGAGGAAGGAATGTATCCACTATGTGTGATCCAGATTAGTTGCCGGGACGAGCCGCCACCGGATCGGATGAAACGCGGAAGAAAGACAGGACGCTTCTCAACCTGCATGTGAGCGGGAAGGGCAACAAACCGGCTGTCCTTCTGCAAACCGTTACCGCGTGGGTGGAAAGCAAGAACCGAAGAAAGTTGGCCCGCATGCTCTTCGACAGCGGTAGTCAGCGCTCCTTCATTACAGAGGAGCTGTCGAGGGGTCTTGGTTGGAAGCTTCTCGGAACGGAGGTTCTTACCGTCGGAGTGTTCGGTGGCAAGACTAGCGAACAAACGTACCGTACAGTTCGAGTAGTTTTGAGAAATCGTCTAACCGGCCAGACATACGGGATAGACGCCCTCGAGACGCGTTCTATCTGGAAACAAGAACTTCCAGGCCCGGATGAAGACATCGTGGTGAATATAGAGGAGCTCGGACTAACGGTTGGTGACGACCTGAACGGACTCGAGTGCCACGGAGTAAAAATCCTCTTAGGATCGGAGCACTACTGGGGGTGCGTTACGGGAAGAGTCCGTCGACTGAGCGAGAACCTGACGGCAGTGGAGACCGCCTTTGGTTGGGCAGTACATGGACGCTCCCAGGCGACTGCAGCTGTTGTCAACTGTTCCCAAGTGATCGTCCTCAGAGCTGCCGTGAGCGACCAGGAGAACACAGCTATCCTGAGAGGATTTTGGGAGCTTGAGAGTATGGGAGTTGTGGACGCAGAGGTCCAGGATCACCTCGACAGCGACATCATGCAGCGCTTTGAGAGAAGCATCACAAAATCTGATCGAAGATACGAAGTGAGCCTTCCTTGGAAACCTGATGTAAAGCTTGATTGCAACCGAGAGATGGCTTGGAAGAGACTCGAAAGCCAACGAAAGAGGCTGAGCAAGAATCCTGAGCTCATGCAGAGATATGATCAGGCAGTCCGGCTTTACGTCGAGAACGGAATGGCTGAGAGGGTCGAGAGAGAAGGTAACTCGGGTGAACGCGTGTACTACATGCCCCACCAGGCTTTTCTGCGAGAAGGCAGCAGTACGACGACGATGAGAATCATTTTCGACGCGTCTTCGCACGGACCGAACTGCAAGTCGCTAAACGACAACCTGGAGAGCGGTCCGAACCTGAAACCAGACCTTGTTAGCCTGCTTCTCAACTTCAGGCAACACCCGGTGGCACTGATTGCGGACGTCGAAAAGGCCTTCCTTCAAATTGGAGTAAACCCGGAGGATCGCAATGCTCTGCGGTTCCTCTGGTACGAAGAACTTCCTCAGCCGAACCAGACAACTCCGGCGGTGGAAGTCTGGCGTATGACGAGGGTCATTTTCGGAGCCACGTCCAGCCCCTTTCTGTTGGCCGCGACCCTACGACATCATTTCAAAGAAATGGAGAGCGTATTCCCCAAGACAGCTGAGCGACTGGGTAGATCGGTCTCCGTTGACGACCTCTTGACGGGCGCAGAAAGTGAGGAGGACGCCCGGACATTCTGCAACGAGGCGATCGAGATATTTGGAGCAGCGGGGATGAAGCTCCATAAGTGGGGCTCCAATAGTGCAGCCCTGTCGAAAATGCTTGAAGACAAGGGTCCCGATGAGAGACCATCGGGACAACAGACGGGTGTGTTGAAGATACTTGGTCTGACGTGGAAGCCGAATGAAGACAGCCTTTCCTTTTAGGCGGAACACGTGATTGAGTTCGCCCGCCAACGACGAAACACCAAGCGTTTCGTGCTCCAGACGACAGCACGACTGTATGACCCGCTTGGTTTCCTCTCCCCCTTCGTGGTGCGAGCCAAGATCTTGTTTCAAGAAATCTGGAAGCTGAAGCTGCGCTGGGACGATACACTGCCGGAAGAACTGATGACTGGCTGGAACAACTGGTGCGACGAGCTCTCCACACTTCAGCAAATTAACGTGCCCAGATCCTACGACAGCGAGCTCAAGGGCAACGTTGTACATCGAACGTTGCACGTGTTCTCTGATGCCAGCACCTCCGCATTCGGATCCATGATCTTCATCTGCCTAACAGATGACACCGGAGAAACGACCTCGACACTCTTACTGGCTAAGTGCCGCGTGTCGCCACTGAAGGAAATCTGCTTTGCTAGATTAGAGCTTATGGCTTGCTTGATTGGATCGAGGCTGTTTAAGTACGTAAGGACACACATCGAAATCCAAGTGGATGAAGTCCACTTCTGGACGGATTACATGATCGCTCTGCATTGGATTAGGAGAGAGCCATCCAGGTGGAAGACGTTCGTGAAAAATAGAGTACAAGAAATTCAAGCAAACAGCGAGAAGGCAATGTGGCACTACTGCCCGGGGAAGGAAAATCCTGCCAACCTGATGACACGAGGGCTGTCCGCGGATCGACTGCTGTCTGCACCGCTCTGGTGGAACGGACCAACTTGGTTGCTACTGCCCGCGACAGACTGGCCTGGGGAAAGTGACGAAGAGCTTTCCCACGACGGGCTTGAGGAAAGGACTCCAAGAGCAGAGCTCTTCAAGGTAACTGCAACTGTACCGGAAGAGTTTCTCGACATCTCAAAATTCAGCTCGGCCTTGAAATTCCACAGAACAACGGCCTAGATTTTACGGTTCACCTATAACCTCAGATCGTCAGAAAAAAAGGATGGGACCACTGACAGCCGAGGAGATCCACGTAGCGCAAACACACTGGGTAACAAGAGCACAAAGATCAGCGTTTGCCTCCGATATTGATCGTGCAGCATAGAGAATGTCGCCCCCACCTGGGTCGCTCTTGCGTGACTTTCGCACTTTCATCGATGAAGAGGGATTGCTGAGGATCAGCGGTCGACTCCAGTCACCGAACCTGACGCAAGAAGAACGCCACCCCATTGCACTGCCTAAGGAGCATCGATACTCAACGTTGCTGACTGTCGACGCCCATCGCCAGGTACTGCACGCGGGAGCCACGGACACTCTCGTGCAGCTGCGCGACAAGCACCGGATCCTCCGCGGAAGACAGCTGGTAAAGAAAGTGGTGCGTGCGTGTGTGACTTGCCAGCGATTCAACGCGACTCCTGCAAGTGCTCCAACGGGACCCTTGCCGGCGGATCGTACAACGCGAGCGGACCCGTTTGAAGTAGTGGGCACAGACTTTGCGGGACCCCTGTACGTTAAGGCGAACGACCTCACTAGCAAATGTTACGTGCTGTTGTTTACATGTGTGGTCACCCGAGCGGTCCATTTGGAGTTAGTGACAGACATGTCGACAAAGAGCTTTCTGCATGCCTTTCGCAGATTTGTGTCGCGGAGAGGGGTATGCCGCGTCATTTATTGGATAACGCTTTGACATTTAAGAGAGCCTCAAAAGAGCTAAGTGAATTGTGGAAGACATGTAGATTCAAATAATGTTCTACTGCACTCGTTTTATTTTTTTTGAGAGATTACACAAGAATAACGACATTAAAACTACGAGGAATGTTCCTCCATCCTTTCCGGCCAGCGTGTGAATCTATCTATGCAAGTGAGGATGTACCGCTGGCCTTGTGATGGTGGTAGCGGTCCGACAATGTCAACGTGGACGTGGTCGAACCTTGCATCGGGAGTCGCGAAGGTGGAGAGGTTCGTCATGGTATGTCGCTGGATCTTAGCTCGCTGACAGGATATGCACTCTCGAGCCCACTGACGAACATCGCGATTCATTTCGGGCCAAACGAAGCGAGAAGTAACGAGATGCTGTGTTCCCCGTATGCCGGGGTGCGATAGCGAGTGCAGTTTCTCGAACACCAGTTTACGGAGGTGTGCGGAAAGAAATGGACGAGGCGCTCCCGTCGACATGTCGCACCACAGAGTTGCGTCATGCATGGGCAGTGGTACCTCTCGCAGTTCCATCGAGTGCGTAGCTGTGTGCAGTTGGCCGAGCTCGGTGTCTCTTTTCTGAGCAGCAGCAAGGGCGGCCAAGTCCAGCACTGGGCGTTCAGCGCGCCGATGCAGAGGCGTGACAAGGCATCCGCCACCGGGTTGTCACGGCCGCTCACGTGTCGCACGTCCGTCGTGAACTCCGAGATGTACGACATTTGGCGAAGTTCACGAGTTGTGTGGGCTTGGCTATCCGACTTCAGCGATCGTATTGCGAAGGTCAGTGGCTTGTGGTCAGTGAGAATGAAGAAGCTTTTTCCCTCCAAGAGATGGCGAAAGTGGCGAAGCGTCAGATATGCGGCGAGAAGCTCTCGTCCGAAGGTGCTGTATCTGCGCTCGGTGGGTGACAGTGTCTTGGAGAAAAAGGAGATGGGCTTCCAGATGTTGTTTTGCCATTGCTGAAGGACCGCTCCAATCGCAACTTCCGAAGCATCCGTCATGACGCACAGGGGAGTGTTGTCCTCGGGGTACACCAAAAGGGTTGCGTCGGCGATGTCTGCCTTGATTTTGGTGAACATGCGCTCCGCTGTTGCATCCCAGGTCAAAGCCGCTGCCTCGCCGTGGCTCTTTTTGAGGAATTCTTGCAGCGGTTGGAGGGTTGTTGCGCAGTAGGGGACAAAACGCCGATAAAAATTGACGATTCCGAGGAACTCCCGCAGCTGGCGTCGTGTTGACGGTCGAGGAAAGTTCCGGATCACCTCAACCTTCGCGGGAAGTGGACGGATGCCTTGGTGGTCAATGTGGTGTCCCAAGAACTCCAGCTCACCTACACCGAACTGACACTTGGCGGTGTTGGTGATGATGCCGTAGCCCCTGAGACGCTCGAACACAGCTTTGAGGTGTTGTTTGTGCTCGGCGGGTGAGGAGCTTGCGATGAGGAGGTCGTCGACATAGGCACGGCAGAAGGTTAGTCCCCGGAGTACTTCGTCAATGAACCTCTGAAAGGTTTGGGCGGCGTTCCGAAGACCGAACGGCATCCGGACGAATTCGTAAAGCCCGAATGGCGTGATGATTGCGGTCTTCGGCACGTCGTCCGGGGCGACGGGGATTTGGTGATAAGCGCGCACCAAATCAATCTTTGAAAAGATGTATCCTCCGTCGAGGCTGGATGTTATGTCTTGGATGTGGGGGATCGTATAACAGTCGGGAGCGGTGACGCGGTTTAATGCGCGGTAGTCGCCGCATGGTCTCCAGTCTCCGGCTGTTTTCTTTTGTACCATGTGGAGTGGTGAGGCCCATGAGCTCGACGACGGTCGCATGATGCCCAATTCAAGCATGTGCTGGAATTCCTGTTGAGCAATTCGCAGCTTGTCAGGGGCGAGACGACGCGGTCGAGCATGGACGGGAGCTCCGGTGGTTTCAATATGGTGAGAAACGCTGTGCTGCACAGGGCGTTCGTCACAGCCAGTGCGCGTCAACTCCGGGAACTCGCGCAAGATGGTTGTGAATTGTGTTGGGGCGTTAGGAATGACATGCGCCGGAGCTGGAGAAGGCACTGCGGATGATACGCCCGACACGGAGAGGTTAGTTATCGTGTCGAGGAGACGCCTCCATCCTATGTCCACCAAAAGTCCGAAGTGTCGGAGAAAGTCCGCACCAATGATGGCATGTTGCACGTCCGCGACGACGAACACCCAGCAAAAGGTCCGTCGAAGACCGAGATTCAAGGTTAGCGAACGCTCACCGTATGTGGGAATTGGCGTCCCGTTCACAGCTTGGAGCTGCGAGGTGCTGGACATCCGCTTGTCTTTAGGTGTTGCCGGTAGTATGCTGACCTCGGCACCGGTATCCACGACGAAGCGGAGCCCGGTGTCGCGGTCGGGGACGTAAAAGAGGCGCTGGCTGCTGTCCGGAGTGGCCGAGGCACTTGCCGCCTCTAGTGCTCCGCCGTTCCGTTTCCCGTGTAGTGGCAGGGTGTGGTGCACTTAGTGGCATTTATGGCCGAAGCGGCGGTGGTACCAACAGATGTCGGTTCGTTCTGGTGAAGAAGATGGACGGCGTCGTCGGGACCGCGACTGGCTACGTCCGCGATGTTGCTGCAGGGTCGCGACAGCGGTCGTCAAGCGGGAGATCTCCGCGCGGAGCTGTTGTATCTCGTCCGTAGGAACTTGGACGGCCGATACAACCGGAGTCGAAATCTCGATCAGCTTGTCGGCGAGCTCTGCCAGGTGTTCAACACCGAGGTCTCCAACGAACGCCAAGATCATGCGCACGTTGTGGGGCAGACGCTGGACGAACAGGTTCCGCAGGAACGAAGCGTCGGTTGTGGATGCCTTCTCACCCATCAGCTGCTGCATGCGGCGCAAGAACTGGGTAGGTCGGCGGTCACCAAGTTCCTCGGTGGTCAGGAGTTGTTGTAACCGTCTTTCCTCAGAAGCTGTTGTGCGGCGGATCAGCTGCCGCTTGAGGGTGGCGTAGGCATCCGTGGCTGGTTGCTGGAGGAGCAGGTCGCGTACCTCGCTGGCGATATCTGGTGGAAGGCTGGCCACGATGTGATGATACTTGTTGCGATCAGCGGTGATCTTCCGAGTCGCGAACTGCGCTTCCACTTGTAAAAACCACAGCTTGGGATCCGCAGGCCAGTACGGTGGGAGCTTGAGGGCGACGACGGAGACGCCTTCCGCAGGGGGCGCCGTGGTTGAGGAGTTGGCAGAAGCATTTTCTTCTTCTTGATTCATCGCAGCGCTTGAGGTCGGGTTTTTCGTTAGTCCGGGTCACCAATGTTGATTCAAATAATGTTCTACTGAACTCGTTTTATTTTTTTGAGAGATTACAGAAGAATCACGACATTAAAACTACGAGGAATGATCCTGCGTCCTAACAGGGCGCTGCTCGCAAGGCGTCTGCCCTCTTCTCCTCTCTCCTCTCTTGTCGTGGGGGCGACTTGAGTTGTTTAGTCTACCCCCACGGAGGTCTGGCCGACTGGCCCGCAACCGGGCCCTCGAGCTGGTGTCGGGTATCCCCGGTGCGTGCCAGCCTCCTCCGCGGCTCGAGGGAGCGTGTTGCGGGGAAGACGATGCTGTCGCTGCAAGCCTCTACAGACACTCCGACACCCTGATGTGATTCAGCATTTTGCCAATGCTGGCATAGAGTGGCGATTTATTGTCGAACGAGCGCCATGGTGGGGAGGTTTTTATGAGAGGCTCGTGGGCTCAGTAAAGGTGTCATTGAGAAAGGTGATCGGAAAGAAATGCCTGGGCGCGGATGGATTGGCCACGGTTCTCACCGAAATTGAAGCCGTGGTGAATTCGAGACCATTGACCTTTGTGTGCAACGAGGTGGGAGAGGGCGACCCTCTCACGCCGGCGAGCTTTCTAATCGGTAGACGGCTGACGGCGCTGCTGGCGGCCGGGGGAGAGCCGCTCGCTTCGACACCGGAGACACTTCGCGGTCTGTGGCGAAAGCGAAAACGGATCCTAAAATTAATTTTGGGGGACGTGGGGGGCGGAATACCTCCGAGAACTGAGGTCTGCCTATGCTAGTCACCAAAAGCTGTCCCCTCCGCCCCGAGTGGGCCAGTTGGTCCTTTTGAAAGAGCCACTTCCGCGACTGCTTTGGAAGCTTGGAAAGGTTGAGAAGCTATTTTATGGACGCGATGCAATGGTTCGTTCATGCGAGATTCGCGTACATCACGATACAGTACTGCGAAGGCCAGTGCAACTTATCTACCCCCTAGAAATGACGGAACTCTAGAATGTGCTGGCGCCCATTCGGTGGGGAGTGTGTTGGAACTTTCGCGAAGACGGAATCGGGTTCCCTCTGCGGAGAGGATGCACGCGAGGAGCGAGCTGAACATCACACCACGGCTTGTCTCGGCGGAGACGATTTACGATCGCGCGCGGGGGTCGAGATGCAAACTTCGTACCCGCAGCGGCCTGATGAATATAAGTATTAAATTTCCCTTTTATTGTTTTTTTAAAGAAAATAAAAGGGAGATTTAATACTTAAAGTGCGAATTGGGGTGGCCACACAGGCTGAGTTTTCGTTCTTCTGTCGCCACACAGGCTGAAGTTTCTTGTCGCCACACAGGCTGGGGTTTTCGTTTACCGTTGCCACACAGGCGTTACGGCGCAGCGAGACGCATGCTGCGCCGTAGGTTGGGAGAGTCTGATCTGCGGAGACCCCGCCCGGTAACAGCCAGCTCCGCGTAACATGATCCGTGGGAGCGGCCTCGGTGCTCGGTGCCTCGCTCGGACTTCGGACGAAAGTTCTTATACGCGTAGTCGCGCCGCTGGTTACTAGCAATAAGGGGTCGCTTACTCGTGGGAAAAGCCTACACGAGTTTTGCAAACACTTCCAGCCGTGCTGGGCGGAGTCTCGCTGATCCGCAAAACAAGCGAAATATCATCCGGCCTCCTGGCGAACATTCCGTTCGCCTTCGGGGATAAATCATACAGATGCACCCTGTCTGAGGGGGACTAATGGCTGCTTTTGCTTGCGCACGCCTATCGGTTAGTCCCAGTCGAGCGCAGTTAGTCCCCAGCTTTTGCGTACTGTACCTAGCTTGAACCAGATGGTCCTTTAGGAAGGCAACTGGGAGTTCAGAGGACCAAATGCTGCCGTTAGTCCCTTGTGGCCAACTTTTTCTTAGAGTGTACTCTGCAGTAACCGACGTCCACTGCGTCCTCTATGGAAAACAATTTAAAAAAAAGATAGCAGATAACAAAATGCCGTTGTAGCGCGGTAAAGGTCAAAACCTCGTGACTGGAGTCACGCTTTCATGAGCTCTGGGCCAAACAAGAACCAGAAGGGCTCGTAACAGAATGGCTTGATGCTTATTTTATTACAAACGCTTTTGTTCGCGAGCCATATAGTGCGTGAACGAGACCATGGCCTCAAAGAGTTTTCGCGTGCTGGCAAAAATTATGATGAATATCCCTTAAGCGCATTTTATCATTCCCCACGGGTGTTGCCAGTGATATTTTTTATTACACACTCAAGGTCTATTTTTGTTATCTGTGGTAAGCGAATCTTATCATTCCCCGCAAGTGCTGCCATTGATATTTTTTATTACACATTCAAGGTATATTTCTGTTATCTGTGGTAAGTATGTGGAATCCAAACTACTGTCATAATTATCTGGTCGTCTTTCTTTGTATTTTATCATTTTTCTCAGATGAGCGACCTTCTGAGCAAAAGAGTGGTTAAATAAATTAAACAATGAGATAATATCGTTGCTTCCCAAAGGCTTCGGAAACGTATAATTAATTGTTTGCTTCCTTTTTGTGCTGATGATTTGGTTTATCTAGCCCCAAGTCTTATTTAGGTTTCCATGGCACTTCTGAAATCTATTTGTTTAATTATATTTTTTGCTAGTCTTAGTTTTGCGATTACCCTATAACGTCACTTTTGATATTCTGCTCCTATATGAGTAATATCGGGGTTAGCCTTACATATATTCCATAGCTCATATTTTTCATAGCATGGTGTCATGATTTTATTATAATCATAGAGAAATCAATATAATTATACATCATGTCAATTTAGCGATCAAACTACTTGCAAGGCTAGTTTTGGGATCACTTTTTACGTGTGTCTTCTATTATTCATTATAAAAAATACGGCTGAGAGTGATTACCAAGTGTTTTGTTTTTCTTCAGGCTATACCTAAATGTTATGTCATTCGCATTTCATGTAAAACCTCTGTAAAGCTTGTTGAAGTGTGTAACTGAAGAATCGCTACATCAAAAGGCAATTCAACAAATGAAAAGTTATAAACACGCGGTTTTCCACACAGCGTTCCAAAAGTTTCGAATTATGCCATTTCCAATGGCACCTAACTTCAGTTTGCGGCGTTAAAACCACAATGTGCTCACTGAATCTAATCAAGTAAGATAGAACATCTTTCAAAATAACGTGGTAACTAATTTGGCTAAGCTATAATTGCAATTACTTACGTGTATAGCATGACACAGAAAGCCGGGTCAATTCTCGTTTGGACTACGGAAGCGGCTGCCTGCGTCGCATGAGAAAGGGACAATGATTTTTATTTTTCTAATTTTTTTATTCAAGTATCTACTTCTACATCTGGCAATACAGTAAAAGGTAAAAAAAAAACTGATGAAAAACGGTTAGATGTTCAACGCGTGAATACGGCGTCATCGGAAATTATAACGACCCTGTGTGATGGAAGGAATTATTATCCTGCCTGGACCCTAAAAAAAAGGTCACAGAAGCTCCCTCACCCCCCCCCCCCCCCCCCAAAAAAAAAAAAATAACATCTTTCTCCTTTTTAAGGCATGGTCATTTCTACGGGATACGTGGACAGAGACTTTAGTCTGTTTATCTTTTTTAAACCAGTTTTTACGCGATCAGTATGGTGCAAGAATTTTAGACGGAGGAGATTTCTACGATCTCCAAATAATGGTCATTTTAGCTGGTGTTTACACTCCGTCATACTAAATTGCAAATCATAATTTTTACAAACTCATTACAGCCGTAATATGAATTTCTTTCAAATTTGTTAATAGCAAATGCTGTAGGCGGGTTTCGGACAACAGAGGAATATTTGAGCATAAAATGACCATGTGACAATTAAAACGATCATTCGAGAGAAATATCAAAGGCCAAGCATGCGGGAGGCCTTCAGGAAAAGAGTCAACATTTACCATCCACTGCATACCGGAACTGCAGAGTACACCCGGATATATAAATTCCTTAACACTTTCTAGAACTTTTCGATTTAGTGAACGACTATATGCTGGTGGTCATAATTTATTTGTAAGGGTGACGTGTTCATTTTTTTATATTCAAAGTAATTTGTCAGAGTGACACCATTATTCAATGGAGAGCAAGTCTATTCGCACAATCAGGCTACCAGGTGCGGTCTTCATCATTCTACATATTACAATAGCATCTGCAAACGTTCTGATAGTAGAACAAACATCATGATCAATGATATTTAGATTAATGAGCAAAATAGTTTTCACACAAAAAGAGCCTTGCGGCACACATTAAGTAATATCAAAGATATGGGATTGTAAGCTGTTTATAACCATCTATAAGTTTCTCAATGACCAATTTTCAAAAAAAACCATGTACGAACTCTGTAATCAAGTCCACAGGCACAGAGCTAGAAAATTAAAAATCCCATGGAACGACATTAAAAGGCTTACTGAAGTCAAGAAATACCAAATGACCAAATGAACCCCCCGTCACAACTTGATTGACATCAAAATGTCATAACAAATTTCAATAGCGTGCTACAAGAATAGCCCCGATGAAATGCGCGTTGCGAGGGAAGAAAAAAGTTAAACTTGCGAAGGTGAATCATAATATCACTATAGAAACTGTTTTTTTATTGTCTTGCCAAACAATACTTGAAGCGATATTGGTCGATCATTTCTGACAGTGATTCTAGGACGACGTTTATGCACTTGCAAGACTCGAGCAACCTTCCCATCTAAGGCAGAGAAGATTCGCGTAGCGATTTTTCGAACAGTACCTTAAAGCAAAGGCACCATGAACTACAAAAAGATTTTACAGCACATGAAAGGATATCAGCTAACAATTCAGTTTAGTTTTGTATAAGTTACTTAATTAATTTAAAATTCTAGACACACTGAATTTAAGTGCGGGCATCAAGTTTGTCGGCGCTAGATCATTGAAGTGTATCGAAAGCGGCATGCAAGGTCTGAAAACCGTCCGAAAGTATATAAATAAAAGGTTAAAAAAAAACTGATGAAAAAAGGTCGTTCTCATTTTTGGAGATGGCCCCAGTTCCGGCTGTTAGCAGTGTATAGTATTCTTTCTTTGGACTGAGTGATCTGTTAGAGGAAACGCACCTTTGAAGGTCAAACCCTTTCTTTGTGTTCAGTAGTGTTTTCACCTACGTTTGCCGGGTGGCGGTGGTTATGCTAGAATGTGACCCTTTGTGTGAGTGTCCCACAGCCGAGGTCAAGGGAGATAAGAGAAGGTTTACCGAAGTGTCATTGTCCTCTTGCCATGTGTGTGTGCTTTTTTTTTTGTAGAGACGGCGTTGGAGATCGGGTATATAAATCTTGTTCGAAATAAACTTTGCAGCTGAGTTTGGGAAGTTGCCTCCTTTTTTACTACCTTCTGTTGTGTTCTCTTTCTGCCCCAGTCTCAGGTTTACAATCATGTTCAACGTACTCCAGCTCGGCTGCACTCTGACTATTTTTTATATAAATAAAGTCCTCGATATTTTCATAATCGTTATAGATGATAGCATCATTGTGCCTGAGCGCCGAAAAGAATTGTGTTTACCGTTACTGCAGACGTATTTCCAGAACCGTTCTGGAAAACTCCGAATGCTATTTCCTAAACTGTTAAAGGGGCCCTGCAATGACTTTTTTACTAATTTTTAATTTGCACCGAACCTGAGCGCACTGAACGTAGTAACTTAGTGACACTTTTCTTTTCTCGAAATTCCTTTATTTTAAAAGTTATAGGCAAATTAAAATTACAAAAACAAGCAAAAAACAACCTCCCTCATGACGTCCTTGGTAGCTTGAGAGTAGCCGTGAGCTTGAGGAGACGTAGTGAGCTCATCGAGCGCTCACGGCTGCCGCACTCCGAGTCGACAACGCGAGAGGGCGCCATTGAAGCGTGTTCTGTGTAGGCTGTATGCAGCGGGCAGCGAGAGCGGCTCTCATTGCATTTGCTGTGGGATTAAATACTAATTCGGTATGACACTTCATTCGCCATAAACGACAGCAAACACGGGGTAAAGATCAGTTCAGAACGGGAGCCACTTCGCGCTGCCATACCGCCAAAGGGCTGAATCGCCAGCCAAGCCCGCGCCGAGAGCCTTGGGAACGCTCGGAACCGGTCGGATCCCCGAGCCGGCATACGACCGCAGCGCCGCCGCGTACATCCGGGACCTTTCCGTGTCGGCACCTGATCCCACTATTCCTTTCTAGTATGCGCCGCTTTTTCCACCGCTTGGTGGCGGGTATGTCGACGGGTCATTTCTTGTTTCCATACTTTATGAACTGCATTCGTATCTTTTTTTATCTAAAATACTGAACAAAAGCTACTTGCATAAATAGTTGAGACGGTTCTTGCCACTTATATTTTGTATTTCGACTAAAAGAAGCTTTTAGCGGCTCGGACCAGTAGTAAGCCCAGGACCAAAGACGTCACATTTTGCACGCTTTCGGTACCGCGGGTCGCCCTCGTCGGTGGAGGAGGTTTCAGCGTCGTCCGGTTAAAATATGACGCACTGATATTTAGTTACTCTCTCCGTGCCCGCTGGCTTGCCCGAACCCCAAGAGACGTGGAAACCGCAAAAAAGGTGGACGCTTAGATATGATTGCAGCGCCCCTTTAAGGGAACTAGCCTTATAATGGCTCTAACCTGTCTTGAACCGCTCTTTCGAATTATTTAGTTTAGAGAGATTTCTCGGAAGCCGCGTCTTAGTGAATTAAAGACAGGCCCTTCCTCTTTTGTCGAGTAATACACGCCCCTCACGTGTAAACCATGACTTGTCATGTGCTCGTTTTTGCGTAAGCATACGCGATGGAACAAACTCTGCCATTAAGCTAAGTACTTTTCCATAGGTTTATTCATAGGTCATTGATGTTCAAGCGTTCGGACAAAGTTTAAAAACAGGAAGATAAGATTCGAGTTCAGATATCGACTTTGCCTAATGTGCCCGGTCTTAAATCGGTCATTCGTTCACGTCATTTGCTCATGCTCACACAATTTAAGTAGGCTTCAGGCACGATAGGTTTATGGTCACTAATCCCAGGGACTTTATGCCAGTTTTTAAACATCTAACAAGTGTTACAACGCAAAGAATCCGCCAGCTGGCTCATATCACCATTGCGTTTTGGCTCGGAAACAAACTGTTCAAGCGAAAAAAAGACGCTCAATAAGCTAAATAATTCAGTGTACAATTTAGCACCAGTGGCACCCCCGAAGTTTTCACTATTCTATGCAATCGCTTGAAGATGGAAATCGCCGCTAATATTAATGTGATCTCCTAGGTTACTGGAAATGTGTTTAATCGGGTAAGGCATTGAAATTCCTGCCCGAAGCAAAAAAATGATGACTAAGCGTTTCCCTTGAGACAGACTAATCTGGCAAACCACAGTTGCGCCATCTTGAGCGTTCACTGGAATCTCGGTAGAATAATTATTTGCTGCAGAAACCACTACTGCGTTTGTCTATGAAGTGCGACAGCATTCGCCATGAGATTCACGACACAGTTCGCTTTGATACGACGACGCACATTTTGAGAAAACACACTTGTATTACTGTTCTACCACATAGCACGTAGCGCGACAGCAGAGCTTTACTTGGGAATCCAGTGATTGTTTCCTCTCTCGGTCATCGTTTATACTTCTGGCTTTGTGAATTTGTTTAATATTCATCTTGTTTCCCGATCACCTTTAGAGCTTCGTGAGTGTCTTGTCTTCCCGCTGTGTAATGGTTTAATGTTCAAGTTGTTTCCACACCAGCATTCACCATGTGCCAACTTGCTCAAGTGAAACACATAATCGCTTCGTAGCTTGGGCGAAAATGTGAATTTGTGCGTACTGCCGCTCCCTTTATGCGCGGCGCGGGTTCATCGGGTTGACAATAGCAAGAGACATTGAGCTGGGAAGACTTCCTGGTGACTGCTATAGGAAGACTTACTAGAACACAACGTCAAAAACGACGAGTAGGTCGACCTCAAGGACGGCCTTTAAGGCGATCGCAACGACTATACTCGAGAACGACCTAAGGGCGACATCCAGCATAGCGTCAGGATGACGTCCGCATATACGCGGCAACTTCCTATGCGGATGTACCTCGTATACACGGCGCCGCGCTTTCGCACGGCGCATTTGAGGCTGACAATAGCAAGAGGCATCGAGAAGGTTGCTCGCGGGCGTTCACGTACTCAGTGCAGAACAGTATATTCTGTGACACGATTTCAGCAATATGTTGCATTGTCTAAAATCAAGCTGTCATAATTCAGGATTCTCTTTAAGCCCGTTCGCCGATGGGCCTTTGCTTAACCCCACAGATATTATTTACTTTTTCGCAAACAACTTTCGAAATGTTAACGGATATGGCGAAGGATTCTCCAGCTTACGAGCAATTGTGAAGATGCTTTGCTTTTCCTTAAAAGATCTGATGTTAACAATATCCCGACGATGTTTTTTTTCTGCAGAAAACTTGCCCAATCCATGAGCTCGCTCAATCTCAAATACGTAAAATCCTAACTGAAATTTATGAAGCTCCTTCGCTAGCGCTTTTGATGACACAGGCGTTTCCCATAAACTGGTGTCCCGAAATTCATAGACAAGAAGATTGCAGCAACAACAGGGTTTTAGAGTGTTTAAGCTTTGCAGACAAAACGTCTGGATAATTTTAATGTTTCAGCCATTTCGTTTGCAACTCGTTAAGAATCGCAAACGTATGCCTCTCTTCGAAATTCGTACTCAATTGAACGTAATGGCGTGCTCACATGAGTTAAGGTAGGTATCAGACGATTTTTGGCTTTCTGCAACTGACACGAGCTTCTTCATCAAGCTTTTCTGAACTTTTAAAACTAATTAACATTATAAAAAGTACGATGTTCACTACGAAATTCACAGTTCAATCTGGGAACACGTATCGAACATATTCCAAGCACGTTCGCTTCATACATACGTCTGCTTCAAACATATGTTTGCAAAGCTTTTGTGAGCGATATCACAGGACTGTCAGACAATGATGACACCTGCATCAGACAGAATCCTCAGGCTGACTTGATTATGATGTCTTGGCGGTGTGACCACGGCTTAACGGTTCGTCTCTGATACAACCTGTAAAGCTGAACAAACATACTTCTGGGAAGGCTTAGATATTCAGGTGCTGTTTCCTGAAGAGACGTTCAACATGGGAAAAGCTAAGCCTGAATGAATATTCGCCTGCCACGTTGAAGTTTCAACGGTGTCATTTTTTTAATTTTTACTCAAAAGTTTTAACATTTTCTTTTCTATATATTTGTTAACAATTGTTGGTGTTTTGAAGTAGTTTTTATTATGGAAAGGACAGCCTTGAGGAGGCCAAAAATATTTTAATGAAAATTTCCACGTGCATAGATTTATAGGCAATACACTGCCTCCCTTTAGATAAATGCGATAAAAGACATCGAAATAAGCTAGCCCCATTAAACGCCTTTGTTATCAAGCTAAGCGGAATGATTCGAATCTGATCTTATTCTTTCGATGAATGTGATGGATTATTTCTAATCCTAGTCAAGATCTCCATGTCCGCTCTAGTATATTCAATAAAGTGGCAGCAGGATGAATACCTGGATTGTTGTGTTCTTTCAGAAAGTGGTGCTGCACGACCAACATGGCGGCAACCAGGGAAGCAACTAGCCGCATCGTGTCCAATATCAAGGACAGGTGGCGAAAATTAAAGCGGAAAGCAGGCACAGCCAAACTGACGATCACTTTGGCGGCACCAAGGAGATACAAAGAGCTTGAAACTTGCAAACCTCGGAACTGCCCATATACTCAGAAAGCTGCAAACGAGAGGAAAGCAACATGCGTTGTGTTCTTATGACTTAAGAAAAGGGGCAAACCGGTGTATATCTACAAGGCCATTGGTGGCTGAGTAGACTACCCCACACCAGCTCAGAGCACATGAAGCAAACGTTCGACTTGCAAAACCCAGGAAATACTGGGTTCAGTCGCCGCTGCTGCCTTTTCCAATCTGGACGAACATCGTACCGACATGCGGTCATGCATCACTACTGTATGGTACTCGTGTTACATGCGCGCACGATTACCGCTGTCAAAGAGCGCCTGCGCGGTTCTTTTATGACTTATACGGGTCATTCTACGTCAAACGTCCCAGACGTCGTGCTAGACCTAATCCAATTCCTAAAAAAAAAAAAAAAAATTCATGGCTTTTGCCGTAGTGTCTGTAGGCATGCCTTAAAGTATTATTAAAGAAAAAAAAAATTTTTTTTATGATGCGAGCACGGTTTTAACTTCCAAAAACAGCCTGAAACTAGGCATCACTAAAAAATTCATGAAAACTCAGCTTTTTTTGTGAAACACCTAACAATCTTTGTTTTCAAATTTGCACGGCTTTCAAATTGCAATGTGGTTGGGCTTAGGAAGTTTCGTTTAATTTAAATATTAAAAGAAAACTAGACAATTGTTACAATTTTAACGTTTTTTATGTTATTAAAAATATGTAATTGCTTCAGGACTTAACATAACTTTTTACCGGCTGCCCTGCAGGCATATAATCTAAAAAAAATGTTTAAAACCACTAGACTAAGTATCTCGTAGTAAAAAAAAATCCTGAAGTTAAAAAAAAAGTACGTTTCGACGCATAAACAGACGTTTATTTCTCCCTGAGGTGGTCCAAGTAAAAATACAAAATATGTGGGTTTGGAAGAGCAATCAATAATCTTTTGATTTTGAAAGGTTAATCAAAATAATTTTTGTTGAAAGCGAAAAAAAAATTAGTTTTTTTTTTAAATTTGAACGTTTGCACCACAATCAGGCGTCGCTTCATAACGCCTCTTCGCCGCACAGCACGCCACCTGCGACGATAGCTGACACGATTAAGTCCAAAGAAAGAGCGGAGTTTTCTGCCGCTTCCCCTGGTCCGTCTTTCCGGCTGCGAGGGACGAAACGGCGGGTATCGTGTAAAACACGGAGGTGCCGCCAGCGCGTAGAAATAGCAGGCCCGTTGTGCCCTTTGTACCCGAGGGCGGCTCGAAGCGCGATGCCCAAAACGACAGGCTTCATCAAGTGACCAAGACTTCTCCACGCCATGACAAAGGTCCCACGGCCACCTCCCATTCCTGAAATAAAATCAATCGCTCTTAACCGTAACGTTTGCGGAGCCTCTCTAGCATATGTATATATATATATTTTTTTTTTTTACGAAAAACAAATTTCACGGGGTGATGGCGGTTTGAACTAGTAAAAGGGGGGCTGAATTACGAGTGATTCAATAATTGGTGGAAGCTAAGATTTTTTTACGAAACACTGGAATATTTTTGCCTAAAAACCCTACGGTATTTGAATTGCTATGTAATAAAGATCATGGTCGTGGAATTCGGTATCTTCGAAGTAGTTTTAAAAAATAAGGATTATATGAGCATTTAAGCATATTTTTAGTTTTGTTACAAACTATGGCTTTGCTGCATGCGACTGTAAATACTCTTATTGACAGCCCTATAGGTATAATCCACAAAAAAAAAAGGTTTCAGACCGCACAACTAAATATCTTGGAAAAAAAATACTAAATTTGGGCAAAATTGCGTTTTGCCGTTTAAAGGGCCGTCAATTCTGCCTTGAGGTGGCCTGAAGAAAAATACGTAATATGGTGACCTCTACAAAAGAGTTTATTTCCCTTTGTTCTTGAAAGTTTCATTAAAGTAATTTTGTTCTAAAGAGGAAAAGCAACATTTTGAAGTTGAGCTTTCGCCCCGCCACTCGGAGTCGTTGCTTGCGCCTCTTCTCTGCCTAGCCCGCCACCGTCGAGCCCGGCAAGGCGTGCGACGGTGTCACGTTGTGCGGACGCAGGTGGAAAGCAGGACCTCGACTTGTCGGGTACTTCTTGGTGGGAAGAGGCTTTTTTCTACTCTTGTTGCTTTATGGCTTTTCCTATTTTGACCGTTTTGCGGAGCTGTGTCCTCCTGTGGACTTCCACTGTCTTAATATCAGGAGATGCTTAGCGCTGCCGGGCCAGAGCATCCACTAGCAAGCTTGCTGTTTGTTACGTACCCATCGTAATCGCTCCCTAATGCCAACGCCAGGACACTATTTAAACTGCAATACAAAAGCCCCGTGAACGGGCAATCTCAAACGACGAGGCGACGTGGTGTTAACGACTGCGTGCCGTTGGAGGCTCACGCCTCGTTTGTGTTTAAATCGGCGTTGAAGCGGCAAATTCGTTCGTCGCTGAATAATTGTTCTTTTCACGGCAGTACGCGTGACAGCAAGATTTCGCGGCGATATCATCGCGTTTCAATTTTAGGAGAAGACCACGTCAACTGATGCGGCCCGTACTAGGCATCGCATTTCGAGCCGCCCTCGATTACAAAGGGCACAACGGGTCTTCTATTGCTACGCGCTGGCAGCACCTCCGAGTATTACACAATACCCGCCGTTTCTTCCCTTGCAGCCGGAAAGACGGACAAGGGGAAAGGGCAGAAAACTCCGTTCTTTCTTTGGGTATAATCGCTTCAGCTATCGTCGCAGGTGGCGTTCTGCGCGGCGAAGAGGCGTTAAGAAGCGATGCCGGATTGTGGTGCGAGAGTTCAACTTGAAAAATTGTTTCCTCGCGTTACACAGAAATTACTTTGATTAAACTTTCAGAATAAAAATATTATACATTTTTCTTTTAGAGCCACCATGTTTTGTATTTTTATTTGGACCACCTCAGGGCCAAATAAACGGCTGTTTTTGCGTCAAAACGAACTTTTTTGTAAATTAAAGTTTTCTTAAAACATTTTTTGTAGATTATTTACTGCAGGGGCAGCCCGTAAAAAATATATTAAGTTCCGGGAGCATTTAGATAGTTTTTAATAAAATAAGAAATATATTAAAGTTTTTTTGACCCTATTTGAATTAAACAAAAATTTACAAACCCTACCACATTATAAGGTGAAAACCGTGCAAATTTAAGAAAAAAATATTGTTGCATCTTTCACTAAAAAAACTGATTTTTCATCAACTATTTAGTGATGCCATGTTTCAGGCTGTTTTTAAAAGTTGAAACCGCGCTCACATCATAAACATTTTTTTTCGCCAAAGCTACACCAGGGCATGGCTAAAAACGGTGCTACAAAAGCTCAGACATTTTTTTTTTGTTTTAGAAATCGGGAGGGATCGAGCGAAACGTCTCGGACGTTTGACATGGAATGACCCATACGTGTTTTCACGTCACCTGCCTAGTGACTCTTGCACCGGTATTCACTTGAGTGAATCGCCGCACTTTCCACACGCCGTCTTTCTACAGCATACTTATATAAAGGATTCGGATGACGCTCAGCAAGTTTATAATTGTTATCGTTTGCTTATTTTAAGTAATGAAGAAATTAAATACAGGTACAAGTTAAATATTTACGTTATAGTGACCACAATCACCTGTACTGAACCTTATTATCCCGAGTGACGGTTATGCTTAAAAATAAATCCGGGAGAAATAAAATGAACAACCTATACAAATTGACATAGATTTTTTTTTTAATGTTTTCTTGGAGCAGGCGAATTTTATTTCCTTCCGTTCCAGCTTAGTCCCAGAATAGTCACATTGTTATACTTGTTTTCTTCAGTTCGTGTAGTGGACATTTTTTTTTAATATGTAAGCTTCAAAACACTTAGTTTTTTTACTTCACACTCATACATTAACAAAACTGGTGGTCGCGGATATTAGTTGCAGTGTTCATGCCTTTGAAGCAAGCTGCAAAGAAAATTGAAATCTACCGTAAATAATAAGTTTCTCAACAAACCAAAACTGCATGTAAATATTGCTCTTTGTTTGTTTGTTTGTTTTTTGCAAAGATTACCTTTTTTATGGGTATCATAATGGTCTCTACCGCCAAGACATCTGTGATTTGTTTACTTCATTTCCCTCGGAAACTTGACGCCCAGGGTATGTTGCTTTATTGGTTCAATTTTACGTACTCCCAATTTATGTACGAAATGTATGGTACGAATATGAGCTATGTTAATTAGGACTAAATCTTGGTTTTTGGAGAGTTACTTTGATTTTTTTTCCTATTCATGCTTGCTGTTTTCTGCATAAGAATCTTCTTAATACATGCCTGCTCTTCCTACTAAAATTCAAAGCACCATCCATGTGTAAAAAAATAAAAATAAAGAATGACGTCGGACGGTGGCTCCAAACGTTTTCCACTCGTACTGCCCCTTTCAGATCCCTCTTAATATTTCTTAAGAATCACGTCTTGTGACTTCAAGGTGTGCAATGTGTTCTTGAACCGACAAGAAGGATGCTTTGACCCTCGCTGGGTTTTCAGTTATCACGATCTGGTCACAATCATGCTAAGGATCTAATACAGTTTAAAGAAGGAACACCACCTCAATTCTTCATCTGTGCCCGTAATAATGAAAATAATTAAAAGGAACCCTGCAAGTGTTATTAGTTTTGCATTGAGTTATAAAGAACGTTGTTTCCTCTCACCTGTGAATGAGATTTCGAATATGTTTCTTACGAAATATGAACTGTGCGCGGTGTTCTCTAAGCAAAAAACAAAAAAAATATGGTTCGACAAGAGCATTAGATTCTCCCCTCCCGGCGCATGACCCACACTTAGAAATGTCTAATAATTATAAAGCCTCGGCAAACGTTGTGTTGATTAACTAACAGACAAGCTTATACCATAACTATTTAATAATTTGATTAACATTTTTGTCATAAAACCAGTCACGTCTTGTCATAATGAGGGATTTCGAACAAAAAAAAAAAACACGTATAGGCTGCCCCAGCAGAGTCTCTACCGCTTCACTTTTATAAAGAGTACGGTACCCGTAGAAAAGTCAGGAAGAAGCTGTTGAATGAAGATATTGACCGAAGCTAGTATAGCACGAAAAAGATCTTGATTATCTTCAAATGCCCCCGAAACTCTCTGATGTACATCAGATATTTATTTGTGTATGGGCACTAGCAAATGCGTAATTCTGTCATATATATATATATATAAAGAACCTGAATAGTTAGACTCAAAGTCGAATTAGAACACGTATCATAATGCTCGGACAGCCAAGGTAGTCATTTCACTAAGATATTCTTATTTAAAATGTATTCCTCCTATACCAGTATCATCTCAGGCATCTCCCTCAGCACACTTCTGGGTAATTAATAGTACTGTACTTGTATGCTTTACAGTGCCACATTTTCTCTCCATCTATATTATAGCACAAGTTATGTCATGTGTTACGGTGTTGCAAGAGTGGTAAGTTCGTAAAAACGAACACTTGGCTAAATTTGAAAAGTTGAGATAAATAAAATTTTACCTCATAAAAATTGACAATGCTTATCTATATTACCTTGGTAATACTTATATTTTTAAGCAACAGAGATTTCACTTCACAGCGCGAAAATCCAAAATATACAAATTAAGGAAATCTAGAGCGAGAACCGCGAAAGGTTATCCTTTAACAGGATTTTTTTCTTATTTACCATATAACGCGTAAATGGCATGTGCTGATAAAACATTCTGCTTTAAAAATTATCCTCCAAAAATAACCAAATTTGAAAATATACTCTCTCTTATGCTTTATATATGTATTCTCTAGCTATAAAAAAAAATACTACTCGCAGTTCCGATAATATTTTGTGTGTTACGGTTCGTTCTAAGCGCGCAAGAAATAATACA